>NC_053429.1:17287938-17656134 GCF_007990345.1 Gossypium hirsutum
GTTTGGTCCCGAACCACCTTGAATGTATGTTTTGGGCCCCGTAGGCCCATATAAGGGACGTTAAACATATGTATGAAAGTTTTTAATTTAGAAAAAATTTTATGGCTGATTTTTTACATGATTGATCATATTAAGTTTGGTAATGCATCGTACCCTATTCTAGGCTCGGAATACGGGTAGGGGGTGTTACATACCAGGCGTAAAGGAACTACATCCTAAATGGTATTTGATTCTAAGGCTCGAATCTCTTGCTGCATAGCTTCAACATAATTTCAAGGTTCAGGTATGTGGGAAATGGAAGCAACAAAAGAAATGTTACGAGAAAGCAAATGATGATAAGAAATAAAAGAAGTGACCTACCTGAAGTGGAGAGGAAGAAGCTGAATGAGAGAAGCAAGCATAATATTGTATCCAGATTGGAGGCTTAGATAATCGTGGAGTATGAAAAGGAAAACACAGTGGGTAATGGAAGGAGTGAAGGTACAATGAATGGCTACAACGACCGATTGAAGAAAATATAAGGTCATTTGACAATGCAGAGGTCAGACAAGACGCATGTGGGGTTGGTGGAGCTAATATATTTTGATCAAGAGGAGCGAAGGTAAGAAACTCATTGTCCAAGCAAGGATAGGACATGTTAGGAGGAAATAAGGATTGGTGAGATAGATCAAATTTAAAGGGAAATGCAACCTCATAAAATAGACATCTCAACTTACAAAAAAAAAATTGTTTCCAAATTATACAAAATATAACCCTTCTAAACCATTGAATAACTTATGAAAACCAATGGTAATGACCGAGGGGAAAATTATTCGATGGGATTAAATTTTTTTCATAACAAAGACAACCAAACACCCGTTAATGAGATAATTAAGGTGGTTTATGATATAGTTTTTCAAAAGAAGTTTTCCAATCAAGAAAAAAAGTTGCAATTGATGTATTAAGTAACAAGCTGCCAACACACACTCACACCAAAATTTAGTTGGTACATTTGACTGAAATTTAAGAGCTCGAGCTATTTCCAAAAGGTGACGATGTTTACGTTCAACGAATTCATTTTGTTGTGGTGTTTGGACACATGAACTTTGATCTACAATCCCCATTGAGCAAACAACAGCTTAAACTTGGAATTAAAAAACTTCGTCCCATTATCACAGCAAAAATCTTTAGTAGACAAAGAAAATTGAGTATTAACAAGAGCAATAAACTGTTTTAAGATAACAATAGTATCACTTTTAAGCTTGAGAATAAAAGTCCAGGTCATTCTTGAAAAATCATCAACAATAGTAAGAAAGAATCGATGTCCCAAATGGGTTAGAATTTTGTAAGGAACCCATAAATTGAGATATACCAAATCAAAAGGTGCAATAGCTCGTGTATGAATTATAGTAAATAAAAGTCATATTTGTTTAGCTAAATGGCAAATATGATATTGAGAAATACACTTTTTGTTTGAAACATTACATGGAACATTATCTAATTTATTGATTTTGGAAATGGAAGCATGTCCAAGATGAGCATGCCAAAGAAATGAAGAATCTTGTGTGGCTAAAGATGAAAGCGGTGGTGTAATAGAAAGTTTATGTTGTTGAAGAGAATTTGGAGAATGTGGTGGAAAGATAATGTAGAGACCATGTTGCTCAACCAATTGCTTTCACTTGTCTACTGTAGAGGTCTTGAAGAAGGCAAAAATGAAGGGAAAAAGAAACGAAACAATGTAAGTATCGGGTTAAATTTGAAATAGAAAGCAAATTAAAATTGAAATCTAGGACATAAAAAACATTAGTAAGCTTGGCAAAGGGAAATAAAGTGTATAAACCATTGTTAACAATTGGTACCGGCTTTCTATTAGGCAATTGAACAAACAATGAGATTGAAGCACATGAAATCAAAGATTCCAGGTATCGTTCATCAGATATCATATGGTTTGTAGCTCTAATATCCAAAATCCACTAGAAGGAAGACAGTGTAGAAACCATACCTACCATATGTGTAGCACCTACATTCGAATTATCTACTGGCTTCGAATCATTACTCAAGAGATTTAAAATTGGTTGGTACTACTCTTAGGTGAATATCGAGGCTGAAGGTAGAGAATTTGTAGCAATAGAAGTTTCAGTTGACGATTTGTTCGAGCCAACCTAATTTTCCATTGAAGTATTTGACTTGCGTTTAATGAATTTGAAGTCTGGAGGAAATCCAATCAACTTGTAGCAAGATTCTCGTTTATGCCCATTTACCTTACAATGATAACATATTCCATTAAACCTGTTTTTTTAGATTGTTGTTGAATGTTTGAAGAATACAAGACTATTGGGTCATTAAAGGAAACTCCTGAAGTATGTTGCCGTTGGGATTCTTCTTAAATCATCATAGAGTATGCAAGATTTACCGCAGGTAATGGTTGCATAAGAAAAATGTGACTACATATAGCAGTATAATGATCATTCAAGCTCATGAGAAATTGAAACAATCTCTATTGTTGAACATGCTCTAAAATCTTGAGGACATTTCACAATTACATGAAGAAACTGGCACCAAGGCATTATACTCATCCCAAAGCAACTTTAATCGAGTAAAGAAATTAGAGATGGAGGTAGTACCTTGAATATGTGGAGCAATCTCCCAATGAAGAAGGAATATATGTGACCCATTGGCCTTATCGTAACATTCCTTAAGGTCTTTCTATACTTGGACAACATTGGTTGCAAACACGACTCCAATGGACAGATCGATATTAACATTGTTCAAGATCCATGAAAGAACAATTGCATTGCAACGATCACATTGTGACTGAAAAATTGGTTGCATCAATTCTCTATCAACAAAATCAAGCTTATTCTTGGCCAACAATGCAATTCGCATGGATTGGCTCCAAATGGCATAATTTTCATGACCCATTAGCTTTTGCAGAACCAACTATGTGTCTGGTGTATCTGAAGGATGCAGCTACATTGGATTATTGTAGTCCATGGTGATAGGCTCTCCACCTCTTCCATTGAAATCTGTAATGGTCATTGTAATAGAGAAACCCAAGAACCGTATAGAAAAACAAGTAACCATAAAAAAAACTGAAGCAAATAGCAAAGTAAACAGAAGCAAACTAAAGTTGTCGATGAGAGAGAGATAACAAGACACGATAACAGTAAAAGATGAAAATAGTGATATTAACAAATTGGAATGTAAAAAAGATTAGTCATTGCTAACTCAAATAAGCTTACAATTGTTGTATACGTATGTAATAAGATTTCTAATATTTTATGATTACTAACACAGTTAAAACTCAAGAAAGCATTCTCTCTAATGCATCATACTCAAGAAAACATTCCCTCTAATGGATCATTACATTACATCTCATTGTTATCACTAAACTTAGAATTTAACATAATTGAATAAGCTAGCATATCAAATTTTATATATAATATTAACTCATGCATGCGCAGATCAATAAACTAATGAAAAAATAATTATGAGACAAGCAAATTGTTTATTTGCCATATTTACATTTTACTATAAAGAAGTTAAATCTGTTTTTTTTTTTACTTTTTATAATAAAGAATTAAAAGTGAAATTAATTAAAAAAACAAGTTTTTGGACGAAGTATGATTGTAGGAGCGCCAGCATGAAAACAGGATTCCACCTTAAAATAACGCGCTCTCTGAATCCTTGGTAGTTTTTTCGTCAGTTTCAGACGCAAAAGATTCCGTGGGATTCATTATGCACCAATTAAAAAGACACACGTGTACTAAAAAAGACATTGTGACCCTGCCCCATTGGAGTACATTGAAATTAATGTAGTCTTGGCTGCAACAGATCGCTCCTGATTACATATAAAGTCTAGTTTTAGGGTTTATATCACTTAAGTTTCTCTAAGGCCCTCATTTTCCTCGTTCATTTTTGTCTCGCTCAAAAAATCCAATGGCGGAAACAGATCAGGCGCCGCCGCCGTCGGACCAACTCGCCGCGCTGAACTTGACTGACACCGTTGAGAAACACGCATTTTCTGACCGTGTCCTGATCCGTTCCATCGTGGGCCGGCCAGATGGCGGGGCTGGCCTTGCTGGGCAACGAGTCCGGGCCGGTGGTTGGGTAAAGACAGGGAGAGAGCAAGGGAAAGGAACTTTCGCCTTCTTGGAATTGAATGATGGGTCGAGCCCGGCGAACTTGCAGGTGATTGTGGACGCCGGACTGGCTGTTCTGAGCAAGCTGGTGGCGACCGGCACCTGCGTGATGGTGGATGGGATATTGAAGGTGCCACCTGAAGGCACGAGGCAGAAGATTGAGCTTCGGGTCGAAAAAGTGGTTTCTTTAGGCGAGGTGGATCCTGCTAAGTACCCGATTCCAAAAACGAAGCTCACGCTTGAATTTTTGAGAGATCATCTTCATCTTCGAGCTAGGACCAACACGGTATGAATCATTACCCAAATTGAATGCTCATCCCTTCTTTTTACGGAACGTTGAAAAATAATACTATTTCCCTGAAAAAAAAGCTTAAAATTTTACTACTACTACACAATATTGAAGGTATAGTTATTAATATTCCTGACAAGTGAACAGTGCTGAGTTCAATTGGAAACCAAATTTGGTAAATTTAGGAACCTTTTAATGCTGTGCAATAGGTATTTTGCTATTTGTTTTGTTATTTTGTAATTCTTGGTAATTATTTGTGGATTCAGATTGCAGCCATTGCTCGAATTAGGAACGCACTTGCCTTTGCTACGCATTCATTCTTCCAAGAGCATAATTTCCTTTATGTGCACACTCCAATTTTAACTACTAGTGATTGTGAGGGTGCTGGTGAGATGTTTCAAGTCACAACTTTGATTAGTGAATCTGAAAAGCTGGAGAAGGAACTGATTAAAAACCCTCCTCCATCGGAGGTTGACATAGAAGCAGCTAGGCAAGTTGTGAGCGAGAGAGGAGAGGCTGTTAAACAGCTTAAAGCTGCCAAAGCAAGCAAATCGGAAATCACTGCTTCTGTGGCTGAACTTAACAAAGCAAAGGAGAATCTCTCTAAGCTGGAGGAGAGATCTAAATTGAAACCTGGGATTCCCAAGAAGGATGGGAAGATTGACTACACTCAAGACTTCTTTGCCCGCCAAGCTTTTTTGACAGTTTCTGGGCAACTGCAGGTTGAAACATATGCTTGTGCTGTTAGTAACGTGTATACATTTGGGCCAACTTTTCGGGCTGAACACTCTCACACTTCAAGGCATTTGGCAGAATTTTGGATGGTAGAGCCTGAAATAGCATTTGCAGATCTACAGGTATGGCTGGCGTTTATAGTACTCCTTTACTTTCATCTATGTAGAAAATTAAGTCAAAAGATTGGATGCTTTTACAGGATGACATGAACTGTGCCGAGGCTTATGTGAAGTATATGTGCAATTGGTTGCTTGATAAATGCCTTGACGATATGCAATTCATGGCTAAAAGTTATGATAAAGGTTGCATTGATCGGTTGAGAATGGTTGCTTCAATTCCCTTTGTACGGATATCATACACAGAAGCGGTGGAGCTTTTAGAGGAAGCTGTGAAAGGTGGTAAGAAATTTGAGAATGAAGTGAAGTGGGGGATTGATTTGGCTTCTGAGCATGAAAGGTATGCAAGTCTTTTTAATTATTTCTTCTACCTGCTTTAAATGTTGAGCATGAAAGGTATGCAAGTCTTTCTAATTGTTTCTTCTACCTGCTTTATGTGGATGCTAAAATCCTATTTTGCGTTGGCCTTGCAGATACTTGACTGAAGTTAAATTTCAGAAGCCCGTTATTGTTTATAACTACCCAAAGGGAATAAAAGCATTCTACATGAGGCTCAATGATGACTTGAAGACTGTTGCTGCTATGGATGTCCTTGTGCCCAAGGTCGGCATTTACTTCCTATTCTGTCATTACATATTCATTTACAATCTTACCTTTTTGCTTTGTCATGTTTTCGAGTTAATATTTTTCAAATATTTCAGGTTGGAGAACTAATCGGGGGAAGCCAAAGGGAAGAACGTTATGAGGTCATTCGGGAAAGGTATGTAGGAGTGTTTCCCTGGTTCATGCCATGATAGTATTTTTGTTTTGTACTGCTGAGCTGTCATGGTTTTATCATTGGCATTGGATATTGAAAATAATAATGAACATGAGTTTGTTGCTATTCCTCGCAGAATTTTGGAGGTGGGGTTGCCTCTTGAGCCATATGAGTGGTATCTTGACCTGCGGCGATACGGAACTGTTAAACATTGTGGATTCGGGCTAGGCTTTGAACGAATGATTCTCTTTGCCACTGGCATCGAGAACATTAGAGATGTTATTCCCTTCCCAAGATATCCGGGAAGAGCTGATCTCTGATTGGATTTTTCTAAGATGACGTGAGAAAATGGTCTTGATTTTCAGTTTAATACTCATGGGTTTTAGTAAATTTTTGCGCATTGGCAATCATATTACGTACTTTGAAAAGAATTGTAAAAGTATAACTGTTTCTTAATTTTTGTTCTTTCTCTGTTCATCCTTAACAGCACCACATGTTTGTTATATATTGATGTTAGTGTTATCATCTAATGCAATAATATATACGTCTTCTTTACCTCATGTCTAAAACCTACAGTTTTATCTTAGTAACAAATTAAATGATAAAACTACCGTCTTGAGTAATATATGAAGCCTGAGTTAGAAACAAGACAATGTCTGATTTCCATGGGAAGTAGTATGTTTTCTTTTGTAATTCTTACAAAGATCAGAAAAAAAATGAGCTCAAAAAGCAGGAATTTTTTTTTTGAAGAAAAAAAAAATAAAAGCAATACTTGCTTTCTTACTAATGGAGATATTTGCACATCTTATATATGCTCAATTTAAGCAGCATTCTAGCTCATCTAGGCTCATTTTTTAGCAGAATTTATCTTGTTTAGCATGATTAGAATTAGAAGCAACTTTAGCTCTGCTCTTCAAAGACCTGTTAACCAGTAATTCTCAGTGGAACGAAAATCACATCTTGACACCTTCTAGCTCTTCATTTCTCTTCTCAGCCCTTTTTTCAGTTTTTTTTTCTTTTTGGTAATCTACAAATGAAACATGGTAGTTCTAAGTTACGTTGACCATTGCTTTGAGAACCCGGAGTGTGCTGCTCGATACGCCAACCTGTTAACCAGTGCCTGGAGTGGATGACGTTCCTCATGTACGTGTGTTTGGATCCCTCTTTACAAGTGTATTATATCTGTTGGGGAGTCTTCCAATGGACTTGACATTGGCCAAGGAAATACTTGCGCCGTTTCCTGTTGGGGAGATAAATAACACATGTTGAAATTCTGAAATTTGGAGCCGTTGGAGCGGGCATAGAATTTGACCGATCAATGTTAATTTGCTGTGGGTTTGGTCGAGATGTTGTAGGGAGATAGCAAAGATTAGTGGAGGAGGGCTTTCAACGGTGAGGGCTGCTGTTGCGCCCTATATTGAGTATTGGTGATTGTAGGTGAACGATAATGTTAGGTGATAGGTAGAAGTAGACCTCTCTTGAATTGATGTATTGGGGTTCCAAATATTTGTTGTTTCAACCCTTTGTTTTGCCCTTTGTTTGCAAGGCCCCATTGTGTTCACTATGATTAGTTATTACACGGTAAATTACTTCCATAGGGTTTCGTTGTATCTTGTGTGGGACATTAATGCGCCATAGAGCCTCCCATTTTATATGAAACTGGCTGTTATTGGGTTCAGGGTTGTTTTCCTCGATTAGCATATTGTAGGCAGCTTTTACTGAGAACTCACCTGAGAAGCTATGTTTCCATACATACCTGTCCTCATTTTTGGTTAAAGAGAAACTTCTCTAATGTAGTTCATTGGTCCAGTTGTCTCTCAGTCGATCTTGTATAAACTGGGAACGCCACTGTTTGTTTTCTGTATCTTGCATGTCTGTTAATGGAATTCTCGGTATTTTCTGTTATTGGTATTGCCGGAGTGCTAGACCGTTGCCGCAGATAGAGACATTGCGGCTTGACCAGATTTAGATATTAAGTCCTCGTAAACATATGTCACGGCCTTTTAGGATACTCTTCCATGTCCAAGAATCCACTGGTTTCGGTCCAACCTCAAGGAAGTTGATGTTGGTGCAGTATTTTGACAGTAGTGCCTGGCCGAAGGAGTGTGGTTATGTGAGAATACGCCATGCTTGCTTACATAGAAGCGCTTCGTTCAAAAGCTCTGTTTGGGGTATAGCTAGCTAATCCACTTTCTCTTTTCGGACGACATAGAAGTTTCCAGCTACGTAGTTGTAGTTTTTTTTTGTATTGGAATTGTGACCCCAACAAAAAGTTTTTGATAACTCGGTGTATTTTGTCTATAATATTTTGTTGGGCCTTGATACATGAAGAATAAATTGGTATGGATGTCAAAGTAGCTTTTATGGTATGGATGTCAAAGTAGCTTTTATAAGTACCAACTTACGGGGAACCTCCCAGCGATAGGAGTTTGGCTTTCCCTCCTGCGAGTTTGATTTGAATGCGTTCAAGGGTGGATTGAAAGAACTGTTTCCGTTAAGGATATGTCCCATCTGACATCCCAGGTATTTAAAAGGTCTTTCTGTCATGGTTACACCTAATATGCCAGTTAATCAAAAAGCCCGAGTGTAAGAAATATGTTCTGATCATGATTTAAAGACAAGGGTGCAGTCTAGGGATAAAGACAAGGGTCGTAGATGACTTCATGATTTAGAGATAAAAAAGGGGTTTACGCATACAAGAAATCAAATTCTAAACCTACATATGCAATCTAAGAACAGAAGCTCCAAATTTAAGACTTAACATGCCAGGTTTGTTTTTATTTAATCTACCGTTTTACATACAATTGAGAATGGTGACAAGGCTTTGACAATATTCATGCCAAGACCTAGACTTGGTAATTTTGTTCTTATCATCAAAAAGCTGGGAACCCAACAGTGTCCCGTAATGGCCAAATGAAAACAGGGTTTACCTGGCCTACTTCATAACAATATAATAGCAGCTTAAGCTTCAATACCACGATACTCTAAAATCTGCCGGAAATTTCAATTGCACAAGGAACAAGCTTAAATAGTCTTGACAACAATTAACCAAAATATTCGTAGAATGATGTCTCACAGGTCACAAATATAACACTAGCCAAAACTCTGGGTAAATTTCTTGGTGAATAAATGCAAGTTTTTCATAGAACTAAACATCAATAAATTACTCATCATCATCGTCAATGACCTTAGTGCCCAAACCCTTCAATCCTTCAGCTGGGATTTCAGCAACAGTTACTAGAGAGTAGAGCTCTTCCTTTGCATCTTCATCATCATTTCTCTTGCGAGCAATGCGGACCCTAATCCTTCTAGGAACACTTCGGATCCCTCGGCTCCAGATGTGTTTGTTCAGCTTGACATCGACTCTCACATCCTTTGTCCCCATTGCTTTTTCTGCAAACTTCCTGATCTCCTTTATAGCCTTGGGAGCCTTCTTCTTGAATGTGCTGTTTTACAAGATAACCATGAAGTTAAAAAAAAAAAAAACCTACCATAAGGTTAAACATATTCCCAGAAAAAAGTGATACACAGCTGCAGAAATAACTTAAAATTCCACCCAATCCAAAGACAGAATCATAGTTAGATTATCCATAAAGCTATGGCTGCCAAAAGAACAAGAAGCCATATATTAAAATATGTAATATTTGGCATTCAATCTAGCATTATTTTCCTATAACCAAAATCCATTCATACAACTTCCAAGCACAATTAACTTAATTGCAGTGGTGTCACCTTAAGCTATCCGTTTTCACTTGAAGGCAGGTACCAAACATTGGAAAAACAATGAGAATCATGAACCTCACTATCATTTACAAGCTCAACCCTATAGCGCCATTTCTTATACCCATGAAAATCATTATTTAGCCAACCAAATCCATTGGTATAATAGTTTAAACTACTTTTCACTAACAATGTGAATAAAGCAAACAATTGAAGTCAAATTAACATTAGAAAATATAGAAAAGAGTAATAAGTAAAGCAAATAACTTCGAAAGAAAGAGGCAAAATTCACAAAAAAAATAAAAAAAATAACCGCCAAGCAAAGATCACAATAGTAAGAATAGAAGGGGAAAAAAGAAACAAAGAAAAGAAATTCATTTTTGCTAGTGAGGGAGAGATCAGTTACCAGCCATGGAGGCGCTTGTGAAGGTTGATGGTGTACTCCCTGGTCACCACCTCTTCCTTTCTTCCTCTTGTTTTCTCAACCATTTTCACTCCCTCTTGCCTTAGCCCTTACCTGCATTCAGTTCAAAATCAAAAAGTATTAGAGATCTTTCTTAAGTTCAGAGTACCTCGTTGGGTTTTCTAGGGAACCTGATGGAGGGAAACGGTGAGCGAGAGAGAGAGAGAGAGAAAGAGAAAGAGACCTGGATTGGATTGAAGGAAAGCAGAAGCGCGCCGAAGAGAGGATACAGAATGGAAGAGCTCAAGTTAAAATAAGCACAAATAAGAAAACCCTAGTTTGCATACGGCTCAACAAAGCGGTGCCGTTTCTCCGAATATTAATGGACCATGTTATTGGCCCTTCATTGTGACACTTAAATCCATGGTCTCGCGGCCTAAAAACACTAATGTTGACTTTAAAATAGGGTCTATTTTATTTTGGTTATTTTAATTTATTTTTTTAATTTAGTTATTTTAAATAAAATAAGTGTGCGAATCACTGCAGTTAAAATTTTATGTTTTCTTTTAACAGATTTCTAATGTGGCATATCAACACATATAGTGACTGACACCTAGTATTTTTGTTGACTTTTGACTAAAGATTAGGGGCCTCCCTGTAATAAGTCCAAAATATTTTCCTCCTAAACTTTATAGAAAGATCTCTAAACTTTAGTCAAAAGTCAACAAAAAAAATAGCATGTTAGTCATTAAATGTGTTAATGTGCCACATTAGAAATCCGTTAAAACAAAATGTAAATTTTAACTACAGTGACTAATTCGCACAATTGTTTTATTTAAAATGACTAAATTGAGAAAAAAATTGAACTGCCCGAAATAAAACAAACTCTATTTTACAGTGATCATAGGTGTAGTTTACCCAAAATAAAGCTAGGCCCGAACTCGAAAGCTTGTTCATGTTGATCCAAGTCGGTAATAGTTTTCGAATACAAAAAAATTTCTAATTTCTTAACTATTAGAGCCCGAAAAGAAATTAGAACTCGAGAAAATTCAAACTTAAATAATTCTAGCTCGAGGTCTATTTGAGGAAATTTGATAATTTTGGTAAGGAATATAAATAATATATTAAAGAATTATTAAATTTTGTAAAGAATATAAGGGTACGTTTGGTTCACTGTAATAGAATAGGGCTGTAATTGAGTAGAGTTGTAATGAAATAAAGTTGTAATAGAATAGAACTGTAATCAGTAATTCAATTGTTTGGTTAAATGGAATAAAATAGAGCTGTAATAATATTCTTGTATTTGGTTGAATAGAATAGATGTAATAATATAAGGAAAAAGACTTAAATGACCAAAGTACCCTTAGTAGAATTTTTTTAGGAAGATGATTATTGTTATTATTATTAAATTTTAATAAAATTATTGTTAAATATATTTTAATAAAAATAATAATAAATAATTTAATTATATTTTAACATAATTATTATTAAATACAATTTAATAGAATAATATATAATTTAATAATATTTTTAATATAATTATTATAATATGAATTAAAAAATCATAATATATAATATTATAAAAACAATATATAATCTACTTTATTATTTTTAAATTGCAATACATATTTAATATGTTAAAATATCATTAGTGAAACAAATAATTTAATTATTCTAAAATAAAAAATAATTTATTAGAAGTAATAAATAGCTTGAGAATTATATTTCATATCCAAACATAATATTCATATATTAACAAAAAATTACATGATTTCATTAGCTTATATGTCATAATCTATATGTTAAATTTTACAACATCAAAAAGTTACAACATTGTAATGACATTCTATCATGTCATTATACCATCCAAATATTACAAGTACAAAAAGTTACCAAAACATCACCAACACAACCATGATTTTTAATGGTCAGCAAGAAATCTTCTCAATCATTCCAATCGCATAGAAAAAGGAAAACTAAAAAAAAAGAGCATTTGCGTTGGATAGTCTAGAATTTTACTCAACGCGCAATAGCGCTCATCCTCAATTAAACCTTCTACTTTACATAAGGTTGGGTATAATTTTAGAGCACTTTCTTGAATGACCATTTCTAACTTTTGTTGAATTAGCACTTCGGAGGCAATGCTCCTACTGATTTTAAGGCCAACGGTCCGTATGTTTTCGGCCAATAAAGTGGCAACATCAATAAATGAAGTAGAAGAAATATGATCACCTGCATCAGAAATCTTTTTATTCTTTTTTGAAAATGTGGAATCACCTTGGTTTATAGGTGGTTGCGGTTGTGTAGCTGAAAGATCCATGTCATCCAAAGAAACATCAGCTTCGCATCCATGGAAATCATATATTTCTTCATGAATATTTGTAGTAGCTACATCCTTAACATCTATTTCTTCAATAATATCAACAGTTGTTTAAATATCTTTCCCAGTAGCTCGATCTTTTGCGTAAATGGTAGTAAGTTAGTTATAATAAGGGAAACTACAATGTTTGAATTGACTGACTTCTTTATGACTATAAAAAATGAAGAATCCATATTAGATATAAGTCTGGTCAAAACAAGATAATAAAGACTTGAAATAATTCTTACATTTATATATGAGTTTCACACAGCATCTTTAGCAACAAGTTGCTTATGCTCGTTCCAATCAAATTCATTATTGTTTTTTCCACTAAGCATGTCATAAACAATTGCCCAATCCCTTTTCAATATCTTAATCCTCCATTCAAGATTAGGTTTAGCCTTTAACATAGCATAGGGTAAAACTTTTTCTAACATTTTTTTTCAACTCATTTAAATAACTGATTTTGAATCTCGTATCTACATTAAGGTTTCAACATTGTGCAAGTCAACCATATAAGCAACCAACGTAGCTTCTTCTGGAACCTATTTCCTTTTGGTTCCTTGAGAATTTTAGGAAGAAACACTTAATCGTGAAAAACCTGACATAATTATCTTAAGAAAAAATACAAATTAAAATTAAATTCAATATTATGAATCAAAAAGTCGACACTTTATAAAATTATAACACATGATGAATCAAAAGAAAATAGATTATAATTCAACAAGTCTAGTACAATATGGAAAAACAATTCAAACACCACCAAAGTTTCATAAACTAGATACATGAAATAGCATAAACAAATTAATGTTTACTATTTTTACCCTAAACCTAATTAATTTCTAGATGCTTGCCATTCATCGAACATTTGATTGGCTAGTTCTATCCTCCAAGTGGCCCATGCATCCGATGGATGAATATTTATGATATTCGTTTCATCATTATCTATCACATTACTAGGTAATCTTTCTCGGGACTCTGCTTTAATAGGATCAAGACTCATATAGGTTTGAATAAAATTATAGAGTAAACAACATGCAATAATGTTTTTATTATGCACCCTTATAGAATAAAATGATGGACTCCCAAGTATTCCCCATCTAAGTTTTAATGACCCAAAGCATCTTTCAATAACATTACGCGTTGAAGCATGTTTCATATTGAAAAATTCTTCTTGGCTGGTAACCCTGACGCCACTCATTCAAATGATATCTTTGTCCTCTAAAAGGCGCAAAGAATCCCTCACAGTTTGTGCATCCAGCGTCAACTAGATAATAACAACCTATAAAAAACTATTTATCATGGTTAATTTCCCCCCAAAAAAATATGATCTTAAAAATTAATTCAAATTCCTCCAATTATGCACTTTACCATGATGAACTTTTAATCCATGTCTCCTACTAATGGTATCTTGAAGAACCCATCCATTAGCAACAGAACCTTCCCAACCAGGAAGAACATAAACAAAATACATATTAGGTGTACAAACACCTAACATATTTGTTGCTATGTCACCTTTTCGTGTTCGATATCTAGGTTTATCAACTGTTGGAACCTTAATCTTGATGTGGGTTCCATCTAAAGCACCTAAGCAATTCTACATCACATGTATAAAACTTGGAGTTAGGATACTATATTTAAATCTAAATAAACTAAATTATGTACAAGCTATATATGGAACTCACTCCAATACCTTGAACTATTTTTATCTTGGGTCTGTAGAATTAGTTGTAATTGACTCTACCTTTTTAAATAACACATCTTGTAAGTGTATGATAGCATTTAAAACATTGTGAAATGATCTACTAACGGTTTCCCTGGAACCTATTAAAGTGATGCTTGATAACTCGGTTTTTAAGATGATGAGCAATAATATATAAGAACATTGTCACTTGCTCATCAACAAACATGTTCCTTGACGAATTCAATCCTCCTAAAGTTTGTAACATCTCATATAGTTTAAAAAAAGTAACTCTATTCATCCTAAATTTTTCAATACAGGTCTAGTCACTAGTATGTACAAGTTTTTTTAAGCAAGAAAATTAAAGATCCATGGTTTTAAAGCTATCTTTTGCATAAAAATGGTGAATCTCATAATAAAGAGCTAAGAGATATTTTTAAAATGATTTGTAGTATTTTTAACGAGATTAAGAGGTTCACAAATTCAATTTATCAAAATCTTTAAGTAACTGCATGAATTAAATGGTTGTCTTTTGAGAATGAGGATGAACAATGTTTTTCCGAAGAAAATATTAATTAAAGAAATTGAGCAAAGTTAGAGATCTAGATCTATAATTAGGCACAAGTTAGGGGGTTAGGAGGTAGAAATTAAGGATTTAATTAAGTTAAAAAGAAGAAATTAAGCGAAATAGATTGTCCAAAATAAGTCAAATAAGTATGTGTGAGTGAAGAGCCGTTGTATGAAAATAAAGAGAGTAAGCTAGATTATTTTTGAATGCTTAGTAATATGTATATCTTTGTGCGAAGTTGAAAACATTAGTAGAGCCTCAACAAATCATAATAAAGGCAAGCATAAAGTTGTCTAGTTTGAAGAGGCGTGATGAGTTATAGGTGAGTGCATTTGTATGTTGTATTTTAGCATGAATTAAGAGATCTAGAGAGTTGAAATGACACTTGTGAATCCCCATTTATGGTATGCAAACCTTGACTTCTTCCTTGTGCAAATCCTTGCAATTTTGGTTGAATCGCTATGTATATATACTATGTGATTTTAATAGTCAAAATGCATGAATTTATAATATATATAATTGGCCTTTATTTTGTGTACAATAAATATTAGTGGAGGTTATATATATAATATATAACTGGGGGAGTTGGCAATATACATATATATGCGTGTTGTGTTTATAATATATAAATGGGGGAGTTGGTAGTATACATATATATGCGTGTTATATATATAAAATATATATGAGTGCGGCTGTATATATATTATGTGTGGGTTTTATTATATAATATATATGTCTATAGGTTTTGTTTTATTTAGTATATATACATTTATAAGACTTTAAATGCATGCTAAAATTTGAAGTGACAAATGTCACTAAATAGGTACATTTATATATGTAATATATATTCATATATGGTTATGTAATGCTTGCAAACAAATATAAAAATAAATAATATAATATGGATTTGTATAACATATAAAATTTATTGATAATGTACATTTATGCATGCACGAACTAGTAAGTGAATTATGAGATTTATGATATTGTGATTTTTGATTAGTGCAAAATTATATTATTCTGAAATGCTAAGTGTGAGCTCAACAGTAATGCGAGCCAGTTATATTGTATAATAAAATGTGATTAAATAGATATGTTGGCAATGTGAACACTTAAAACAATTGGATATCATTGGCATGCCATAGGATTGTGAGTGCTCACCCCTTTTTATTATGTGTTAGGCATTGTGACCCAGAGATAACATTGGAGAGATAGGGGAATGTCGAGCATAGCTCTATTCATTGTAGATGGTGTGGTGTGTTTGGAGAGTGTGAGCATACATGCTAAACTTATATGGAGGTAGCGTATGACTTTATGAGTCATGTGGTGCATTTTAGAAATCCGTTTATCCAATGAGCATTAATTTGACTATGTTTCATATTCATGAATTGCCAATATATATCACTGTGTTGAGTGTGAAAGTTGTGTTATATGTGTATTGTTAAGGTATGTTTAAATCCTAACATGTGTTAGTGTGTTTACTTGTGTTGTATGCATGTGTACTTATTGAGCTTTTCCAAGCTCACACTCCTTACTTTACCTTGTAGATAAATACTTCGTAGGTTAGCAGGGAGGGTGGCAAATCGGTGATCCATCACAAGGCATTTTTTCTAGAGTATGTATGTTGAGATTTTAAACTCCGAAGTGAAGGCAATGTGGGTTGTTCCAAGGTTTTAGTACTAAAATTAGACTTAGAATTTTTAAATAAAATTTTCAATAGGTTATAAATGGATATTACAAACTATTTTTTTTTTAGATTTTTGAACGTTATAATTCCTTGCTTGATTGCTTATTTGGATGGTTTTATTACTTGTTCCATGTGATGATAATTAAATGAACTACAAATTTTTGCAACTAAGGGAGACCGCTGAGTATTAAGGTACGCCTTATACCTTCTGATTGTGTGAATGAAATAATTAATTTTGAAAAGCATGCACTTAGGTTTAATTTACTATATGAAATATTCTACAAATGTGTGGTGTGTAGGGTTGGTTAGTGTGGTTTGTAAAAATAAAGAGTCACTTCGGTGGTTAATATGACGTTCGAAATTCAGGTCAGACCATTTCATCCCGGTTTGGGGCATCACAGTTCACGTACAAGATTTGAACACATTATTTTAAAAACAAACTGTAATATCTATTTATTTAAAAACCTTTACAACAAAGACAATAATTTAGGATAAGTGTTCACTGTCTCAACTCCGGATTCTAAGGGAACTATTTAGTTACGACTCATTCAACCACGAGGCGAAGCCTCTAATGGTTTCCCATCCTATGTGCATGACACCGATCAATGATCATTCCTCGATCTTCAACTGTTTAGCTTGGTCCCTTCTCAAGGTTTTTTCTCATCCGACAAGTCCTACATACATAAGCTGAAATTTCGTAAGTTCAAAAGAACTTTGTGAGTTTCGTTACTATATCATGCAAATTATCTCCAACCTTGCCGAGGCATTTAAAAAGAGTAAAAAGACATATTTAAATCCCTAATCGTCTTGGAAAATTTTCATTCAATCTGGGTTGTCGGTATTTGGTTCATTCCCCAAGTTTACCTATAGGCGGATAGACCGCTAACTGATCTTTCCCTAGTTGAACCTATAGCCATTCGGCAAGTCTCGACAGCTTCTCAGGTATCCCACCATAATGGCGAACTCTATTTTTTTTCTTTCATCCCTATTTCCTTTGATTGTCTTCCTTAACGGACACACTTGTACCGATAGTTTTTAATCCCTAACTACATGGTTGGGAAGTCAGTTACTAGTATCAGATCCTTTTCTCCCCTTTTACTTGTCTTGCTTGGCAGGCATAGCAAATTCGAATCGTCCATGGAGGACTCTATATTCTTTCTTCAGTCCTGCAAAACAAACTGACTGTAACACCCCCTAACCCCAAACTGTTACCGGAACGAGGTTATGAGGCATTACCGGACATATCAGACAACTTACGAATAATTTACAATTAATATAACTTTCATAGTATAATATAATAATTAAGTCACTATCTTGGACTCTCGAAGTTCAACACGTATTAAAAGAAGAACGGAACTTGTTCGCGTATTCCAAATTTTTTTATTTTTTATTTTTTTATAAAAATTTCAGCAGTATTTCTGCTTATTTTTACTTAACCCTCCTGCAAATTCAAACCAAAACAACCAACACCAATATTTCACATTCATATAACTAATATTTATATCATTAACAAAATTTTAACTTAATTACTATCATAGCATCATTCAAAATTGATTAAAAACTTCATTCATTTAATAACTTAATGTTCCTGTATCAAAATATCATGTACTTTTCTTACTATTTCATTTAACCATCTAAATCTTATAATTCATCCTTCACTACTCAAAACAATATACATATTCAGGTGACTAAACAACACCTATGTACATGCCACTTTACCCAAAAGAAAAATATACATCACCAAGTTTGTGTTGGAGTCGGGATTGTTCTGGATGCTGAGCCGGAATACTTGACTTCTACTAACCTGCGCACAGAGACAACCGTACGCTGAGTATGGATATACTCAGTGGTATTACTATAAATCAAGACTATTTAACATTAATAAATTACAAACATCAACCATAAATTTTATAATTATTTAAACTACTTTTATATAAAATTATTTTACTTCATAAATCTTAAATTCATAATTTATTTTCTCATACTAACTCAATTCATAATTTAGTTCATACATTCTTTCTCGTACTTTTCAATAGTACTAAAACAAATAATCTCATTTTCAAAATTTCATTTCAATTATTTACCCTATTAACAAAGCTCGGACTATGACAGATACACGGATTTCCACCCAAACACACCAGAATATCCAACCCAAACACACCCGGAATATTGTAAATCCTCCATAACACACTGGTATAATATATCTTCCCAAACACACCAATAAGGCATTAAATGCCTATTCGGATAAACCGAAGTATATAATAACAGAAACATCTTCTCGGCCGAACTACAATCTCTTCATCACAGCACAAATCCAATGGCATGCCATTTGTATCAAATCTAGTCCGACAAGTTAATAGGGTATTATTTTACTTTTTCTCATTTCAATTTCATTTACACAAAATTTTTCAATACTCATTCAATTCAAATATCTATTATCTTAATTCATATACAAATTAATTTTCACACAAGTGTATACCATCAACACCATACATTTGTCACAATTCATTTATTTTCAATCAATACACTTTTCAAATAATCACATATTCCATAATTCACTTATTCAATTCAATTTGATTCAAATTTACATCACTTTCATTTTCACTCAATATTCATATCAATTTCACATACTTATCTCAAGTCTTATTTACCATACATAACAATTAAAATTTCAGCAATCAATAATAATTAAAATTTGAATTATAGTAATACACACTGTAATTCTCCCGTTTTAGTCCTCGATGACTTTCTCCTTTCCTTTCGATGCTGATGCTTCAGGTTCTTTGTTGGCTACGAAAATAATAGTAATTTACATTATTATTTACAGCACTAATTATAATAAATAATTAAATTTCTAAACAACTCCTACCTTATTCCCAATTTAATCCTAACTAAACTTAATTATTTTCTTAATCCAATTCACTCTCTTTTTCTATTCAAATTTTGTCTAAACTTATATTTAACTATAAAATTTCCAGCATATTTCCCTAATTTCGAAATTTCTTCAATTTAGTCCCTACAACATAAAACTTATAGCCTAGTTTACAATTTAATCCCTTAATCAATTCTAACTTAGAATTCATTCAATTAAATCCCTAATTCCATAATTTTTCCAACATGAACCCTACTTGGAAACATATGAACTCTTGAACTATCAACTTAATTTTATCAAAATCTTGTTTCAAAGCTTCTAAAACATCGAAATTAAGAGAAAAGGACTTAATTGACTTACCTTTTAAAGCTTCAAACCTTAAAACCCTAGTTTTTCCTTTCCCTTTTCTTTCTTTCTTTTTCTTTCCCTGTTTCGAAATGCTTCTGTTCTGTTTCTTCTTTGTTTCTTTTGTCTTTCTTTTTATTCTTTTATTATTTCATTTATTTTACTTATTTATTTTATCATTTAACTAATATATATTATTATTAATTTAATAACAATATAATTAACACATTTGTATACATGTATCTTTGTACATTTGTACACTATTATTACCATCCATTTGACTTTCTTTTATTTATTTAACAAATAAAAATCTTATAATATTAATATTTAATTAATAAATATCTTTAACTTAAAATTTAAGTAAATACATAATTATAATACAAATGTATATATTCATATTATTACAAATGTCATTATTTAATTTGTTTTTCATACCAAAAATCTTATAATTTAATTATTTAATTAACAAATATCTTTATACTTAAATTATAAGTAATTAAATATTTAAATTACAAATGTACCCATACAATTCTTACACATGTATATTTTATTACCATACAATTGTCTTCTATTTAATTTATTTATAATATATTATCAATTAAATAATCATAACAATTTAATATAAAACCATAATAATAATCATTATAATATATAAAACCTAAAAAAATCTTTGATTTTATTTCACCAATATGCCACCTCATTTGTAGTCAATGGCTTAATTGCTATTTTAATCTTTTTTATTTTCTATTGCTTTATAATTAAATTTTTACCCTTTATTCAATTTAATCCTTTTTATTACTTACTCTAAATTAAGCTAAATTCACTTAATTAGATCCTAATTAGACACACCACTAGGCTCATAAATATTTTTAATAATTATTTTCGAACTTATTTCACTAAGACGGAGGCCCTATAACTTACTTTTTCGGTGCCCGTGAATTTCAGGTCATTACACTGACCCTCCACATGTGGGTTTAGCTAATAAGGATCCATGCCACCCTAGCGGTTCAAATTTCATTCCACCCTACGTTTGTATTGTAATGTTGTTTGGGTTATTCCATTGGGATCCACCCTAACAACGATTCTTTGCTCTTAAGGTTCATGTTCATCTGTTATGGACCCCCTTAGGTCTATAATATTCGCCAGTCTGTCATCTAAGAAACTACTCAAGTTCACTAATTCTCTCATGCAAGGATTATCTGCGGAACTGGCCTTTTCGTGGTTACTTCGCTATAGATTTCCCTTTTAAAGAGGAATAGTCTTGAAAGATAAATTTGTCACCTGGTCTATCCTTTTTAATACCTCTTTTAGTCATCGGGTTCTAACTAACCCCTATTTACTAAACAGTCTACTCAAAGTTCTGAAAATCAACCCTTCCTACATAACATTGGCTTCCACAGGCTTGACACAACTCCACCTTCAACTAGATTATGTAGAGAGCAAAGAATCATCACCCGTCCTCATCCACATCAGCTACCTCTAAAATTATTCGAAACTGCCAAAAACTAAAATTTGTGATCCGTCAAACTTCTCGATATCCAAAATCATTATTGTGTCACCGAACGAGTCAGTCTGTGAAATTTGAACTGTAACTTTGATACCAATTTGTAAGGGATAAACCCGATTAAGCAATGAACAAGTAAAATAACAAAGAAATTGAAAAGATCGAACACAAATATTTCAGGTGGAAAATCCCTTTGAAAAGGATAAAACATCATGGGCAAAGATAATTTCATTATAACAGCAAAAAAGAATAGTACAAAGATGAAGATAAAACTAAACCCCGAAACCCAAAAATAAGAACCCTTAAAAACGTAAACATAAAGTTCTCTGAAAGCTTGAAAAAACTAATACCTAAATGTGTAATGGGTTGATCTTTCTAAGTTTGTAAAAGGCCTATTTATAGTTTAAATTCATAGGTAAAATAATATTAAAATAATCTACACTAATTAGAGTTTAATTGAAACAAATAATCAAAGTTTAACTAGGAGGAGAAAATTGCATGGCATGTTGCCACGTTGTGACATGGAATTCGTGTCGCTGGGACAAAATGGCGTCACATCATCGAGACGATAGTCTTTTCCTCATTGTGATGTCGGCAGCTCGCTGGGATAAAAAGCTCATCCTCGTTGCAAAGTCACTCTTTGATCGTGTCCTAATTTGACCGAAATGCAAAGCATACTCTACAAATCTTCACATTGACTCGTATTTCTATAATGCCTTCTTTGTCAATGCCCGCCATGGGCCTATCTCGAATTTTGCAAGATATTAATTAAGTCGAAACTGTGCTTCGAAGCTGGAATACTTCTAGCTTTTGACTTGTGCACTGCTAAATCAAAACTGACCCGAGTCTGATTTTCACCTATCTTTTCAAAACATGCATCCAAAAGAGAACATCTTTTATACGAAACATTCATACCTTTGTCCCTCATATGGCTATGTTGTCTCCACTTCAAACTACTCAACTTCAACTCCTTAACAGACGAGGGACGTTCTGTTTCACCGGTCACTGTTGATCCTTCCACAGCATAAAGACTACCAATCTTTTTACCTTTCATCAAAATGAGAGCCCCATGGTATACCTTAATATCGCTTGACTCGATGTTAATTCTACAACCCTTTGAGTCTAAATTTCCCAAGGAGATGAAATTTCTCTTTGAATCAAGTACATACTTGACGTTTGATAGTATCTTGATTATCTCGACTTGCATCTTAATCTAAACAGTACCAATTCTAATTACATTACTGGGTGAATCATTCCCCTTACGCACAACTCCACCTTTAACTAAACTGTATGTGGAGAACCAGTCCCTATTGGGACACATGTTCAAACACCCCCTAACCCTTATCCATCGCCAAAATAAGGTTACGGAGCATTATCGAACTTTTCAGAACAAATATAAACATTACACAGTTCAATTAGCATACACTTCATAAATTAATCATATAGTCCCTTTTATGGGTCCTCGAGGCCCAATTCACATGTTAGAAACAAATCGGGATAGAAACAAATCGGGACTTAATCGTGTGCTTCGAAAAATTTTCGTGAAATTTCAAAATTTTTCCTAGCTGTAGGGGTCACACACCCATGTAATCAAGAGGCACGCCCGTGTAGTCCTGAGACATGCCTGTGTCTCAAGCCGTGTCCGTCCCCGTGTAACTCCCTGACTTACCTCACACAGCCAAGTCACACACCCGTGTACTAGGTCGTGTTCCTCACACGGCTGAGACACACGTCTGTGTCTCTGCCCATGTGGTATTACCTGAGCATTCTATTTTCTAAAATTAAAAGTTGCAAGGGACACATGGACAAACCACACACCCATGTGATAGCCATGTGTCTCACACTATAACACCTTCTAACTCTTAATCATCGTCGAAAGAGGGTTATGAGGTATTACCTGACATATCAAATCAAATACGAAATTTAAACAGATAATTTATATACATTTCATAAATATATCATATGTATTGTTCAAATTAATTCAATTGATTTCATTCAATCCAATTCAAATACCATACCAAAATAACCCAAACATGCCATTTCATAATCTTAACATTTAATTTATATTGTATATAACCATCCAAGGTTAATTTATAATACCATTCACAAAAATATTTCAAAATGACATATACAATCAAGCTAGGTACATGCCATTTTACAAAAGAGAATATACATCACCACTTTGCTGAGTTCGGGATTAGCTTGGATGCTGATCCGAAACTTTTGACTTCAACTTACCTGCACACGGAAACAATTGTACGCTGAGTATATACACTCAGTGGTATTACTATAATTTAAATTTTAAAAGCAAAATAAATAAATAAGCACTAAACCTTCATTTGTTAACAATAGCTATTTCAAATAACTTTTCTCCATTTTGATTCACACATTATTTCACCATATCAAAAACCCTTTCCATAAACCCATGGTTTAAACATTTTGTTTTCATATCTCGGTTCAATATCTCATTCCAATCATATACAAAATCATACGGTTTATCAATTCATTTAATACCAATTCTACTTTCCAATTCGTTCACTTACCCCTATTAACTTGACACGAACTTTGACGGATGCACGGATCCAATCAAGCACTCGAGTATGGCACCATGTGCCTCATCGGGCTTGCCAAAATGAATCCGTACTTAGTACCTCATCGAATTTAATTCGAAGCAATACTACGGCACATAGTGCCTCATCAGAATTATCCGAAGCAATATTACGACGCATATAGTGCCTCATCCACTCGAGCTCAAAATATCCTTAAACACGTCCAATCCTATGGCATGCCAATTATATCCGAGTTAGCCCGACTAGTTAATAGGGTTTTCAATTCACTTTCTCAATTCAATTTCAATCAAATTCATACCAATCACAAATTCTCATTTTTTTTGGTGAAGAACAAAAAGAAAAAACTAATTAGTTACATCCAACACACTGTAAAAAAACCTTTTGACTGGTCTAAATCTAACATATTCCGCACCCTAAGAGGAGTATCAAAAAATTGCAAATCCGTTCTAGTCGATAGTGCTTCTATTGCCATGCAATCAACAACTTCATATTGTTTTTTGGGAATATAGCAAAAAACACCATGAACTTTCCTGGAATAGCATACTCTGAATTAGCCTGATTAAAACAGAGTTCGAGGTGGCAAAATTACTTCCTTGAATATCACGAATGACATCCGAGCTGTCCGAGAGAATTATAACACACTAATGGCCTTTTCTTTGAATAATTTTAAGCCCTTAAAAAATACCCCAAAGTTCAATATCGAAGATCGAACACTCTCCAAGAAATCTATTAAATCCAAAGAACTACTGCCCATCCATGTCTCTCGCAACTCCCCCAACAGATGCATTCCCCGTATCCAGTCGTATAGCTCCATCGATATTCAGAAAAATAGTAAAACCATATTGCTCTTCCAACAGGGGGTCGGGAACACCACTCAAAACGTCTTTAGGGATTGAAAAACTTTAAGAAGCCCAACCAAATCAATTATTGACAATCTCTCTTAAGCTCCACGGGTGGCCTTGAAAGATAAAGAGATTGCAGTTCTTCCAAATTCGCCAAACCAAGATTTTGAAAAGGCAAGCCCAACTAGCACCACCCGCCAAGGCTATCGAAGTGTCCTGCACGTTAATAAGTATCCAATATTGTAAGTTAAGGGAAAAAAAATTGGAAGAGCGATTACCTAATATGATCTGACTCCACACATCCTTGGCTACAGGGCAATCTCGAAGAATGTGAAGTATGTCTTCCAAATGAAATCCACAAATATGACAAGAGGTACCATCCGCAAAACCCTTTTTAACCCTTTCAATGTTGCTGAGTATACGCTGCTTGAGAACCAACCATATGAAAAAACAAACTCTTTGTGAACCCGAAATCTTCCAAATAATCTTCCATTTATCATCCTTCAAAATCCAATCAATTCCTTTACAAATCTTATAAGCACTCTTAATCTTAAAGATTCCAGTTAAAGTATGACATCAGGAAATTCTGTCCGGTCCTATATAAGAGCAATGAGGAGGAATACCGGAATACCCATAATCAACTCAATCACCTCTTCTGAAAGCCAAATTCTGAACAAGTCAAGATTCCATGATCCTTCATTATTGACCATATCTTTAATATAGCAATCAAAGCTAAAATTAATACCTGTTGGAATAAATCCGGTCGATGGACCCACATCGGGAATCCAAACATCTTCTCAATAGCGAATCTGGCTTTTGTCCCCAACGGACAATTATAACTTCTTGTGAAGCAGAGGCCAAACCTTAGTGAGAGAGTTCCAAAGAAACAAAACTCGCTTATGCCTAATGAAATTGGGGAGTACATCAGTCATCCGGTATTTAACCCTAATAACCTGAACCCAGAGAGCCTATTTGTTAGTCCCAATATTAAAACCCAACTTAAGCAGAAAAGAGATACTCTGTTCTCATAATTTTCGTAATCCAAGCCCTCCACAACATTTGGGTTGGCAAATAGAATCCCACCCAACCAAGGCCATCTTATTTTATACTCAGATGATCTCCAAATGAATTGCTACACCAAACTTTCAATCTCATTTCAAACTCCCCTAGGAATCATCATGGATTGCATGAAGTAACTGAGAATAGACATGAGAACTGATTGAGCCAAAGTTATGCGACCAACAATGGGTAAACTTTTAGCGTCCCAACTTTGGAGCTTTCTTCTAACTTTGTCGACAACAAAATGCATGGTACTATTAGTAACCCTATGATGAAACAACGGAATACCAAGGTAAAGCCCAAGATTCTGAACTTTATGGAACCTAAAAAAATAACTAATCGAGTCAGCCAAAGGAAGATGCGATCAAGGAGCAGAAAGAAGCATTCAAAACTAAGAAAGATAATCAGATAAACCATAGTAAGACTGAGCAGGTCAAAAAATCACAATTCAGTCAAGAAGTCAAGCTGGAAAAGAATTGCCCCAACAGTCGAGGCGAATCAAAGACAGGATGGTAATAGCATACGAAAGAGGAAATCCATGGAAGCAGGAATCGAAACTGGATTGTGATAAAGTTTTTCCAGAAATGATGTTTGAAAATATAGAGCAGAATGTTGTTCCATCAATTATGGGATCGACGGCTGCCAAGAAGCAAGCGACCGAATCCAATAAAAAATATTAGTTAGAATTTTCGTGGACTAAGGAGTCCATAGGCGGTAAAAAGGCTACAGTTTTTCTTAAAACAGCATGGAAAAAGTAACAAGTTGCGATTTTTTAAATGGGATCGTTGTTGAAGCAGAGGGTTCTCAAGGTAGATTGTGTTTGGCATGGAAAGGGGATATTACGATTAGTTTAAGGAGCTTTTCAAAAAGTCACATTGATGTATTGATCAAAGAAGAGAATGTAATAGAGGAATGGAGATTTACGGGGTTTTAGGGTTCACCTTATGTGAAAAACGAAAATGATACTTGGAATCTGCTAAAAAATTTGGGGCAAGGTCAGAATGGTTAGTAAGCGGAAACTTCGATGAATCATGTACTCTTTTGAGAAAAGTGAATGTGTTCCAAGATAAGAGAGACTAATAGAGGCTTTTCGAGAGACTTTGGAGGAATGTTAATCAGAAGATTTGGGTTCTTTGGGAGTCTAGTTTACTTGGGAAAGGGGAAATTTGCCAAAAAAAAATCAATGAAACACTTGACAAGGGAGCTGCGAATGATAAATGGTAGCATCTTCTTCCATTGGGTATTGTTCATCATTTAACTCATACAATGTCAGATCAATGCCCATTTCTTCTAAATACTGATAGCAGAAATAATTATATGGGATGTTCAAACTTTAAATTTAAGGCATGGTAGACCATGGTTCAGTCTCTCGAAAGACAAATCAAGGCAACATAAGAATCATCCACAGGCACAATAGTTGAGAAACTAAAACAACTGCAGCTGAGTTTATGAAGATGGGCACTAAGGATTAAAAAAGGGTGAGAGGGGCTAAAAAGACGGCTATTGAATGAACTTGAAGTCTTGTTTGCAATAAAAAGGGATCATTATAAGATGGCAAATATTATTGAAACAAGAGTTCATCTTAATCTGGAAATTGATTAAGATAAGATGTACTGGAAACAAAGGGCAAGGGCTAACTGGCTTAAATTAGGGGATAAGAACTTAAGCTTTTTTCACAAGTATGCTTCAACACGTCAATAGAGAAACACAATTTCCAGGTTAAAGTTAGATGGAGGAGTTGAGGTTACTGATGCAATTGAGATTAGGAAGCCTATACATTATTTTTTCAGAAGCTGTTTACGGCAAGATATTAATGCAGTTTTAATATCTACTTATACAACAGAGGAAGCTCATTCGTCTTTGAGAGGAATGGGGCCTACTAAGGCACCAAGACCAGATGATTTTCCAGCATTTTTCAGAGATTTTGGCACATAGTAGGTCAAGACATCACCATTTATTTTTTGGGGGTTTTGAACAACAATCTAAATTTAGACTCTTTTAATCAGACAGATATTGTGTTGATCCCAAAAACCTCAAATCCCACTAATCTGGTCAACTACAGGCCTATTAGTTTGTGTATGATTTTTTACAAAGTTATGGTAAGAACAATTGCAAATCGACTTTAAGAAGTAATTGGGAGATATATTGATTTGGCTCAAAGTGCGTTTGTCACTAGGAGATTAATTTCTGATGCTGTGCTCATAACTTATGAAATCTTGCATACGTTTCGCCAAAAGCAAACAGGGAAAAAAGGATATATGGTAGTAAAACTTGACATGAGTAAAGCCTACGACTGAGTTGAATGAGGCTTTATAAAAAAAGTTATGCTACGAATGGGGATTGCAAAGGAATGGGTAAAACTTATTATAAAATGCATTACCACAATTTCATATGCAAATAATATCAATGGCAGTAGGGGAAGAATTTTCCAGCCATGTAACATCTCGAATAACGGCCCAGTCAGAATAGTGATTTCGAGACCACAAATCTAATATAAAAATAATTATTTTATGAATGTTACGAGGTCCATGATATATATGCATGCTTGTATGAAAATATCGATAAGAAACCTTACCGATAAGATGTCTAATTGAGTTATTAAGACTAAATTGCAATAAGTGAAAAACATGTGTTCTAATTGATTTAAGGGCTTAATTGTAACGAGATTTGAAATTTAAAGTTCTTAATTGGCAATTAGACCATTATATGTCATTATGAACAAAAATGGACATAGGAAGGATAAACTACCAAAGTAATAAAGGATAAACTATCCTCGTTTTTAATGTTCTTTATATTTTTCAAATCCTCATAGCTCGATTTAGCTATTTCTACCCTTAATTTGAGTTAAGGTTCATGTTCAAAAACATACACATGAATGACATTCTTGTGTTTTAATATTATCTTCCAAGTCCGAGGAAAGGGGCGTATGTGAAGGGAATCACAAGAAAGATACGGATGAGTATGGCAAGGGCAACGGCAACAATAGTGGTAATCGGAAACCACGAGTTGGGAAGAAGAAACTAATGGAAGAATATGGAGTTTTGAGGTAGGTGATTTTTGGTAAAATTGATAAAAAAGACCAAATTATAAAAGTTGTAAAAACTGTGTAAATGTGTGACTAAAATAAATATGTGGGTCAGTATAAGAGGGAAAATGATTCGACTAGGCTTGAATAATGAGCAAAATCAGTACTCCGCATTTTGCGAGTTTATGGCAATTTTATAATTTTGTAAAATTTTAAGGGCAAAATTATAATTTTTTCCATATCATAATTTTTGAACTGAAATGAATAATGCGTGTATTAAATAAACTAAATTTTCTATTATAGATCAAGAGGGACGAGGGATAGACTTTAACCGAGGAAAATGCAAGGTTGTGAAATAAATCGCAAATTTGCCATATTTTACACTATGGTAAGTTGTGTACAAGCAATTCAACAACTCCAATATTACATATCTAATATTTGACATTGCATGATACATGTATGTATGCTTTAATTAGATTGACTTGTGATTATCCAATGAAAGTTTAGTGATAGCCTCGTGTATTGGAGGCCCGAGTGACCCAAAAGGAATACTTAGAACTTAGATGTCTTGACGCCATGTTAAATGATATTCTGTGTAAGATTATGTCTGAGACATAGCATCGACAATGATATATTTACCTGTGTAAAACCATGTCTGAGACATGACATCGACAATGTTATATGTACCTGTGTAAACCCATGTATGGGACATAGCATGGCATCAACGATGATATGTGTGCCAGTGTAAGAACATGTCCAGAACATGGCATAGGTTATGAAATGTGCACAGTATAAGACCATGTCACAGACATGGCATCAATGATAATATGTGAATTCATGTAAGACCATGTTTTAGACATGACATTGGTACCTTATTTGGTGTATGACAATTCTGTGTCCTTTAGTATTCCAACAATTCAACGAGACATTCAAGATATTGGGTTAAGTGGAATGATATGAGTAAGCACATACAGTGCAGATATGTACGTAAACCTCATGAGTATTGAACTCAATTCATGAAGAGAATTTTAACAATAGAAAGATGTAAGATAAGCTTAATGTTTAATGACAATTAATGTCAATTTTGACTACGTTCATGTGTGTAGTATGATATTATAGTGATAGTTGATAATATGTTTAATCCATGAATATCTTGACTTACTAAACCCTATGCTTACCCTTTTCTCCTTTCAATTTTCTTCTAGCATCGTCAAGCTCGAGAATCGTGGACATCGAAGCTTGAGTCACAATATCAACAAAACTTTTGGAGTAAAACTAGTTTACTACATTTAAGAATGGCATGTATAGAAGAGACATATTTATCTATCAAGCATAAATTTCACGACCGTATGTCTACATTCAAGTATGGCATGTATAGAGGAGTCCCAATTAGGTAAACTTAATATATGTCATGTTTAAATTAAAGCTATGGATGTCAAAAAAACTTTTTATGCCATGTCAACCACTATTGGCTATTGGCGTGTGAGTGTGTGTTGGGGCTATTAACGGTGACAAGAGGGCTTGAAAAATGGCTTCAAAGATGTCCACATGAGTAGACATACGATCATGTGTCTATACAGTGTGTGACACACGGTCAACCCCGTGAGCGTGTGATCCGACCGTGTGTTCCCTGCTCTCTAATTTTACAAATCAATATGCATAGTAGTAAATACAAAGACAGAGACACGACCTTGTCTCTCAATCGTGTTAAGAACACAACATTCAAACATGGGCATTTGCCCGTGCCATATGAAATTTGCATCTTATATGTGAAAATTAATTTCGCCACACAGCCTAACACCTAGACATGTAACTTAACCGTGTGATATTAAATTTATGCTGAGGTTATAAATAAAGAGCTACACAACCTAAGGACACAGATTTGTCAAGGGGAACACAAGCTTGTCCTTATGTTCACACGAACATCAAGCTTGTCCTTACGTTCACACGAGCATCAAGCTTGTCCTTACGCTCACACGAGCATGTGACCCTATTTTAAATTTTTTTTCTAAAATACACAATTTAGCCCAAAACCAACCCAATGTATGTTTTTAACCTCGTAAGCTCATTTAAGTGACGATATGCATGTTCTTAAATAAATTTTTAGTTTGAACAAAATTTTATGACCCGATTTTATAGAGTTGTTTAGAACTTCAAGTCCGATAATGCCTCACATCCTATCTCGACGTTGAACACTAGTAAAGGGTCTTACAAGCCATCTGGAGGTTTACAGGAAGGGAATCCTCTTAGACCTTTTCTTTTTCTAATATGCAGTGACGAAAAGAAGGTTTGTTGAAAGGTACAAAGGCCAGTAGGAGAGGCCCAGAGATATCATATTTACTTTTTGTAAATGACTGCATTTTGTTCGTTGAAGCAACAAAGAATGGAGCAATAGTGATGAAACAAATTCTAAAGGAATATGAGTATTGTTCAGGCCAATGTGTGAATTTTAATAAATGCACGATATTTTATAGCTCGGATACAGTAACAAGTATAGACAATTTTAAGGGTAAGGAGTTCACCAAATTTGGAGAAATACTTGGGACTTCCTATTGTGGCTGGCACACGCAAGAAAGAATCTTTTCAAAATCTCAACGATCGGGTCTATTCTAGAATTAAAGGTTGGAGCACAAAACTATTATCACAAAGAGGCAAACTGGTCTTTATTAAATCAGTGCTACAAGCTATACCAACTTATGCCATGTCATGCTTTCTTCTATCGAAAACTCTATGCAAGGAGTTGAAAAACATTTTTGCAAAATTTAGGTGGCAGAGGATACGGGGAGAAAGGTATACATTGATGTCGGTAGAAGCATATGTGTCAATCGAAAGAGGGGGGAGGAATAGGTTTTAGAAGTATGGGCCAATTCAATAGTGATCTTTTAGCAAAACAAGGATGGGGGATTTTGAATAATCCAAAATCTTTAGTTGAGCTAGTTTTTAAGGCAAAATATTTTCCAAATGAGGATTTTTTAAATTCGCGTTTGGGAAATAATAGTTCGTATACATGGAAAAGCATATGGGCGTCCAAAGGGATTTTAATGGAAGGAATTTGCTAGAAGCTGGGAAGGGGCACGAGTATCTCATTTTTAAACGATGCTTGGATCCCAGTTGCATGAAATTTCAGATTATCTTCAGTTGTTAATAATTTAAATAATTTTAAAGTCGCTGAGTTAATTGATAATAATGTCAGAGAATGGAAACGGGAGTTGATTGTTAATACCTTTTCGGAGGAAGTCGCTGCGAAGATACTTAGGGTCACGTTGGCGAAAGATCCTTATGATGACTTTCCGGCCTGGAATGGTGAACCCTCGGGGGAATACTTGGTACACAGCGCCTATAAACTATTACAAGCTTCTGAAAATGATCCTAGAGCTTATGCTTTACAAACCGACTACTGTAATTTCTACAAAAAGCTATGGCTACTTAAGCTACCTTCTAAAATTAAAAGTACAGCTTGGAAAATATCTTGGAATTATCTGGCTACATGAGTCAGCATGCAGTATAGAAAGTTAACAAATACTGTAGTTTGCCCCCGATATGGAAGAGGAGCAGAAACCATGGATCATTTAATCCGTAAGTGTCCTCTATCAGTTTCAATGTGGACAGAATTAGCAATACTGAATTTATTACAGGAAACTAGTCTAGAGTTCCTACAGTGGCTTACCTGGGTTTTTGCTCAAAATGCTTATTTCCATTGTAGATTATTCTGTTGTGCGATATGGGCAACTTGGGGAGAAAGAAATGCGAGATTGCATGAGAAAACTAGTAGAACAGGAATAGAGACAGCACACTTTGTTAGAAGCTACATTGCGGAATTAGATGGGGTTGAACAAAAAACCCCTAAAATCTTACAAATAGCCAGGAAGTGGAAGCACCCACCTGAACAATCAGTTAAAATAAATTTTGATGGGGCTTATGATGCGCGACTTTGTCAATCAGCTTTAGGGGTTGTGGCGAGGAACAGTGAAGGGGATGTTCTACGATCAAGTTCCAAGATACATCAAGGCATTTCCTCAGCTTTTGCGGCTAAGGCACTCGCTTGCCGCAAAGTAGATTAGATCGGAATAGACATGCAATGGCCAAAGATCATAGTAGAAGGAGACTCATTAACAGTAATCAAGAAGTGTAAGGCAAAAAGACAAGATAAGTCACAGATAGGGGCATACATTCAAGATATTCAACAGCATATTTTCAGATCTAGGAATTTTGTGTTTGAATACTCCTAGAACTGCGAACGGTCTAGTACATATTTTAGCAACTGAAACGATGAAAAGGAAGGAAGTGGTTTACTTGGTAGGGAGCGTGCCTGGATATGCTGATAACCAGTATGAAATAGATAGAAAACGTGAACCATATTGAGAAAAGGGGCAGATGAGAAGAGGAAGAAAGGAAAGTTCGAAATGGGCAGATTGCTGGTGCAGCGATAAATTCTCCTTGGGATTATGAGATTGGCTTTAAGACGAATCGGTTGATGGGTGGTCAGACTGATTGATAGTGGATGGGATTGTAGAGGAAGAAAGGAAAGTTGAAATGGACAGATCAAGGGTTTGGTTTAATGCTTTCCTTGAAAATCTGAAACCGTCATTATGAAAAATGAAAGACTAATAGTCATGACGGGGTTTTTTACTAAAATAAATTAAAAAAAAATATTTACCAAAATAGGTTGTCAGCCAGATTATTTATCAAAATGAGGTGTTTTTTTCATTCGCGCCTATCTGACAGGCGTGAATGATTATTTTATATTAAAAAATATTTTTTTTGTTTTTTATATTAAAAAAATATTTTCGGGTCAGTATAACCCGCGTATAAATACGAATACAGGTTGCGCCTACTTGAGAGGCGCGGCTAATCGAGCCTTTCTCTGAGGCGCAAATGATTGTGCCTACCTCAGAGGCGCAAATGGTTGTGGTGGGGCCCACACGAGCTTACCTTTTCCCCTATATATACCCCGATTATCAAATAAACACATCAAATGATTTGGTGGATGCTGGTTTTTTCACTAAAATAAATTTAGAGGTTTTTAATTAGACGACATATAAATAAAGTATTTGTTATGCTCCTATAATTGGTGAATACAATATCAATATTTTAAATTTTGGTGAATACAATATCAATATTCTAAATTTTGTAGCAGGTGAAAGTTACCAATCGTATTGTTTCTTTTATGGTCCCAATCATATTCTATGTATATGCTAAAGTTTAAAAAAAATAGGTTTGTATAAATTTTAACTTGATTTTCAAATAGATAAAAATAATAATCATTCTTTACGGGCTCGATATTTGTTTAAATATGTGAGTCGATATTATGCTTCTTCAATAATCAGACTTAATTTTGATGGTTTATTTATCTACTTTTTGACGTAATAAAGATGTGCCCTTATCTAGAAAAAAAATAAAAAGATTAGAAATATTGCTGACTATAATTACATGGTGGTAGACTTTGTAAATTGAACGCGAAAAAATATGAAATAAGAATTTTTGAACATAATTATTATTTTTATTGAATTTGAATGAGTTGGTTCGATTCCCATAAAGTAAAAATTTGAGAATAAATTTATAAATTACAGAGGCTGCAGGGAGGGACTGTTCGGGCAGCAGGGCCAGCGCCGTGGGCAGCATGCAGCAGCTGGAGGTGCACTGTTCGGGCCGCCCATTTGCGCCTATCTACCAGGCGCGATTAACCGCGCCTATCCGATAGGCTCGATTCCTTTTTACCCGTATTTTGACCCGTATATATATTTAAATATTTTTAATAAAAATGAAAAAATAATATTTTATGTTTAAAAAAAAGAAATTTAATATAAAATAATCATTTGCGCCTGTCAAATAGGTGCAAATGAACAAAACACTCCATTTTCGTATATAATTGGGCTGACAACCTATTTTGATAAATAATTCTTTTTTTTAACTTATTTTAGTAAAAAAGCCCATGACGGGTGTCAGTGTTCTCTGATTGGGCAAAGTACTGGTGGTAATTATGGCTTCTAGATATTTCTTTGTTTATTATTTTATTTTTTCGTTGTTTTTATTTTATTTTCCCTCTGTATTGATTTTGTTTCAGGGCCAATGTTTAATATTGGGCCATTTTGTCTGCTTTGTTCTTTGTTTTGATATTTGTGGATTTTATTAGGTTTATTTTAATAAAAGCCCAATCTGATTACTATTCAAAAAAATATATTTATAATATAAAATAAATACTTTTTTAAATAATATTTTATTTTATTTTATTTTCATCTTTAACATTTACCTCTTTTAAAGTTGTATCTTAAATAATTTATTTAAAACCTAAATTCATATACGATTATAAAATAATATATTTTAAATTTATATACTATTTGTTCAAAACTCAAAAAATATTTTTTAAAATTTAAAATTGTTTCAAATAAAGAAATTGTAAAATATTTTAATCAAATAAACTAATATTGGACTAAAAAACAAATCATTTATAATTTTACCCAAAACAAAATTAAAATTTATCATGCAAAATATGATCAAATTAACTCAGTTATACAATAAATCGAGTCTTCATGCAATGACATAAATAAATAATCAAAATAATATCTATACTATTATTTAAACTCTGATTGAGTTGGTATCATGAGTTAATTGAGCATCAATTCAGTTAGGAAAATTATTAAAATATTTTTTCATATTTAAAATAAGTTATATTTTTCTAACTGTTTTGTCTTTTTAATTAAAATAATAATAAAAATAGATATAGCAAAATTTGAACCCATAATAATTACATTAGTAAAATCTTAAACTTATTACAACCAAAATTTTATTTTGATCTTTATACATTTTAATTTTACTCACTATTTAATCTATTTTTTATTTTAATATTTTACATATTTCATATTTGTAATAACTATATTTTGTCTGGGATACAATCGATTCAAACTTGGATTGAGATTAAATTATATATTTTCTAAATATTGTTATTTAGTTTATTGTTTTATTATAGTAATAGTTAGTAATTAACAATACAATCAAAAGAAAAGAAAAAGAAAAAAAAATCAAAAGTGAAAATTCTAAATTGTTTTGACAACTTTATACTTAAATATTGGACTAAAACTTTATACTTATATGATATTTTATGTATTAAGAATTTATTGGTGCATTTAGTTGAAAAACTACACGTGGACTGTGTATTTGTGATGGGAGTTGCTATATGTTTGATTTAGTTTCACTTAAGCCCCTACTTGCTATTTTGTGATGGGAATAAAATTATTATTATAGACTATGACATGGGGTGATTGTTGTGCTATCAAGCAGTATATTAGTAATAATGATATATGTATTATCCTAAAGTAAATTGCCCTTATATTGTGGCTAGTTAGTGAGGTGTTTATTAGTGCCGTTGATGCAATTTTCTATATTAAACTTGGAAAGTTTGAAATCTGTGATACAATATAATTTTTGCTTTAAATTCGCTCAAATAATGAAATGTATATCCTTTTTTTTCAGGGTCTGAATTTAAATTTATATTTCTCAAATCTTAAAAGCAACACATAATTAGTAAAGGTATCAATTTTTGGGCATCGACTCCCCGAATCCAATTTTTTTTAGACTTCAATGTAGACCAAAAATTATCCTTTTAAAAGGTAAATTATAGATGGCCAATCTCACTTAGCCAAAAAGATCGGCAGCGACTTCTATGTTCTTAACTAAAAATCCAGTGTTTTAAAAATTAAAATTTTCATTTTGTTTAAAAATGGTTTGGACAATGTGCTATTATAAATTAGTTTTAAAGTTTCAAAGTTTACAATTCATTATTTATTGTATACTATTTTTAAATATACATTTATGGTTTTTTATTATATATTCTTCGTGTCTATTTTACGATTCATATTCGGAGTTCGTGGCTGTCCCTCCCAACAATATCGTCTTCAAAATTAGAACATAACCTATTAGAATTTTTAATACACATTTATGTTGTAAATACATGATTGTAATAGAATTTTTAGTAAAAAAAATCTAAATACAATAGCAAAAATAAATTAAACTAAAAACATGGACTAAACCACGTAGCATTAAGAAAAAAAGCTAAGCATCAAATAAAACATAATTTAATAAACGTTATTTGTAAAATCTTAAAAAAATTATACAACAAATTTTATTAACATTTAATTATTAAAGAAAAATTATCTATTTATTGCATATAAAATCAAAGGAAATTCACACCATAAATAAACAAATTAACTTGAGATTTCATAGGATAATTATCTTAATTTTTTTTAGCCTAAATTTATTCATAGTCCTCCTTCACACATTTAAATAGGAGGATAATACGATTTAGCACACTTGAATCAACGTCTTCCTACATTGACCAATAGAATTAAGACTCAATCAGAAATAAATTCTTAATTTTAAGTGGTAAAAATTTGTGGCATAATTTTGGCACAATTTTAAAGTTAAATTTATTTGTTTCCATATTGTGCTGCACATTATGAATATATATAACATATACCACAGGGTGCTGTAGAAAATCATCGGTCCTTTTTAAGAAAAGAGAGCAAAAGAAAAATGAGGAGAAGAGCAATAATAATGGTAGTTTTGATGGTCTTACAATTTGGGGCCATTCATTCAAAGCCAACTACTTATATGGTTGGAGACGAAGATGGCTGGGACTCAGGCCTTGACATGGAAGGTTGGACTAAAGGAAAAAACTTCCATGCCGGTGATTTTCTGGGTACGCATACAGTTTTCACTATGATTTGTGTTTCTTCATATTATTTGATTTACATTGTTTTTTTGAAACATGATTTTATGTAGTTTTCAAATATGATAGTCAGCTGTCCGATGTAGCGGTGGTAAATCAAACCGGGCATGATTCATGCACCCTTAATGAAGGAGCCAAAGTGTTTCACTCCGGGAACGACAAAATTCAACTTGCCTTCGGGGCTAATTATTTCATCGACACCGTTGCCGATCTTTGTGCCGCCGGAATGAAAATGGCCATCAACGCCACCGCACCTCCCCCATCTGTTTAGTCTTTTTATGACAGTGATTATAGAGTTTAGGTCGTTGGATACGTAATAAAATCCCTTTTTTTTTAATACTAAATCATTTGCTTATCTACAGTTATTAATATAATAATATCTTAAATCTAAAATGCTATGAATGATAATTTTTTTCTTTTTAATATATATTTTTATATGCATACATGTTAAATATTTTTAATTTAATTAAAGATTAACATTGAGATGTTTTTTCTTTATTTATATGCTTTCATATTTTATTTTAATTTTCATTAAAATGTTCTAAATAATGGTTGTTAATTTTAAAAAAAAATCTAATATATAATTAAATTAAATTTAAGTTTTAAAATACTTAATTTTACTTCAACCTGGAAATAATTTAATTATAATTATTTTTAGGGTTTTTATTTGGTACATATCCATTAAAAAAAATTTTAACTCCTAGCGGAGTTGTGAATTTGCCACTTGTCTTAGATTTTTTTTTTTTAACTTAAAGACTAATGTCAGTTTCTCAATTCGGCTTGTGAAGTTCAAATTTTTCTTTATCAATGTACCAAGTTAATAACCCTTATTTTTATAGTAATTTAGTATGATTTTAAAGTAACTATATTTTTTTATTATTTTATAGTTAAAAATAAAAATTAAATAATAACAAGGATATAATTATTTTTTTATTTTAAATTAATTTAGTAAATAAATTATAAGTCCATTTATGTGATTTTCTTGGTATGAATTTTCCTAAAACATTGTGGACCATCCAACAAAAATGAAAATTGTTTCCTATAAAAAAATATAAAAAAATTGCATTAGTATAGATGTTTTCACGTTTCTATGTTAAAGATTAATTATTTTTTGAGTCAACAAATTTTCATTTAATAACTATGTGACAAAAAAGATGTCATTACAATGGATTTGAATTTGATAAATAATTTATTAATGTTGACAAATCTTGAAAGTTACATCAACATTTTTAATCGTATTTGGGCTAATCGATGTTACTTTAAAAAATTAAGGCATCAAATTATATCAAAATGTTAAAAGTGTAAAGACAAAATTTTAAATTCAGTGTAGCACATGAATCAAATTTGAAATTTGAGTATAGCCTAGGGACTAAAACTAAAATTTGACCATTTTGTTATATATTTTAAAATTATGATTGTTATATTTGAAATTATTTTTTTATTAGGAGAAAATTTTAAAACTGGTATTAAAAAAAAACAATATACATAGATGAATAAGAAAAGTAAAAATATATGGTATAACAAGGTAGAAATACATTTTAGGAAAAGAATGGTAGGGCGTATCATATTATAAATTTATGTGTGCCCTACTTTTTTATAATCAATATATTCTTTGTTCATTAATAATTTGGGTGTTTTTCATGAAAAAAACATTTTCACTTTTTCAACTATTTCATTTTGAAGTCATAATTTCTATTATTACCACTTTTAGACTTATATTTAAGTATTTTTAAAATACTACTTGATTTATTTTATTTTTTAACTCATATCAATTATTCTTTTCTTTTAATTTGTAATTTAAGCTCTAAATTTTTTTGATTTAATAAAGTTCAATTCTATTTTTTAATAATTATGTCCTTACCATTTTGGTTTTAATTTCTATAACTTCATTACTTTAATTTAATTTTTAACACACAATTTATTTGTAATATAATTTTTATTTATTAATATTTTACATGTTTATTTTTTAAAAAACTATTCATGTACAATATATGTAACACCCTTACCTGACCCGTTTGCCGAATCCGGACATGGAGCGTCGCAAATGATTGGAATTCATTATTTTTAAAGTTAGATTGTATTACCTATTTATAAAAATAAACTTACAACAAAAACGAAAGTTTTAAATAAAAGTTCATTGTCCAAATTTCGGACTCTAAAGGAACTACATAGATACAATATAGTCAACCCCATGGTGAAGTTTCTAAATGTATCCCCTTTTCCTATGTGCGTTACACCTTACTACGGAGTTCCATGATCCAATACGGTCTGGCTTAGTCTCTCCTTAAGTTCTTTATTCTTGGTAAGTTCAATGAACTTAGTGAGTTTCTTCACTACCAAATTTCATATCTCGCATTTCTTTAATGGGGTAAAATTTTAAAGGAAAATAAAATACTTTAACTCCCTGTTTTTACCTAGACTTTAACGCCCAGTCTAGACTGGCAGACTCTCATACACCTTCCTCCGTTTTAATGTGATTTGACCACTAATACCTTAAGTTCTTGGTCGAAACAATGTCCCGACGATAGAGTTTTAGCAGTTTCTAAATGTCTTGGTATTTTGGTCGGTTTTCACTTTACCCTACACACCTTGTCAGGAATACTCCTTTCCGTTTTGTTCTAGATTGTAAGCATCATAGTCCTGGAGGATACATAATTATCCTACTCATAAGGCCTATGAGAAAGGACTAAGCCCATTGGCGAACTTTCCAAATCTGTTTAGTCAATGGTGGATTTCCCCTCCTTACCATAATCCCGAAGGACTTTTTGACATTTCCTTTGTTGGGATAACTAATGAGATTCCCGGTCACTCTGGCAACTAAGTTCCACTTGGGATGAATAGCGGTCGGATTACTTCATTGTAATCCACCTTATTTAAGATACCATGCTCGTGAGTGTGTTATGTCCATTTGCTGTGGACCATTTTGGCATTCAGTACCCAGCAGACTATCGTCGGCGTGATCATCTGTGTTCACAATTTCTCCTGTATGTTGTTTCTGTAACAGCCCGTTTTTAGTCAAATCAGAATAGTAGTTTTGAGACCACAAATCTGAAGTAAAAATAATTATTTTATTATTATTTTAATGTCTACAGCATGATAGTATGTTTTTGTGAAATTTTCGTTAAGAAATTTTATCGTTTGAATGCTTAATTTGATAAAAAGGACTAAATCACGTAAAGTGTAAAACTTGTGTTCTAATAGCTAAAGGTACTAAATGATTATAAAATTAAATAGTAGAGGTCCTTATATGGTAAATATACCATTGTTAATATGAGTGGACATTTATGGGCATATATTAAGTGATTTTTAATGTTTAATTAAAGGTTATAATAGTAAATAATAAAATAAAGACTAAGTAAATAAAATAAAAATACATTATCATCTTTTAGTCATCATCTACAACCGAATATTGAAGAAGAAGAAACCATTTTTGTCTATTTTGAGGGTTCGGTCACTTGCAAGCTCAATTGTAAGTTTGTTTTTGTCCCATTTTTAATGATTTCTATGTTTTTGAGATCGTTGCATCTTAATCTAGCTAGCCAGGGACTAATTTGCAAAATTTTTAAAGGTTTAGGGTTTTTCCATTTATAAATGTTGATGTATTTTGATGTTTAATGGTAGAAAATGCATGCTTGTTGTTAGATAAATAACATTTGTAAAGTGATTTTTAGTAAAATGTCCAACTAGGGATTAAATTGTGAAATGAGTAAATTTTGTGGTTAAATTGTGAAATAAATGAAAAATATAGGCTTCTAGGGACCTAATTTAAATTTGGCTAGCATTAGTTTTAATTGAATTTCATGAATTTGTGATTTTAGGAGATAAGGACTAAATTGTAAAAATGTTAAAATATTAGGGGCAAAAGTATAAGTGTGGCTTAATGTGTGTTTTGGACTAAATTGAATAGAGAAATTATTAAATAATCTAAATTTAATATTATATAGATCAAGAAAAGCGAAATACGGACTTAGATCGGGGAAAGAATAAGGTTTTGGATTAATCGACTCGTTTTCCCATTTTTATATCCGAGGTAAGTTCGCATGTAATAAGCATTGTTATAATTATGTTTTAAATGCTTAGAATATTGCATAAATTGTTAATACGACCTTACGGACACGTTCGATGACAATTCAGAAAGTGTGAAGTCCTGGTTGAACTTTAGGAATAGTTTAGGATACAAATGACAAGTCATCAGGGGTTACATTGTGATTGGGTGCTGGTTTGTACGTTCTACCGGTGGCTGAGTTATCCCACATGTGTTGCGGATACTTGTCAGCTTGTGTGAGCAGCACCATGTAGCTTCGTAATGACCGTCAGCTTGTGTGAGCAGACTCGTTGATAGCTTTAGTATGAGCATTATATGTGATACGAGATTAAGATAGCTTCGGCTATGTACGTGGCACTTAGGGTACGAGATTCCTGAGTATCTGATAGTATTCTGAATATTTTAACGGGTATGTCATACGGGATGGTATAGGTATGTACATGAATCGAGCAATACATTGAAATAAGGAAAAATTATGAAAGTTACATCTAACTTATGAATCCAAATGTGGTAGGTTGGTGATTCATTATAGGCTATGTTATGTTATGTTTTAATTGCTTAATTTGAGCATATATGTTGAGTTGATTTAAATGTTATACGAACTTACTAAGCTTTATAGCTTACTTTGTTTATTTTTCAGTGTTTTATAGTGATTTCAAAGCTAGCTCAGATTCGAGAATCGTCGGAGACTTCATCACACTATCCTACTATCACTTTGGTACTTTTGAACTTAAGTATTTTGAGTATATGGCATGTATAGGAGTTTGGTCATTTTGGTATGTGTTAATGAATTTAGTCATTTGGAATGGCTTGTAAATATTGAGAGTTTGTGTAACACCCTTTATCCTAGTCCGAGGCAGGGACTGAGTACGAGGTATTACCAAACATAAACACATGCATTTCAACATTTACAAAACATAAAAACTTGATCAAATTTAAAACTTTTCAAACCTTGTCTAGAATTCCTTATTATGGGTTTACGAGGCCCAAAACAAGCTTTAAGGACTATTCGGAACCAAATCAGGTCCTTTAAAGAACTCTGGAACATGATTCTTGAAACAGAGGCACACGCCCGTGTGGAAGGGGCGACACGCTCGTGTAGAAGGGGCGACACGCCCGTGTGGTCTTCTTGACATGGCTGTGTTGAAGGTCCGTGCAGTTCACACAGCCTAAACATATCGGGACACGCCCGTGTCCTTAACCCATGTAGAATTAATTCCTAATTCAAACCTACAGGGGTTTTCATATGGCCTGGAACACGCCCGTGTCTATGGCCCGTGTCCTTCACACAGGAATGACACCCCCGTGTCTCAGCCCGTGTCCAAAAACCTTGACATTCTATTTATGACGTCAGCAACCATTTAAGGGCACACAGCCAAGGCACACGCCCGTGTGCTAGGCCGTGTGGAGAATTTAATTCCACATTTAAGGTGCAAGCTTCACACGCCTGGGCACACGCCCATGCCCAGAGGCCGTATCCTCTATACGGCTGAGACACACAGCTTGTCTCTACTCGTGTGTTTACTACCATGCATACTGACTTGAAATTTTAAGGTGTAGGGGACACACGACCGGACAACACACCCATGGGGCTGACCGTATGTCATACACGGCCTAGATACACGCTCGTGTGCCTACCTGTGTGGACAAAAACAAGACTATCTACCAAGCCTTTTTGCCACCCTTACTTGCACCAACCTACACAACAACAAATATCCTAATCCACATAGCAATATAAGACTAAATCAACCACAACATGACATTCAAATACAAACCTCATGACACTCTAACAAACCAAACATGCACTTGATCATTCATACATTTTGTTCATTCATGGAAACATCATCATTTGCAATTATCAATAATGAATATTAGCCATTAACCATGGCCTTACAAAAAAAAGAAGGTTTTCGTCCCAAGCCAACACAATTGGCTAACTTAACAATATGACACATAAAAAAAAGACTTAATCCCTATACATGCCATACTTAAGATAATATAACTAACTATACCAAAAGCTTCGAGTGATAGTGTGAGCGATGCCTCCGATGTTCTTTGATCCACGGGCTAATTTGGCGGTACTACAAGAAAATGGAAAGGAAAAAGGTAAGCACAAAGCTTAGTAAGTTGCATATAAATATCGAAATAACAACCATGTTACCACATGTGATCATACTCCCAATGTATCATAACCCGCACAAAAGAGTAAATGTTCATAACACAACTTACTCATGTTTATTCATCGCTATTCATACAACAAGAATAGAGTTCACATATCATCAATTTCATATAAGTACCTGTACCACTCACAACATGGTCATAAGCTCTATCATTTTGACATAAACCATAAATTTCCCGTTGAACCATTTGGAATACTACAGGAAAATCACCAAGTCTCAAACATAGGGTATGATGCCAACGTCATGTTCCAAACATGGTGTAACAGTCTAATTTTCAGTGGTGTTGGAACAGTGATTCGAGATCACTAAATCCGAAAAATGAGTAGGAAATATTATTAATTTAGTGATTATAAATTAAATGTGAAGTTAGGAAAAATTTTGAAATTGTGAATAGTGAAAATTTGAAATTGTGAATAGTATACTAAAAATAAATATTAAAATAATTAGAATCGAAAATGAGGTATCGAGACCTCGATAATTTTAAATCGAGCCATAAATATTTTTATAAATATTTATGGAGTGTTAATATGTTAGTATTAAAGTTTCGTCAAGAACTTTTAAAGTCCTGATAGTTAATTGAACAAAAAGGACTAAATTGTATCAAATGCAAAATTGTGGGAAATGATTAAATAGCTTAATTGATAAAATAAAGAGGGTTTAAAAGAAAAATAGACCCAAATTATATTTGGGCTGGACGGAAAGGGCATGAAATCAGCAAGAAAATAAGGAGAATTAAGGGCAAAATTGCAAAATTGCAAAATTTACTTAATAAAGCTAGGGCTAAAGTGGAATTATCTAGATTTCTCTTTATTTTTCTGCATTCTCATCAGAAAAACGCCATGGAAGAGTTCTATTAAGCTTGTTTTTCATATTTTTACTTCAAGTAAGTTCAATTCTTGATTATTTCTTGAAATTTTTGTGTTTTTGTGACTTTTACAACTAGGTCCTATTATTGAATTCATTAGTTTTTGATTCTATGAAAGAAATTGAAAGTTTCTATACATATGTGCTGGAATTATATGATGATTTGGCATGAAATTAGAGCTTTAAATTGTTTATATGTTGATTTTATTGTAAGAATTGAATAAAAAGTGAATGTTTGGGACCTAATTGTAAAAGAGTTTGAAGTTAGAGTTTTATGTGGAAATTATGAAATTCAATAGTTATGAAATAACTTATAATGTTTATGAAAAGTATTAATTGATAAAATTATCTTAATTGAGGGGTTAATTGAGCAAGGACTGAATTGTATAAATTGTGAAATTTGGGGCAAAATGGAAATCAACATTTTACACTAAAACTGTTTTGGACAGCAGCAGTAGTCTAACTTTGAAAAATCACCAAAAATTGTAGAAATGGAATTATAGGATGAATAAAATATGAAATAAAAGATTATTGAGTCTAGTTTCTTATAGAAGAAATAATATAAGCAATGGAATTGTAAATCATGAGATATGATAAATTTTGTGAAAAGGTCAGAATGATTTTGGGTTCCCCTATTCTGACTTTGTAAAATCATAAAAAATTGGATAAAAATAATTAGGGGATTAAATTTATATGTTTAGAATCCTGAATGAGTCTATTTTCAAGAGAAATAAACGGGAACATCATTCGAATCCTGTACAAGGAGATAATTAATTTTTAGTGAAGAAGGGTCGGAACTGTCAGACAGCAGAACAGGGGAGACCTCAATGAATAAACTGTATTAATTGACCCAACCAAAAATTATGAAAATTTTATGGTAAGAAGATATGTGAATCTAGTTTCTGGGAAAATTTATGGATCTTAATTTGGAGTTCTGTAGCTCAAGATAAAAATAATTTAGTGACTATGATACAGATGGACAGCTTGAATATTCACATAAGTAGATAGTGAAAATTATAGATAATGTTACCTACAAGTGTGTTGTTTATACTATGGATGTGGATGGAGAGGAGGAGGAGAAAAATATACAAAAATATATGAATTACTCGTGTATAAATTGATCACATGTCCGATTATAATCGATAAGTGTTGAATTAGAAACGATATAATTTTTTATTTGGAATATTTATTATGAAATTATGATTATCGCTATAATACAAAAATCGAACTTGTAAGTTTATATAACTAAATTTAGTGACCATTTGTTAATATTATTAAATTTCAATATTATTTTATGAATGGTGATTAATATTTATGTATGTTAATTGTTGGAAATAAGTAAATTATGTACAAAAGTTATGAAATTAAACTGAGAATTTCGGAGGAATGGAACGCAGGAAATGAGTACAATCTTTCAGTGAAAAAGATGAATTGACGGTAAATTACCCAAGTAAACCGAGATTCAACATTTGTTGTGAATTCTCGTGTTTGCTTTCCGTTTAGCTCTTACAAGCTTCCGTTAACTCATATGAGTTTCAATTAACCCTTTTGGGGTTTCAGTTCAGCTCTGATGACTTCAGTTAGCCTCCGGGCTTCCGTTTAGCACTTATGTGCTTCAGTTAGCCTTCGGGCTTCCGTTTAGTACTTATGTGCTTTAGCTAGATTTCAGGCTTCAGATCACGATGTACTCAAATCCGTAAGCTGTTCCTTGGATGGACAAGTTGGTAAGTCGTAAATGTAACATGTGGAAAAAGAAATGTAAGTAATGTTATCATTATTATTATTGAGCTCAATTATGTGATTTTATCATTCAAAGATTGTGTTTGACAGGATATATTAGTAAATTATGAGTATGTGAATCAAAGTGACAGAATTTAAACACCTAATGAGGTTGAGCTGATTCACACGAATTTGTCATTTGAAATTGTGATTGACAGGAAGAAACAGTGAATTACATGCTTATCAATGGTTACACATAATTATCTGAAAAACAAGAAAAATGACGGTTATTGATATATGGAAATGTAAGACATTGATATGTGAATATGGAATATGTTTGATAAATGTGTTCATTTTTAACTATGGAATTATGTACCTCATGTGTGCTATTTGCATAAAGACGATATTTCAAATACTTTGGTGAGTAAAGCTTAAATATGAAATAGTATGAAATCGAGACAAGTTGTTATGAAAATATATTTAAATTATCTGTAAGTGTTTTGTACTCCTCGGTAATGCCTCGTACTCTATTCCGGCGACGGATACGGGTAGGGGGTGTTACACATGGTCTTACACTGGCTCTCACATCTAAGCCGATGCCATGTCTCAGACAGGTCTTACATGGCTCTCAATTATCTATGTCGATGCCATGTCCCAGACAGGTTTTACATTGACACACTTCAAGCCGATGTCATGTCCTAGACAAGTCTTACACTAGTTTGCATATCTTGAGGCCGATGCCATGTCCCAGACAGGTCTTACACTGGGTCTCATTTATCGGTGCTGATGCCATGTCCCAAACAGGTCTTGCACTAGCACACACATCACCCAAATTTCATGGCATGGATATCCAAATTATTCCTAAGGTTCAACTAGGAGTCTCTACTACGTCAATTCTCATCATGCACATTCACAACAATAGTCCACAATTTATGCCATATTAATTATACAATACATAAATACAAATAAGTTACATTATTTACATACAACTTACCTCAGTACACAAAATGTAGGCGACTAATTGTATTTAATCTGCTTTCTTAGCTTTTCCCCGGTCTAAATCCGGATTGTGTATTTCTTGATTTGCAAGAGATACAAATGGCTGATATTTTGAGCTCTCTAAACTCCCTTAGTTGCTGAAAAAAATTGGTGGAGAAGATGACACGATAGCCTCTCTTTTCTTTATTTTTATTTTAGTCAAATAAGTCACCAAATGTCCACCTAACCTAGTCAACATGACTCTCTTTGTCCCCTATGGCCGGAAACCTCTTTTAAAAGGGTCTAATTGCACTTTAAAGACCCTAAATTACGATTCTCTAGCTATCTAATACATCTAGATAGTAAAACAAAATTTTTGCCCTTTATGCGATTTAGTCGTTTTTCGTAATTGAGCTCACAATCGCTAAAATTAATTCACCAAAATTTTCATTCATTCATTCATTCATATAATCATTCTATAACACCAAAATAATAATAAAATAATATAACAGTCTAATTTTCAGTTGTGTCGGAACAGTGATTCGAGATCACTAAATCCGACAAATGAGTAGGAAATATTATTAATTTAGTGAGTATAAGTTAAATGTGAAGTTAGGAAAAATTTTGAAATAGTGAATAGTGTACTAAAAATAAATATTAAAATAATTAGAATCGAAAATGAGGTATCGAGACCTCAGGAATTTTAAATCGAGCCATAAATATTTTTATAAATATTTATGGAGTGTTAAGTATTAAAGTTTCGTCAAGAAATTTTAAAGTTCTGATAGTTAATTGAACAAAAAGGACTAAATTGTATCAAATGCAAAATTGTAGAAAATGATTAAATAGCTTAAATGATAAAAGGGAGAGGGTTTAAAAGGAAAATAGACCCAAGATCTCTTTGGGCTGGACGACAAGGGCATGAAATCAGCAAGAAAATAAGGAGAATTAAGGGAAAAATTGGAAAATTGCAAAATTTACTTAATAAAGCTAGGACTAAGGTGGAATTATCTAGATTTCTCTTTATTTTTCTACATTCTCATCAGCAAAAACACCATGGAAGAGTTCCCTTAAGCTGGTTTTTCATATTTTTACTGCAAGTAAGTTCAATTCTTGATTATTTCTTGAAATTTTTGTGTTTTTGTGACTTTTACAACTAGGTCCACTTGTTGAATTCATTAGTTTTTCATTCTATGAAAGAAATTGAAAGTTCCTATGAATATGTGCTGGAAGTATATGATTATTTGGCATGTAATTAGAGCTTTAAATTGTTTATCTGCTGATTTTATTGAAAGAATTGAATAGAAAGTGAATGTTTGGGACCTAAGTGTAAAAGAGTTTGAAGTTAGAGTTTTATGTGGAAATTCTGAATTTCCATAGTTATGAAATAACTTATAACGTCTAGGAAAAGTATTAATTGAGAAAATTATCTTAATTGAGGGGTTAATTGAGCAAGGACTGAATTGTATGAATTGTGAAATTTGGGGCAAAATGGAAATCAACATTTTGCACTGAAACTGTTTTGGATAGCAGCAGTAGTCTAACTTTGAAAAATCACCAAAAATTGTAGAAATGGAATTAGAGGATGAATAAAACATGAAATTAAAGCTTATTGAGTCTAATGATGTAAGCAATGAAATTGTAAATCATGAGATATAATAAATTTTGTGAGACAAGGTCAGAATGATTTCGGGTTCCCCTGTTCTGAATTTGTAAAATCATAAAAAATTGGATAAAAATAATTAGGGGCTTAGATTTATATGTTTAGAATCCTGAATGAGTCTATTTTCAAGATAATCAAACGAGAACATCATTCGAATCCTGTACGAGGAGATAATTAATTTTTAGTGAAGAAGGGTCAGAACTGTCAGATAGCAGAACAGGGGAGACTTCAATGAATAAACTGTATTAATTGGCCTAACCAAAAATTATGAAAATTTTATGGTAATAAGATATGTGAGTCTAGTTTCAGGAAAAATTAGTGGATCTTAATTTGGAGTTCCGTAGCTCCAGATATAAATAATTTAGTGACTATGACACGGGTGGATAGCTTGAATATCCACATAAGTAATTAGTGAAAATTATGGATAAGGTTATTTACAAGTGTGTTATTTATACCAAGGATGTGGATGGAGAGGAGGAGGAGGAAAAATATATGAATGACTTGTGTATAAATTGATCACATGCCCGATTATAATCGATGAATTTTGAATTAAAAATGATATAATGTTTTATTTGGAATATTTGTGTATGTTAATTGTTGAAAATAAGTAAATTGTGTACAAAAGTTATGAAATTGAACTGAGTATTTCGGAGGAACGGAACGCAGGAAATGAGTACGATCTTTCAGTGAAAAAGATAAATTGACGGTAAATTACCCAAGTAAACCGAGATTCAACATTTGTTGCGAATTCTCGTGTTTGCTTTCTGTTTAGCTCTTACGAGCTTTCGCTAACTCATATGAGTTTCAGTTAACCCTTTTGGGATTTCAGTTCAACTCTGATGAGCTTCAGTTAGCCTTCGGGCTTCCGTTTAACACTTATGTGCTTCAGTTAGCCTTCGGGCTTCCGTTTAGCACTTGTGTGCTTCAGTTAGCCTGCTTCAGTTAGCCTTCGGGCTTCTGTTTAGCACACAGACTTCGGGCTTCCGTTTAGCACTTATGTGCTTCAGTTAGCCTTCGGGCTTCCGTTTAGCACTTTTGTGCTTCAGTTAGCTTTCGGGCTTCCGTTTAGTAGTTATGTACTTCAGCTAGACTTCGGGTTTCAAATCACGATGTACTCAAATCTGTAAGCCGTTCCTTGAATGGACAAGCTGGTAAGTTGTAAATGTAACGTGTGGGAAAAGAAATGTAAGTAATGTTATCATTATTATTATTGAGCTCAATTATATGATTTCGTCATTTAGAGATTGTAATTGACAAAATATGTTAGTAAATTATGAGTATGTGAATCAAAGTGACAGAATTTAAATACTTAATGAGGTTGAGCTCATTTACATGAATTTGTCATTTAAAATTGTGATTGACTGGAAGAAACAGTGAATTGCATACTTATGAATGGTTACATATAATTATCTGAAAAATAAGAAAAATGACGGTTATTGATATATGGAGACATGAGACATTGATATATGAATATGGAAAATGTTTGATAAATGTGTTTATTCATAATTATGGAATTATATACCTCATGTGTACTATTTGTATAAAGATGATATTTCAAATGCTTTGGTTATTTAAGCTTAAATATGAAATAGTATGAAATCAAGATAAGTTGTTATGAAAATATATTTAGATTACAGAGATATGGCTGATACATGGGTTGAAAACACGGGCGTGTGACTCTCCAAAGTGTGAAAATTTTCTAAGTGTTGCAAAAGTTTCATATGTTTACGGTTTAGTCTCGAACCACCCTGAATGTATGTTTTGGGCCGTAAGCCCATATAAGGGACGTTAAACATATGTATGAAAGTTTTTAATTTAGAAGAAATTTTTAAACATATGTATGAAAGTTTTTAATTTAGAAGAAATTTTATGGCTGATTTTTACATGGTTGATCATATTAAGTTCGGTAATGCCTTGTACCCTATTCTAGGCTCGAAATACGGGTAGGGGGTGTTACAAATAATTTCTCCAACTCTGAATTTGTGGTCCTAAAACCACTATCCCGACTATGCCCAAAATCGGGCTGTTACAGTTTGGTTTTGTATATAGCCATGAAAGTTGGCTTAACTTGGTTGGTTTGGTTGTGTATATATTTGTGCATATGGCTCTTATTATGTGCTTGAATATGGATATGTGATGTTGGTTGATATTTGGTAATTAGGGGTACTAAATGGTTGAGAAATGAACTTGGTATGCTTATAAGATTAGGCTAAATGATGCAAAGTTGGAAGTGTTCATATGGATGATTTCAAATTAGGAATTTTGGTATGAAATTTAATTGTATATTGTTGTATTGGTGTGTTTTGAATTGATTGGTATTGAAATAGGTTGAATTATGTTTGATTGAGGCTATTAGAATGCCTATTTTTATGCTATGAATTGTGCCATTTGGTTTGATATAGGTATATGCAAATTGAATGGTAAAATGACTTGGTAAATAGCATATTTTTGTCCACACGAGCAGAGACACGAGCGTGTGTCTCAGCCATGTGTGGCACACGGTTATGTTGCACGGTCGTGTGCCCTCTAGTGTTGAAATTAAAATCAAGTCAGTATGCTCCACACGACCCAGCACATGGGCGTGTGTCATGGCCATGTGGCATAATTCAGTATAGCCTACAGGTTTGGCACGACCTAGCACACGGTCTGGCAAATGGGCATGTGTGGCCATTTCTAGGGCACACAGGCTAGCCACACGGGCATGTGTGTTAGCCGTGTGACCCAAGTCAGAGAGTTACACGGGATAGGACACGGGCTGGAACACGGCCATGTGCTTCCATTTCGAATGTCCACACGGCCTGTGACACGTATAGTTTCTTTCAATTTAACCCCTCAATTATTTTTTAATTCTCAGACTTTGTGAAAAACCAAGTGTGACAACATATATACTAAAGACTATGATATAATGATCCATTTATATTAAATTATAAAAAAAGTGTGGAACAACATTAACATAAATTAATTCTACAATGATTATTATTTAATTTTATGATTTAATTTCTAAACATGCTATTTTTCAAATAGTATAATTTTTATAATATTTTTTAAAGAAATAGTTTAATATATTTTAATGCATAAATATAATATTTTTAAAAAAATATTTTTAATACTATTTATATCTTAGTAAAGTTTTCCACAATATTTATGTATGTAATATATTCAAATATTACAAATATATTATATTTTAAATAATTTATATACATAATAAATTCGTGCATCAAGCAGGTAGAAAAGTAGTTACTTTATATATAGGCATATAGATGAGAAAAAAGGAATGATTCTTTGTTTTTTTAATAATTAATTAATTTATTTTAATTAATTTTTGCTGACATGACATATACGTGGATTGCCACATGGACGATATGTCAACATTTAATTAATTTTTTTAATTTTAAAAATATTTTTATACTTTTTAAATAATTTTAATGATTTTTAAAAATAATTTTTATATATTTTAAATTTTTAAAAATTTTAAAATTAATTAAATATTGATGTGTTATACATGTCTGTAAAATTAAAAAATGTTAATTTTCTCTCTATTTTAGAGTGATTTGACAAAAAATACAAGTTTAAGAGCTAAAAATATGAAAATTTAATGAAGAGTTAAAATAAATTTTTTTGTAAAGTTGAAGGACTAAATAAATTATTATGCTTTCTTGTAATTGAGTTGGTGTTAGATAAGCTAAGGACCCAAATTCGGTCAGGAAATATAAGTCAAGTGTCGTTTGATAAATTAAAAAATTAAGTGTTGAAAATTGAAGTATAGCACATAATTTTGTAAGTGCTAAATTCATATTATAAAGTTAGTTGATTTGTTTGTAAAAATTAGTGTTGAATATAATTATATCCTTTGATAATAATATATTTTTAAAAAGGGATAATAATAAATATTAATTATTGAAAACTAGTTATTTCATGATTTTAATATTATTAATATAATATTTTATATTATTTTACATAATTTTGAATAAAAATTAAATGGAATAATTTGAACATTTCATGTTTTTAACAAAAATAAAGAGATAATTTATTGTGAATATATGTTTTAAAAATAAAATTAATTTTTTTTAAATTTAGATAATAAGTAACTATCTATCTACTTATTCTATTTAAATTATTTTGTTAAAAGATTTTGAATTAAGTAAATTGATTAGAGTTATCAAACACAATTTAAAAATTAAATTAAAACACTTTTTTTTTTGTAAACTAAACACACCCTTAGTATGTGTTTTAGTTCATTTTTTCTCTTAAAAGAAATTATTAAAAATAAATTTTATATTAAATATTATTTTGATGTTTGCAAATATAGATTTAATTTAAAATTAAGAAAGTGGTTATTTAAAATATAATAATAAAATATATTCACCTTCCTTACCACAGGTCAGTAGTGATGCATAAAGGTAACAAATTACGTACCAAAGAACGTAAAATTTATTAAATGTGCCATTTCCATACCAAGGGCCACCCTTTTCTCGCACCACTGGATATCAATCATTACCCATTTTGAATCCTGCTGGAGTTTCCTTCTACACCATTGTGTTCAAACTATAAAAACTATAGCCAAGTGCATACTAATAGCACAGCACAGAATATAGCTTTTCATTTTCTCTTATTCAGTAAGAATAAATGGTTAAATGAATGATTAGTAGGGTAAACTCTTCTTTCTTTCTTTTTTTTTTTTTTTTTTGGGGGGGGGGGGGGTGGGTGGTGGCCGGGTTATCAGCTGCTATAATATATCAACAACAAGACATGCCTTCAATATTCATAATGCAAAATGGAAAAAAAAAAAAATCAGCTAGCAAGCTTTCAACATTCAAGGGAATACTGGAATTAACTTGTGTTGAAAAGTTATCACATTGACCATATCGTCTGCTAATATTCTAAGATAAGCTTAAATTAAAGTAGTGCTCAAAAATTTTACAGAACAAGCCTCAAATTTACTAATCCTACAACAGAGCTAGCTTCACTAGAAATTATCAGTAATGTGCTTATAACCAGGTCAATGCATCATGCCAAGAAAGTGGTACCCTTCATACATGTTTGTGAGACACCTTTTGTGCAATTAACTTCACCTCCTTGATTCTCTCGTCGACCAACTGCTGCAGCTGCTGTTCTTGGGTTTTTGTCTGATCTTCATCCATTTGAATACCCCCAGCCTTGCTGTTCTGCAACCTGAACATGACAAATGACGTCTCCTCGTCATGAGCACTTGGGACCTCAATTACTTCCTTTCCTGCTGTCTCAGAATCTTTACCTAGTATATCATCCTTCACCCTATTGCAAATTATTGTTACATAGTCTTCCATGTGCTTCTCTATAGGATCAAGGCCAAGATATATCAAAATCTCCCAACACTGAAGAAACTGTTTCTTGTTAATTTTCAAAGTTTTCCTGACTTTGTCAACAACATCGGCAGATGGCAAGAATCTAGGAACCTGGGTTTTTTTTGACAATTTCCCTTGCTTAAGATGCAAGACAGCTGATTTAACAGCACTCTGGGCCGGTTCAAAAGCTAGCAGTCGTTTTACATCAAAACTGGTGCGCACATGTTGGAAGTACTCTTGAGGCTCTTCAACTGTCAAGTCATAAACGTTTTCAGATATTGCAACATTGCTCAGCACCTCCACAAGGTAGCTGCCATAACCCTTGTGCTGGTAAGGAGGCAATACCAAAATCTGCCAACAGGGAGAATAATTTCATAAAAATGCTATTTGTGATTAATAAAATATTAGCAACGTGTAACAGTTGTTGAAGAGTGGCACTGTCAATACTTTGGGTTCCATTCAGTCTACCTTAGATGCTAACATGAATAATGACAATGAAAGAGATTAACCTGGCTGAGTCGCAAGCGTGAACCATCAGGGTAACGATAAAAACGATAGAGCGCTGCAAAACCAAGCAATATATGCTGAGTGTTCGCGGGCTGATCAGTTTTCTTCCGAGTCAAGAGATATAACTCCCAGCTTGGATCAGTTACATCAATAGGATTGCTACCTAATCAAGAAAACATAATTATTTAGACTTCATTAAAAATGAGATACAAATTGTCATTAATATTCAGTGAAGAGTGACAGCTACCATCAACAAGAAGAAGAACAAGAGGTACCACGCGACTATAAAGATGACCAGCAGCCAAATTGCTCATCATCAGGCGAACAACCTAATACAGAAAGAAAACAAATCAATCATAGCTAACATTTGAATACATGCAACTCAACACCATTGCTTACATAATAATGTAAACTACCAGCAAGCTAACATCAAGGTACCTTAAATCTATTAAAATATTTTCCCTACAATATACTTCATTGGACTTTCCATGGTGGTTTGAACTATTAAGGAGCAGTATCATCACAACTAACCTCCTAAGCATGTAAATTATCATAAAACAGACAACCCCTTCACTGTCCAAAGGGGCCTACATAAACAAAGGAAATAATTGTTGGAAAGGAATGGTAAAAAAATCCTTTCTATCATGGATACTTGAAAATTTCATGAAATGTAAAAAAATCCCACAAAAGGTGGCATCTCACAAAGATGAGACCAAAACAAGACTGAAACTTGGATGAAGACGGGAAACAACAAAGAAGAATCTAACAAAAAGATACTAGCAAAAGACCAGGGAGTCAGAGAATGCTGCCAGATCCAGTGCAAAATTGAGAAACCAAATGAAAGTGTTTGGCCAGAGGTTTCAGGTTGGGAGATGGAACTTAGAATAGATAGCTATAACAGTGACATTTAAGCAACAAAACAAACACTTACTTTCATGCATAGATAGTAAAATTACCTCCAGATCAGAAAACGCTGCTTCTGAACTGCCATTAAAATGAGTTGTATGGCCATTGGAGGCTTTGGTTTGCAACTTCTCTTCATTGGAAACAACAGAACTGAAAAAGGAATACATATTGAATTTGCAAAACCATAAGAAGAAGAAAATAGAATGCGAACATTGCAAAGGTAAAAGAGCAATACATCTTTACATGCGTACAAGATTTTCATGGCAAAATACCTAATGAAATTATTCTCAGTTGAAAAGGTTTGCAGGAAGTCATTTTTGTTCTCCAAAAGAGTCTCACCAAAAATTTTCTGTACAAAAAGGACAATCAGAAAAGCCACAAGATATAAGAGATTTAAGTTAAGGATAAACATGGTAACTAATGTATACCTCAAGAGCAGATTTCAGGTCTGTAATCCCTTTGCCCCCCTGAATAAACAAAAGTGAAAATCATTAAAATACCATGAAAATACAAAAAAAAATGCTTCACTGACTCAATATATGATAAAAAGAAGACTAAAACCATTTATAGTAGTTCAGGGTTGCCGATTTCAACTTACATCAGATGTGCTTTGGAAGGTAATATCAGCATAGGCATGAAAAGAAATGCTGCTTATCCAGATGGTTATCTGGCAAAAATGAAATAATGCATCAACATAAACCATCAACAAGATCAAAATACTATTTGAAGGCCATCATGTTGTAATTATGAAGGCATATTACCTTTAACCCTTGGTAACCGTATATCTTCTCATCTTCTTCAAAAAAGCTGTTCAAATCAACAGGGCTGATACGGTAACCATCTGAAGTTCCGACTTCCTCTTTCTTAGAAACTAAATCAATATCAATTAAGCAAATAAGTAATGCAGAAGAATGTTCTCACACAAAAAGTAGCAGAATTTAAATACAAAACTAAAAATTCACCAAATACAGCTTCTTTTTATTATCAGGAACCAACCATTTGACAGCAATCAAGAAGCATCTCTACTCCCATGCCATATATAACAAATTCTTTTAAATCAATTAAGAAGCCAACTTGAATATTGACAGGTCATGCAGCAAAGCTACTTTCAAAATGTTATAAGCGAATTATTGTATATTATGCCTGCCTCTACTCACGCAAGAGAAAAGCTAAGTCTCATAAATACCATTCATGTCGAGACTAAATCAAAATATTGTCTTTGTCGTCAATTAACACAGTTAATTAGAGCTTTCAATTGACGAAGTCAGGAAATTCAACTTTCAGTTTTAAACCTTTTTTCTCCATCAGCATATAGCAAAACCAAAAAGAGTCTAGATTATAACAGTAGAATTAACAAAAACTAAAATAAGATATAAAAATATTTTAAAAAAGAAAAAGAAACTCACCCAAGTAAATCTTAATGCAGTCATTGGGCTCAACTCCAGCATCTGCTTCAAGGCCAAACAAATAAGAAACAACAGTGAGCGAAATCAGAAACCAACTCTTTGAAAAGTAAATAAAATGGAATTTACAGCGAAGTGAGGGGAAGTGAAGTTGGGAAAGAAAAGGAAAATGTAATTTGGATGGAAAAGCTAAAAACGTAAAATGATGAAATCGGAGAAGAGCGGACTGACCGATGTTGGAAAAACCGACGCGTCGCTTTTTCTTGGGTTCGGGGAGAGGATCGGCGTTGGGATGTTGTTGCTTCTGCCCCATTTGGCGTAGAGTTAGGGTTTTGCAGAGCGGGAAATGAAGAACGGTGAGGCGGGAAATTATGTTGTACAAATTGGGGGGATTATTTAGGTTATTTATAATAAATCAAAGTGAAGTCGCAAAGAGAGAGAAGGGTACTCACCACGTGACGTAGACAGAAAGTAAGGTTATTTAAATTTTTATTTGAGCCTTCTACTACCTTATTCTTAGCCCATAATGATGGGCTTTCTAGAAAACTAAAGGCCACCATAACCTCATTCTTCCATTATTTTTCTTTTTCTTTTTATTGAAATATAAATTTATATTTATGTTTATATTTTTAAAAAATAGCTGTGATATAAAAATTAATAGCAATACCAACCCAATATAAGACTTCAAAAAAAAAAATTACCTCCAACTCTTTTTTTATTAGGTCAGTATTGTTATTTTATAATAATTTTATTTATAATTCTTTTAAAAGGATTTAATTAATTTTTTTCTAATTTGTTACTAAGATCTTTTTTACCCTTTAACCTTATTAGATTCAAAAGTTTCCAATTTACTTCCAATAAAAGAATTGAAATCAAATTGAATAAATATGTAAAAAATAAAAACTAAATTTATTATTATTACTTATATTTAAACACCAAAACAAACATTTAACAATGCAGTTTTTAACTTTAAAAAGACTATTTTGCTCACTTGCTCATTTGTCAATAGAAAGGGAACAACGTTACACACATAAATCTACTCAAACACAAGGGATGTTACCAGTACTTAGACCAAGTCCTCTAAAAAAAATGACAGGACTTTTTTTTTTTTCTAATTTAACTAGCCAGAAGATATCCACCCATAATCCGGCAATTAGCAAAGATAGCAAGATGCCAATCAGAACCTTATTCTTTTGTTCATGAAAATAGGCTACTTTAAGGAAGTTGCTTAGCCAAGTTATTGAAATAATTTTTTCAACCAACAATCCAAAACAAAATCAACATGCAATAGTCTCGTACAAATGTAATTGAAATTCCCATTAGCGCATAACTTAAAACTCAAAATGCAATTATCAAATCCAAGGCTTAACCATCTCTAGCAGAGGTGACAAATTTTCCAATACATTAACACGAAATGACAAATTAATCTACTGTCTGCAACTTTTGTAACCAAAGAAAACCATCACCAATTCAGGCATGACAGTTTCCCTAACTATCTATGTTTCACTTCCTGCCACGGATCCTAACTGCCTGTCTGTTCCTCTTCTTGACCCCAGATTTGGCTACCTTCAGGCTCCTGTTGACAGCACTAAGTCTTGCAAGGGCTGCCTTCTTCAAGTCCGGTCGGTAGTGATTATCTACAACCTGAAACCATCATCAAACAAACAGCAGTCAGTAAAAGGCTCATATTCCTCAACTCTTCATCCATGGATATAGGTATATTAGCCATAAAATTTATGCGTGTTTTTTTTTTTTTTTTGTTGGGGGGGGGGAGTTGATTCAACCTCAAAGTCTATTGATGACATTAGGACCAGAATGCTAATAGAAAATTTCCCTAATTGCAAAACGAGTAGCATTTGCAACCAACACAACAAAGAAAGAAAAAGATTAATTCAAGACATTCAACAAGGAATACAGCGCTTGATAGTTGATGGCAGTAATTATTGTTAGCAAGTGGCCAACAGCTGAACAAACAAAGTATAGAATGTCAAGCAAAACAACAAAGATAGAACAGACTACAGAGAATTACGAAAAAAGCCAATCAATGGTTGAGGGTGCAATCTCAGAAGCCAAGCGTAACAGGTATATTTCATTGAAAACCCCTCAATAAGATGGGATCTTCTTACATGTTAGCTTCTCATCACTGCAACAATAATAAAACCAAATTTAAAAGGATGGTTGCAGGCAATTATTCAAACCTAAAAGTAACTTAAAAACCAAACAATGATCACCAAACAGAAGACTACACAGATATTTGAATGCCAGCATTTGTTATCATGGAGCCCACAGGTAATTGTTCCAAGGTAAAAGTAGCTTTACCAACAACGATCATCAAAACAGAAGATTAAACAGATATTTAAACGCTGGCTTAGGTTGGCATGGGTTCTTCTGGATAGACATTACTGAATATTATCATTACAGCTAAACATAAGAACTTAAAGACTTCCAACTAATGCTTGTCAAGCACATAGATTGAATAGAAGCTAAAACTATACATTAGCGCATTTACTAGTAAAACAAATTCGTGGAATACCTGGTTGACAACAGCCTTAGCCATCCTAGGAAACTCTTTTCTCATAACAGATTTATGAAGCACACTTGCAGGTTTGTTCTGCTTCTTAGTCTTTGTGGTGGCAAGTAACACTGATTGATCCTTCCCACCAGGCTGAACAGTTACAGTCTTCTTGTTAGCAAGACCTATAACAACATAAAAATTAACATCTTTGGGGTTTTTTTTTTCATTTTAGGAGTAGGGAAACAAATGCAAACCAAAAATGGAGGATGAGATTACCAGAGTGCTTGTAAGAGTTAAGATTGTAGAGATTGTTGCTCTCCTTACTGAACTGAATGCCGGCGGTGCCTCGACCGAACTCCTTCACCAAGAAACAGTTGTTTCTCTTCACGATCTCCCAAATCAACTGTCCTGGAACCGTCGCCATTTTACTTACCTGAGAACAATGGATAGATATCAGATCGTTGCGAAACAAAAATGGGGAATTGGGGAAACGAATTCAAGATCGTAGAAAAGTAAATTTCAGCCGAAATCAAAGTTTGGGAAACAAGCAATGGAATTATTTGAATGACAAGGAGAAGAAGTTACCACAATGGAGTAAGGGAGTAGGGCGGCAGAGAGGGTTTAGTGTCGCCTAATTGATTATGGAAACATTATATGTAACTTCAGTTGTGTGCCCTTATAGCCAAAAACCCTAATCAATTTGAAAGATGCAATACATATTTTAAGTTGCCAAATGGAGCCCAGGAGGGTGTTTGGTTTAGTGGTATGATACTCACTTTGGGTGCGAGAGGTCCCGAGTTCGATTCTCGGAACGCCCCGAATTTATGAATGCTTCAAACATCTTATATGTGAAAAGTGGTCTTGAATTCGGCAGTTCTGTTTTCGATCTAGATCCGTACAGAATTAACCATTCAATGCCAGACCACATGCATCAGGCTAGGAATTAACCTCATTGGAACAAATAAAAATCACAAGCTTTGCCAATGTTAACATCAGCACTATATTCTGTACTTTTTTGTGCTTAGCAGGAAAAAAAAAAAAACACAACCTAAGAAATACTCCTGAAAGAAAACATAAAAATACACCATCAACAACCAGACATCAACTTCGTGCTAATGCTTGGTATTCTCTTCTCCTTCTTGGTGGGTGAACTGCCTTGTTCTTCATCTATAATTCGTTATGCTTTCACCTTCCAAGCAACTATATTCATTTGTACAGGTCATGTAGTTACTGATGTCTTTATACCATACCAGTCACCTATAATCCTATTGTATTTACAAGAAAAAGAAGAAAAATCTTTATTCTAAGCTTTTGAGATTTACTGAAAAACCTTCACCATCTTCACTAAGGAAGGTTAATTTAAACCAGAGAAACAACACACAGAATATAAAAGATTAAGCATTCTCTATTTCCTTTTGAGGAAAGAGAACCAAATTACATTCCAACAGAGACCCAGGTGTCTTTTGGCCCTTCCCGTATTCCCCATCTCCATTTTACTCTTGGACAATAAGCTGTACACCTAGGGATGAGACTTCTAGCAAGTTTATAATCTCCTTTAGGGTGGAAGAGTAATGCCATGTCTGATAACTTGGTGCATTTATCCAAGATAGAGAATATAAACGAAAGGGTAACTTCAATATCATACACAACTAAATTTGCCACTATCTCTCTCAACTCCTTCAATGCATTCCTATCTTCCAAACCTCCTTTCCGAAAGCAATTCTCAGCTTCACACCAAGCCCCAGGGCCTATATTAAGATATGTTGCATTCGGAAACACATCAAACACTGCTTCCAAGCGAAATTTAATTGTTGCAGTCCATTGAGAGAATTCACTGTCAGCTTCCTAACTGATTTACCAGATGGAAACATGTCAAGGAGGCAGCAAAGACTCGAAGATTCAAGGTGAAGGTTTCCCAAATTATGGAACTCTTTCACTCTAAAATCAGATGCTTCCTCGACCGAAAGATGGAAATCTGACAACAATGGCGTGTCGAGAACAAGAGATTTCGGCTTGATACATTTTAGCCTGAGCTTCACGAGGTTGGGAGCAAAGATAGTCAGAGACAGAGGAGCATTTGACACCGTCCACAAGCATGATTTAAGATGCAAGAGATGAATCTTGGGATCTTTAAGTCCTCCAACGCCAACCAAGTTTAGAACTTGAAGAGAAGGAAAACATTCATTAACTTTGTTTAGGTCCTCATCTTCAAGTCTAATAAATTCAAGTGTCAAACTTGTTAGCCTAGTCATTGGATTTAATCCATCAACCGAGAGCCAAGCATTCTTCACCTCTAGCTCCATAAGACCATTGCCTACATACACAAAAAAAACAAAGGCAATGGCCTTTGCATAAGCAATAATATAACTTAAAGAATAAGAGAAAAGTTTTAATCTTTTATGGAACCAAAACAAAACTGACACTGAATTTATTTCCTATGTTATCAAGAATGCGGACCGGACTGGTTCAGTACGAGTAACCCAACTCACTATATTAGATTGTTTACCATTTTTGTATATATATTTTTTGTGTTTATGTATATATGTTAACGGGATAATTGCTCTTACTGAATTGGAACACAAGCGATTCAAAATGGCCGGGAGATAGTAGTAACAGAGTTCATTTCTAAAGGTATGCTTAACCATCATTCACTATCCTATCTCTCAAAATTTTAACACAATTTAAGCTTCACAAATACAATTTACCTTAAAACGACTCCATTAAGTTCAATTTCAAACTAATTATAGTGTATCCAAATACCAAATAAGAAATAAAATGAAATTGCAGGCGCCAAGAAACTCACAACAAGAAGAAATCAAGCTCAAAATCTGAGATTTCCTCCAGCAAGACTGTATCCAAAAATCCGAAATCGATAGCTTCCCTAGGTCGCCGCAAACCTTGGGCAACCACTCCTTGACGAACCCCACATCAGTCAAATACAAATCATCCGACTCGTCATCCACGTCGTCATACGAGATATTCCTGAGCGATTTATCGACTCCAATTGAGATTGAGTTAAGACAGGGAGCCTGGCCGACAAGGTTATTAAAGATTGCCTTGAAAGGAGTGACGTGGTCCTTGGTCTCCGGCGAGCGGGATTTGAGGTAGCGAGACAAGGTGCAGAGGAGGTTAAGGGAACGGACCTCGCGAGTGAGAGAGTTGAGTGTTTTGGAGGCGACTCGGCACCGAGCAACGTCGGCAGAATCAGTGAGACGACTGAGGATATCAACGACAAGAGATGGGGGAAGATCATCCATTGAGAAAAATTGAAGAGGAAAAGGGAAAATAAGACAAGACAGCTGAATGGAAGGTGTTAGGAATTGTTTCAAACGGTATTACTACCATTCAGAATCTGACCAACTTACATAATGGTCATGTTTTTCATTTTAATATCTAAAATGCCATTTTCAGGTTGTATCCAAAATTACGATAACATCTCCAATGACTGTTGCAAATGTCTAAAAAGCCATACAAGCGATTAAAACGACAACTGAATGCTATGCTAGTTATTTGTTTTTAGGCATGTTTTACTTGTCACCCAATAATTAATTAATTTTTAAAAAATTTAAAAAAAATTTATATCTTTTATATTTTTTGAAATTTTAAATATTAAAAAATTATTTATTTATTGATACGACATCCACCTAAATATCATACCAACAAAATTAATAGGCATTACTTTTTCTTTTTTTTTGAGAAATTTAACAAACAATTTTAAATTTAAGTGTTAAAGAAAAATTAAATAGAAGAAAATTGGAGGACAAATCTAACCAAACCATTACCATCCTAGACTAGAAGCAGTCGAAAGCCCAAGACCAAACATATGAATGAAAATGGTGGCCTTTGTGACTCTTTGTTTAACTTTCATTATTCCTTGACTGACATAGTAATTGAACAGGGAACCACCACAAACATGTTTAAAATGGTTTAAGCTTTGGATAATAAGTTCAGTGCATACGCCTACAGATTGTGATCCCATCACCTAATGGAGCAAGCGAAATTTCGACACGAGGATCCGCTGCCAGCAACTTGTTAAATTCCAGTGTTCTTTGTCTGCCCTCTCTCAGTATCTCTGGAGTGCACTCTTCCGGCATTGCAACTGATCCCGCCCACAGTGTGTTATCATACACAACAATCCCACCAACCTTCACCAATTTCATCAACCTCTCGTGATACTTCCAGTAATTGATCTTGTCGGCATCAATAAAAGCAAAGTCGAAGCCGTTTTCATTTCCAGGCTGAAACAGGAAATAATGACAAATGCAAGGACAGTGAATGAAAACTAAGAACAAGGATTTTAAAATACTTCATCCTTACATCTTCAAGGAGCTGGTCAAGGACCGGCAAAGCTTCTGACTCTATGAATTCGATTTTGTTCTCGACACCGGCTTTTCTGATAACTGGTAACCCTATCTCATATGCCTCTCGATTCATATCTATGGCTACAATCTAAACAAAAACAAATGGTAAAAAAGAGTATATAGACGACATTGAGTAAATGGCCCTCAAACCTCCACAGGTCAATTCTACAGATTGCTTACTTGCGGGCTAAGGTATTAGTCTTGGTGGAAGAGATGTATTATATACCTTGCCATCCTCTGGGATTGTAAGAGCAGTGCGGAGAAGGGAGTATCCGGTGAAAACTCCGACTTCAATTGTCCTTTTCGCATTTATAAGCTTCAAGAGCATGGCAATTAGCTGCCCTGCATCAGGTGCAGTAGCCATTATAGCCCTGTAAAATAACAATTTAAGTACAAATCAATTCAATTCATTTCATTTCATAAGCTAACACAGTAATTTTACAATGTAATCTACTACCTTGGGTGGGTAGCAGTCATATCCCTTAGCTCTTTCAACAGCTCCGGTTCACGTGGATACACATTAGTCTCTAATAAATACTGTCACATTATTGAAAAATGTCTTAAGAAACTAAACAAGATAAAAAGAAATGAAATGATTTAAGTGAGAGCAATACCTGATACAGTTCTCCACTTTGCAATAACCCCTTGCTGAAAATTGCTGATCTTTTCTTTTCATTATCCATACCTCTCAAATTGTTCCTAACAATAACTTCACATTATATAATGTAAAAACAATTTCTACAAAACTGGCTCTGTAGTTCATAATGGAAACTAATTGTGACTTGAAAATAGAGACATGGAAAAAAAGGGCATGGTTTCAAAATCTGGAGCCATGTCCACCATTAACATTTCATGATCCAAAAGATCAATAGAGCAACTAAAATCGACAGTGAAGAGCTTAATTGGCAGGATGGCAACCCAAAGAAAGAGAAATTGAAAAGTTGAGTATGGATGGAAGATCGATCCTAAGCATATAACCAATGAACAGTCTGAATAAATTAACACAAAGTTGATAATTCAAAGGATGATTAAATTCGGTGGTCCTGCTAGGGTAACACCCCTTACCTTGTTTCACAAGAAATTTGTCTTGCCATGGAGTTATTCTCTTGTTTTCACTAAGAATCCATGGAAGAATTTAGAAATTTGAGCTTGAAAGGGTTGAAAAATGGTAGAGAAGGACCTGAATGAAAGAAAAGGAAAGCTTGGCTAAAATTGCCTATGAGAAAAGTGGGAGAGAGAATGAAATGATGATGGATGATTCTACATCTTTCTACAAAAATATCTTCAAATATTCAAATGAATATTTTTAAAATTCCGGGTCTTATTCAAATGAATCAAATAGAGATTTTTTTTGTAACATTTTTAAAATTTCTAATCAAGTATACTATAAACAAGTCATTCAAATATTCAATCATGTCATAAATACCTAGACATTAAGATGCACAATTAAATTCGAGCCTTAATTGAGCTTATGAAAGCTCTTTTGTAGACCCGAGCATGAATAAGAACTAAGTTGTAACATTTTCAGAAGTTAAAAGATAATCATGTAAAACAGGAGTCACACAACCGTGTGACCCAGCCGTGTAACTCACTGGAGCCATGTGGACCAAAATGTGTCTTTTAGTGCAAGTTATCAAAACCAATCTTCCAAACAAACCAAACATATACATCTATCAACTTTTAGACTCGTCCAAAACATATCATATAACAATCTCTAATCAACTAGCCAATATGCCTCATTGGCACCATTTCACAACAAAGTTATATAAGTATTATCAACCATTCAAGTCAATTGATACAATTTCATACCATTTATATCACACTAGTCCAACCCTTTTCACAATCAAATATGACCATTTGAAAGCTTCAACCATTTGTGAACCATAATACCCATTCTGTACATTTTAAGCACTTTAATAAGGCGTTAAGAACCAACCACATTCATAATACAAACACATGAAAACTCCCAATTACAAACATATACACTCCAAGCCTTATATACCTATTATACACACATTCAAAATAAGGACCATTTCATCATCTTACAAAATTACTACTTAACCATATTGAAACCTATTTACATGTCATAAAACCAAGCTTTAAACAATAAAAAGACTACCGAAATAATAACAGGATAGTGTAAGCACCCGACAATCTGCTAGACACATTCGGCAGGTCGAAATATTTGCCCTTTAGTCTCTATGTTCAAAACTAACCACTTCCATTTTACAAACTAGTCATTTTTCATATCTAGGTTTTAAATCTAACCATTTAATATCAAGAAATTCAAGATTCAACAATGGCACTATTTATAAACTTTAAAATTTTTAAAATTTAACACACGATCAACTAAATCAAACTCCCAAAATTTCTAAAACATAAAAATTACAAGAAAATAAACTAAATTGAACCTACCAATTAAGGTTTAAGCTTCCAGCGCTCCCTTATGTTTTTCTTTTTCTCTGTTTCGGCCTTGGGAGGAAAAAGATGATGAATAATGTCGTTTTCTCCTTTTCTCCACCTACATAAAATATACATTAAAATATTTAAGTTATAAAATAAATATACTTTAATTAAATAAACTTTTTCGTAATAAATCTAATATTCTTTCAACCTAACCGCCCACTGTGCATTTTAAAATGGTGTAATTTCCATTTTAATCATTGATCCTAGATTCTAATTAAAAATTCACTTAATTAATATCTAAAATTTAATTCACTTATATACTAATTCTTTAAATATTTTATAAAAGTATTTATGAGTTTGGTTTACGACTGATTTTAGAGTAATATACTTGTTCCTTAACCAATTATCTAATTAACAAATTCATCATACCAAAATTTAATATAACATTATAATTAGCTCGTAAATATTAATTAATAATATTTACGAACTCGATCATTAGAGAACGGGATTCTAAAATTACTATTTCCGACACAACTATCTTTTAGATTGTTACAACTCTCACACTTTTACAATTTGTTCAATACCTTAATTTAATTTCTCTAAATCCAAAAGTCTTTTTGATTTCTTATAATCTCCAACTACCTTTTTCACTATTCTAACACTGACACTATTTTCATCTTCAAGGATGTTACACTTAATTTAATTTACTTCATACCATTATTTTCCAATTTCGCTTCTTATGGTTTATTTTCACTTTTAGTTCTCTAACTTCCATCAAATTTTAAATTATTTTATTTTAATTTATTGTCAAACCAAATTTTAATACACTCAATCTATTTTCTTAATAAATTTACCATGTATATTACTGAAACAATACCATTTTTTGTACCGAAAATTTTGAGTATTATAATTAGGACAAGAATTACTAATATGCCGAAGTTTGAATTATTACCCAGTAGGTATGGGAAGAAGGTGTTGCTACCTTTTACCCTAATTCTTGTTAAAGAAAAGGAATTGATAACCCTCAATTGCATTTGACTGCTTCCGCAAAACTTGGTTGGATTTAAAAATAATAATTTTTTTTAAATTTTAAATTAATCAAATTGAATTATTTGAATTATTTAGTTTTTTAGTCAATTTGAAAAAATAATTCGAATTTCGAGTTCAAGTCAAGTTGAATTTTGTAATTCGAATAATTCGAACAACTCGAATAATTCAAATAATAAATTAGTGTAAATACCCCTTTGGTCCTTGTCAATTTTGAAAATGAGTAAGTTTGTCTCTCACAACAAAAATTATAAAACAATTCAAAATATTTAAAAATTCTGACATATATATATTAAAAGTTTTAAAAAGAAATTTTAAAAAAATTCTAAAGAATATATAAAGAAAGTTAAAAATAATAATTTTGGAGATATAAATAAGTTAATTAATGGTTCAAGTTTATCATACTAAAATCTCTTGTTTTTTTTTCTTATTTTGCTTTGAAATTTTTTTCAAATATTTATGGTTTCAAATTTTTGTGCTCTAACATGGAATTAATTATATTGTATCAAGATTTTAATTTGACATGTTTAATTTTTTAATTTAACTCGAACAATTTCACTCAATTCGATTCAACTTGAATTTCATTTCACTCAACTCAATTCGAAAAATTTTCGAATTGAGTTAACATGATAAAATAAGACTCACCAACTTGATTATTAAAAATTTTCCACTCAATTCGGTCGAATACTCACCTACCCCTAGCTCTAACTCTCTATCTCCAAATCATAGCCTACTTACCAACTTTCCAAGGTTAAATTATATTATTAGTCTCTATATTTCATGAAAGGTGTGGTTTAGTCTATAAACTATAATTTGATCAATTTTAGTTTTTTTTTTGAATTGCTCAAATTTAGTCCTTATATTTTTAAAATTTTGAAATTTTAATCTGTCTCAAACGATAGCAATTAAATCTATTTGGTTAAATTCAATTCCTAGTCCCATATTACACATATAATTGTAGATTTAGTCCATATTATCTAATTTGATCCTTCTAAATCCTTATATTTTTCAAACTTTGGAATTTTAATCTTGACGTGAGGATAGTCATTAATCCATTAATTGAATTTTTATTGAGTAATATGTAGAAATGACAAGTTGATACTTGATATGACATTACACATGTGATCATATGTTTTCCACATCAAATTTTGAAAATAGTTTAAAACTTAATTAATGAATTTAACCGTTATCATTTAGTAAGGACTGAAATTTTAAAAATTAAAGAGTACAGAAACTAAAAATAACCAAATTAAAATATATAAACTAAATTCACAACTTTCACAAATAGACTAATTACTTTCAAATGTATAGGTTGAAATGTGTTTTGGAGAAATTTTTTAATTTTTTTAAATTCAAATTAAACCAAAATGAATACCAAACATAATCAAACCAAATTAAATTGAATTTTACAAGTTTGGATTGGTTTGGTTTATCAATTTTAATTTGTTTTCAATATATATATAGCATTTTACAGTCATTTTCACTAATTTAATATATAAAATATTTATTTTATATTATGAAAATAATTATAATTTAAATAAAAATTTAATTCAATTCAAATAATTGTAGATTTTTTTTAAAAATTTTGTGAAGAAAAAACAAATTAAACCAAATGTATTTAAATAATAATTGAACCAAAACTGAATTAAATTAAAAAAAAGTAAAAAACAAACCAAAATTGAACTAAATACTACAATTTGAATTGCCTGATTTCCTTATTTAACCCTATTTATTATTAATTTTTTCTTATATATTTGGACAAATATGTAAATGACACTGAATGTGAATGTGAAATAATATCTAATTTAAGTATGTAAATTTATCATTGCATTCAAAACATAAATTCCAACTGTTTTAAATATATCATCCGAACCAAAAAAACATAAATATAGTGGTGGAACCAGAATGTTAACTTTGTGAGTGCTAACTTAAAATTCAACGTGCTACATAAAGAGGAAATTCCTATAACATATATTATATATGTTAATTATACTACAAAAAATTAAATAAAAATTTTGCTCCACGTTATATTTTCAAATATATATATATAAGTTAAAATAAGTAGCATGAATACATATTTAAAAAGAACAATTAGGAAGAAATAGCATATCATTACTCAAAATTGTGCACAACATTTTTTTAAGGAAATAAAATCACTAAATATAGAGTCTCAATCAAAAAGTTCAGCAATCTCTCACTTAATATAAACAACAAAAGTATCCATAAGAAACTCTCCAAATTTCGCATCTTCAAGAGATTTTTCCTCTATTTTTCTCAAAAATAATTTTTTTTAATATTACTTCTAATATTGGAGGAACCTACTTTTATATTTGGGAGGGTCGTAGTATGTATATATAAGAGAAAATTGAAGAATCTTAAGCCTTAGGGGACCATGGCCCCTGAGTCTCTTAATGGCTTCGGCAGCTTTGGATTGTCTACATCAGTAGCTTATTAACTGACTCATATTACATATTTACAGTACGTTTGGTTCACTGTAATAGAATAAGGCTGTAATTGAATAGGGTTGTAATTGAATAGAGCTGTAATCAGTAATTCAACTGTTTAGTTGAATGGAATGGAATAGAACTGTAATAGTATTATAGTGTTTGGTTGAATGGAATGATGTTGTAATAGCATAAGGAAAAAAACTAAAATGACCATAATACCTTTAACCGATTTTTTTAAAAGTAGATGATTATTGTTATTGTTATTAAATTTTAATAAGATTATTATTAAAAATAATTTAATAAAAATAATAAATAATTTAACCATATTTTAACATAATTATTATTAAATATAATTTTTTAATAATACGAATTAAAAATCATAATATATAATACTATAAAAATAATATATAATCTACTTTATTACTTTAAACTGCGATACATATTTAATATGCTAAAATATCATTAGTGAAATAAATAATTTAATTATTCTACTAGGTTTAAAAGCATTTTTAATTACTAGTCATTTTGGTTTTCTTTGAAAATTTCTTCATTGATACTAGCTAAAGTCGTGTTTGAAGATACTTGTAAAGCTAAAAAAAAGCCATGTTAAAATCAGTAGAAGTCAGAAGAGAAGATGGAAGAGAAAGCTTCAAATTTATATTCAGCCTTATGGTCAATTGAAGGTTTAACCGACGATCAGCGGTATGATGCTTTGAGTAAAATTCCCGATCATCCAAATCAAATGATCGTTTTCTTTAGTTTACCTTCTGTTGCCCGATTGGAATGGGTCAGAAGATTTCTTTCTCACCATTAAATATCAATGTTCAAACTTTTTGATGTTGTAAAACTATATAACATATGGATTATGATGTACAATTTCATTTTCATCTAACTTTTTCTTAGTATAAGTTAATTATGTTTATGCAGAAAATAATTCTCAAGTTATATTTTTATTTTTATAAATTCATAAGAACATTTTATGAAATTATATTTAATAATAATTATTTTAAATTGTATTAAATCATATATTTTAATTAAAATATATTTAATATTAATTATTTCAAATTTTCATTTATCATATATTATGATTTGAGTAAATTCATATAAGAATATGAATTATTAAGAATTTTATTAAATTATATACCAAAATTATAATGTATTTAATAATAATTATGTTTAAATATGATTAAATTATTTATTATTGATATTAATAATCTTATTAAAATTTAAATAACAATAACAAATTTCTGCTAATTATAAGAATTTTATTAAATTATATATTTTAATTAAAATATATTTAGTAATAATTATGTTTAAATATGATTAAAATATTTATTACTGATAATAATAATCTTATTAAAATTTAAATAACATTAACAATAATCATTTACCAAAACAATTTTCTGCTAATTATAAGAATTTTATTAAATTATATATTTTAATTAAAATATATTTAATTATAATTATGTTTAAATATGATTAAAATATTTATGACTGATAATAATAATCTTATTAAAATTTAAATAACAATAACAATAATCATTTACCAAAACAATTTTATGCTAAGGGTATTCTAGTCATTTTAGTTTTTTCCATTATGCTATTACACCTCTATTCCATTCAACCAAACACAAGATTACTATTACGCCTCTATTCCATTACATTCAACCAAACAGTGGATTAGCTATTACACCTCTAATCCAATACACCTCTAATCCAATACAGCGAACCAAACGCACCCTTAATACCTATTACAACAGCTGAGGGAATATGGGTGTAATAGCAAAGCTGTGGAATCACCTAAAAGGTGAACCAAACTTGAGAATTACTGTAGCACGCGGAATAGGGCAGGAATAGAATAGCAATTCCATCCAACCAAACATGTTTACATTTACTAGAACGGATGATATTGCATGCTAATATAAATCGAAAACACGAGACTGAATCACAAAAGACTTGAACATTTTATTGCAATACTACAAGTCACAAACCAAACAAGTTTATGAAATCAAATCAATAAACAAATAAAGTTGGATTCCTATAAACCTCGAAAAGAACATGTATAAACATGCACATCGAAATCAGTAGTAATATTGGTAAACTGCATATCAGAATGCAAATACAATACATATTCATTGGTGCTTCTGCCTGAGAGAATTTAAATGTGCGGCCAAAGTATCATAATCAGGAAGCTTGGGGTGAACATAACTTGGCCTCTCTTCGGTTGAATTTTGAACCTTCGAACTTTCTGCGCTACTTGATGATACAATCATTGGGACAGAAGTAGACGGCTGTTCATTTTCTGATGACTTTGAAGATCCATCAGACGAATTCGTTTTGGTCTGTGGTGCCAACTGGGAGTTTTGAAAGCTTTTCCTGTTATCTGAGTTCCTTTTATGAGACTGAAGCTCCGGTAGTGCTTCATCAGCACTACAACTCCTTGAGGAGGAATTCTTCTCCCCACCATAATCGGAAACTACCGCTGGCTCAAAGGACACTGTAGTTTTAAGAGTGGAACCTCTTCGTGAATTTGAAGAAGAGTCATTTCTCTTATGAGAAACACCAGTGCTTGAATGAGCCTTTGAACTTGATTCCGGAAGATCTTCATCAGAACCACTGTTTCCTGGACCTAAATATGGCATGGGGTCAGAAACTACCTTTGATTCAGAGGAAACTGTAGTTTTAAGAGTGGAACCTCTTCTTGCATTTGGAGAGGCAGTTGTCCTATGAGAAAAAATCATGCTTGAACGAGTCTTTGAACTTGTTTTAGGAAGATCTTCATCAGAATCACTATTTCCTGGACCAAAATGTGGCATGGGGTCAAAAACTAGCTTCGATTCAGAGGAAACTGTAGTTTTAAGAGTGGAACCTCTTCGTGCATTTGGAGAGGCAGTTGTCCTATGAGAAAAAATTGTGCTTGAACGAGCCTTTGAACTTGTTTTAGGAAGATCTTCATCAGAATCACTATTTCCTGGACCAAAATATGGTATGGGGTTAGAAACTAGCGTCGATTCGGAGGAAACTGTAGCTTTAAGAGTGGAACCTTTTCCTGAATTCGGGGAGGCAGTTGTCTTGTGAGAAAAACCAATGCTTGAATGAACCTTTGAACGTGTTTTAGGAAGATCTTCATCGGAATCACTATTTCCTGAATCAAAATATGGCATGGGGACCCTTGAGGTTGATCTTTTATTTTCTTCAGAGCTTGGCAGTATGTTGTATAGGTCTCGAGTGCTACTAAAAGTCTGTTTTGGTCTTTCCTCCTCAAAGTCATCATCACTAGAATCAACACAAGTAACTGATATTCTCTTGTTGAGTTTTTGACTCACTTCACCACTCCCTTTCCTACTGCACCATTCTTGATTGTAAAATCTAGTACTAATTGAATCCTCCACAGCTAGGGGTGGGGATGTTTGTTTAATTCTAGCAGATGTATCATTCTCTGCCTCTCCAGAGGATAAAGCACTCCCTTGAGGAATCTTTAAATATGGTGGATGCCTATAGCCCTTATTTCGAAGGCCACCTATCAACTTCCCAAAGTTCAATTCCTTACTTTCTTCCGGACTAGAATCATTAGAAAGTTCAGTATCTTCCATGCCCCCAGCCAACCGTTGATTGAAAACACTGTTTTCAGCTTGGTGGGAATCCATATTCCTTTTCTGACTCCCTATACTAGGATTGTTGTTCCTATCAGACTTGTCTACTTCATCTTCACTTTCTGAGCTAGGGCCATACTTATCAAAAGTTGGAGGCAAGTCATTTCCATGTGAAGGAACTGTCGAGCTTGATGAACTTTCAAAGAAGACAGGAGTAGACCGCTGCTCTGAGAAAATATGCGATTGTGAATAGGGCTCTTTTTGTGATCCAACCTTCTGCTTAAAGCCCAAAGAATTTGTACATGGACATGGATGAGCCGATGATCTTTGAAATGGATATGAAAGGTTCATATTGTCTTCATGTACCTTGTGCTCCTCCTCAAAATCAAAAGTACCTTCATCATCAAAAACTGCTGAGGCATTATCATCAAAAACTGCTTAGGCATTATCACAAGTATATGTTGTTTCAATTGTGTTTCTTTGAAGGCTTCCTTTATCATTGAGAAGAACAGAATTCTCAACAGAAAAATTTCCCAACTTTTGAGGATTGAAATTTGATACAACATCAACATCATCATTAAAAATACTTGAACTAGAAGATGAAGAAAAGCTTGAATGCTTCCCAATCCTTTCTTCATGATAATCAGTAACATCATAATTCTTTCTATCATGCAGTTCATTCACAAATTGCATCTTTTCACCTGAGTTTCTATTATCATTTTCTGACTTTTGCCAATCTAAATTAGAGGTGACATCACAATCATTGATGAAAGTGTTTGATCGAGAATGAGAAGAATAGCTTGACTGTTCACAGTCCCTCACATCATGATCATCAACATTCTGAAGATTCTTAATACCATGCAATTCGTTCACAAACTGCATCTCATTGCCTGAGTTTCTCTTCATAGTCACTTCAGAAAAATGTTCCATTTCCCTGCCTACAGATGAGTTTATTTGAGAATATGCATCTGGAATTTGATTATTCACTGATGGTTTTTCATTGAAGGAATCCAAAGTCGACTTAGAAGAACAGTGAGTAGATTTACCATCATTCTTCACAAAGTTAGTAAAACCATTTTCAGTCTCTCCTGTTCGATTATGTTGTTCGTTTCTGTCAGTTTGTTCATACTTTGTAGAATTCCTTTCATGAAAGGAAGTATCAACTGGATGTCTAGCAAGATATTCATACTGAGAGGCCGAGCCAATATATTTTCTTGGTTCCTCGTCTCTCATACCATGACCTGATATGTTAGATTCCATTGAGTACTGAGGGGCAATATTTCCATGACTTGAAAGTTCAGCAGTAGCTGGAGCAGCCATACTCGCTCGCTCTTCTGCAGCTACCTGAGCAGCAGCAGTAGCATCCTTGAATTCCATATTCCCATGTTCCCTAGGTGAAGCACTCTCATTCCTATAAGTTGAATTCCTGAATTCCATCCCTCGATTTTCAGTTTCTGCAAAGAAAAGTACTCAAATATGTAATTATAAGTCAAAAAGAAAAAAGGATTGAAAGAAGCAAGTTCTAATTTAATCAACATTGGTTGAGGTTTTGATCTTGGAGGATAAGCTCTAGAGGAGATTGAATTATTGGCACTAGTATTTGAGAATTCAAATTCCATCCCTTGATTTTCAGGTTCTGCTAAGGAAAGCACCCAAATAATGATGATGATGATGATAAATAAATAAATAATAAAAAAAGACCAAAAGAATTGAATCATATGCAAGTTCTATTCTAATTAACATACGTTGAAGTTTTGATCTTGGATGGTAAGCTACAGAGGAGATTGAATTATTGGCACTAGTATTTGAATAATCAAAGTTTTTAGGATGAAGAGATAATCTTGATTTGTGCTGATAGAAGCTTGAGGGCACATCACTTTTAGCAATGTGTTTTGGATCTTGAACACTAGGAGGTCTCTGTACATAATAACTTGTTGAAGCTTGGGTATTATGAGGACCTGCCGAAATTTTGGTGGCCTCTGGTAAAGTACTTGGTCCATTCTGCACAAGCAAATTCATATGGAAAGAAATAAGTTTTCAAGCAAACCATTCCATCTCTAACAAACAAATGACATTCGACCATATTTCTCCAAGAATGATCCTAAGCATTGATTGTATGTTGGCACGTCAAACCAAAAAAAAAAACCTAATTTGGACTATTCTACTCTTACCATCAAGTTGTCATAAACCTTTGACTCTTTTGCTCCAAATGATTCAGGGTCCCACTTAATGTTGTGTTCCTCAGCAATTGCAGTCAAAATTTTGAGTTTGGTTGGGCCATCTGGTGCTTTGACAGATAACTTGTCAACCAACTAAAAGGAAAGGATCAATCAATAGTAGTATTATAGAACTTTAAGTTACATTTCAATAAATGTTTGTTAACCCGTTTATGTTCATGAAAACTCACCATTCGACCAACACCAGAATCAGGATGCAGTTCAAGAGCGGAAGTAGTAAAATCTTTTCCGTATTTTGTTGTAAGATGTTTGGTGACATCCTTGAGTTTTGGTATCTCCTCACACCTTGCAGATGCGAAAATGACACTTGAAATTGCTTCTTTCAAGTCAATTGGGCAGTTTCTGAATGATCAAGTTTGTTAGCGATTGACATAATTTAATCTGGTCGAAAAACTAAAACTCTTATAAAATCATCCTCTCTATTAACTAGCCATAATGCATTTATCCATGATTAGCTTTCTCTGCATTTAAGCACACATATCCAGCCAATTAAATAAACAGGCATTTAAAACTCTTGCAGGAGCACACATTATATTTTCAAATATATATATAAGTTAAAATAAGTAGCATGAATACATATTTAAAAAGAACAATTAGGAAGAAATAGCATATCATTACTCAAAATTGTGCACAACATTTTTTTAAGGAAATAAAATCACTAAATATAGAGTCTCAATCAAAAAGTTCAGCAATCTCTCACTTAATATAAACAACAAAAGTATCCATAAGAAACTCTCCAAATTTCGCATCTTCAAGAGATTTTTCCTCTATTTTTTCTCAAAATAATTTTTTTTAATATTACTTCTAATATTGGAGGAACCTACTTTTATATTTGGGAGGGTCGTAGTATGTATATATAAGAGAAAATTGAAGAATCTTAAGCCTTAGGGGACCATGGCCCCTGAGTCTCTTAATGGCTTCGGCAGCTTTGGATTGTCTACATCAGTAGCTTATTAACTGACTCATATTACATATTTACAGTACGTTTGGTTCACTGTAATAGAATAAGGCTGTAATTGAATAGGGTTGTAATTGAATAGAGCTGTAATCAGTAATTCAACTGCTTAGTTGAATGGAATGGAATAGAACTGTAATAGTATTATAGTGTTTGGTTGAATGGAATGATGTTGTAATAGCATAAGGAAAAAAACTAAAATGACCATAATACCTTTAACAGATTTTTTTAAAAGTAGATGATTATTGTTATTGTTATTAAATTTTAATAAGATTATTATTAAAAATAATTTAATAAAAATAATAAATGATTTAACCATATTTTAACATAATTATTATTAAATATAATTTTTTAATAATACGAATTAAAAAATCATAATATATAATACTATAAAAATAATATATAATCTACTTTATTACTTTAAACTGCAATACATATTTAATATGCTAAAATATCATTAGTGAAATAAATAATTTAATTATTCTACTAGGTTTAAAAGCATTTTTAATTACTAGTCATTTTGGTTTTCTTTGAAAATTTCTTCATTGATACTAGCTAAAGTCGTGTTTGAAGATACTTGTAAAGCTAAAAAAAAGCCATGTCTTTAATGTATTTTTAGGAAAAGAAAAAGAAAACGACATATTTTTATTAATTACTTTTTCTCATAAAAGCTAATTAAAATTTCAAATTTTTTTACTCGCCTTCTTGTTATTTCTTTTATTTGAATTTGGTTTTAGTTTAATTCTATATTTTAATTTCATATTCAAAAGTATGCCAATCATATTCGATAGCCCCTATATAATCATATTCATTTTCAATCACTTTTTTTGTTTGAACTCAATTTGTTCCTTTGTTTGAATAATGTTTTTATTTGAACAAGGGAAAGTAAAAAGCATGAAGTGTCTCGTACTAGAAGAATATAATAACACTTGTTTCCATAACATTTTTATTTACTATAGCAGTAAGACTAAAAGTACATAATAAGCTACCAAACTACAAAAGAAGTTGCCCATTTAATGAATCCAAACTACATTACTAGGAAGAAAAATCCCACCAACTCAACCTGCTTGCCTGCTTGTCCTTCCTACCTTTTACTTTGTTACTCACAGTCTTATTTGAAGGTTCAATCACGAACAGAGGCTGTAAAGATGACAAAAAAGAATTTCTGAGCAATAGAAAATGTAGAAATCAGAGTATTTTATACTAAATAGAACATAAATCAAAGTTTTTATATACAACCTATGACACTACTTTAGAAAACTCTAAGTTAGGAAAGATACTAAATAGGAGATATGATCCCTTAAAATAAGGGATTTTAATAAAAAATATCTACAAAATATTCCTAAAATATTTACAGAATACTCCTACACTCCCCCTCAAGCTGGAGAATATACATTGTATAATCCCAGCTTGAATAGGAATTTATTGAACACAGGTTTTGGCAAAGCCTTGGTAAGAATGTCTGCAATCTGTCCTTCTGAAGGAATGTAAGAAAGAGTGGCTGTCTTTTTGTTGACTTGATCAGCAATAAAATGCCTATCAATTTCAACATTCTTTGTTCGGTCATGTTGAACTAGGTTCTTGGCAATCTGAATGGCAGATTGATGATCACACAAAACTTCAAAGTGATCCTCCTGATTTGTGCCAAGTTCTTTTAGTAATTTAAGTAGCCAAATTCCTTCACATATCCCTAAAGCTAGTGCTCTAAATTCAGCTTCAGCACTACTTCTTGAAACAACAGATTGTTTCTTACTTCTCCAAGTTGTAAGGTTACCCCAAACAAAAGTGCAGTACCCACTAGTGGATCTTCTTTCAGTGAGATCTCCAGCCCAACTAGAGTCTGTAAAAATCTTAACAGTTCTGTCTTGTGTCTTCTTAAACATTAAGTCGTGTTCTGGAGTTTTCTTCAAGTACTTGAGAATTCTATTTGCTGCTGCCATATGCTCTTCAGTAGGATTAGTCATGTGTTGACTTATCACATTTACGGGAAAAGCTATATCTGGCCTTGTCAAGGATAAGTAGATTAGTTTCCCAACTAACCTTTGAAATTTCTCTCTATCTACTAAGGACTCATCTTCTTTATTGAATCTCAAGTTTGCCTCCATTGGTGTATCAGCCGGCTTACAACCAAGAAAACCAGTTTCTTTGAGTAAATCAAGTACATACTTTCTCTGGTTGATCACAAGTCCTTCTTTTGATCTTGCCACCTCCATTCCTAGGAAATACCTTAGCTTTCCCAAGTTCTTGGTTTCGAATTCCCTGTTTAACAACTTCTTCAAATTGCTAATCTCTTCCTCATCATCTCCAGTAAGAATGATGTCATCCACATACACAATTAGGATAGCTTTCTTATTTGTAGAAGTTACCTTGATGAAAAGCGTATGATCGGCAAGGGACTGCTTGTAGCCATTTTGAAGAATGACTTTAGTGAACCTCTCGAACCAAGCTCTGGGTGATTGTTTTAACCCGTATAGAGACTTGTTGAGCTTGCAAACCTTGTTGCTACCTTCAATAGACTTTGAGCCAGGTGGCAATTGCATATAGACTTCTTCCTCAAGCTTGCCATTAAGAAATACATTTTTTACATCAAGTTGGTGTAATTTCCAATCGCAATTTACAGCCAAACTTAGGAGTACTCGAATAGTGTTAAGCTTTGCCACAGGTGCAAAAGTTTCTGTGAAGTCTATCCCATATGTTTGCGTGAAACCTCTGGCCACTAGTCTAGCTTTGTATCGTTGGATACTGCCATTAGAGTTATACTTTACAGCAAAGATCCATTTACAGCCGACAACCTTTTTTCCTTGAGGAAGGTCTGTAATGGTCCAAGTAGCATTTTTCTCTAGTGCACAAATTTCCTCTTCAACAGCCCTTCTCCATTTTGGATCCTTTAGAGCTTCAGCTATGCTTGTCGGAACCTGTTCTTTATCCAAAGTTGCTGTAAATGCTTGAAAAGACGGCATCAATGAATTATAACCAGTAAATTTTTCAATAGGATGCTTGGTGCACTGTCTAACCCCTTTTCTAATAGCAATAGGAAAGTCATCTAGAGTAGTGGACTTACTGATTTCTTCTTCCATTTCGGCAGCTGGACCCAAATCCAATTCTCGGCAAGAATCAGATTGCAAAACAGTCTTAGGGATATGTCTTCTTTTTCTTGTGTAGACACGAAGCTGTTTGGATGGTGGTGTTTTTTGAAGACTGTCAATTGGAGTAGGTGTATTTTTAGGAAGAGTGTTTAAAGTAGGTGTAAGTGAATTAGTCATAGGTACTACAGGAGAATCAATGGGAGCATTCACAAGTGACAGATCTACAGGTAATGGCGAACAAGATGGCAATTCTGAAGGTTGAGAATGAAGATTAGGAGGAGATACCTGTTGTGGCTGAAAATCACTCCATGTTTCCCCCTGAATTTCAGCCTGAGTGAAATAGGAATCCTGCTCATAAAATGTTATATCCATAGTGGTGAAAAATCGTTTAGAAGGAGGATGATAGCATTTATAACCCTTCTTAAGTGAAGAATACCCAACCAATACACATTTTAAAGACTTAGGATCTAACTTGGACTTATTAGGAGCAATATTTTGGATAAAAACAGTGCAGCCAAAAATTTTAAGTGGTAGAATGGAGGAGATAGGCTTAAAATGAGGAAAGTGCTGCAAAAATATAGATTGAGGCGTTTGAAATTTTAAAACCTTACTAGGCATCCGGTTGATTAAATATGTGGCAGTTAATAAGGCTTCCCCCCACAAATATTTAGGAACATTAGTGGTAAATAGAAGAGAACGAGTAACTTCAAGAAGGTGCCTATTTTTTCTTTCGGCAATGCCGTTTTGCTGTGGGGTTCCAACACAAGAACTAATCTGAGCTATGCCCTTTTCCTTAAAAAAAATCACCTAAAGACCTAGCAAAAAATTCACTGCCATTATCAGATTTAAAGAGCTGGATTTTAGACCCAAATTGAGTGAGAACCATGTTATAAAATTGCACAAAAACACTAGCAGTTTCAGATTTATCTTTCAGCAAATAAATCCAAGTTATCCTACTGTGATCATCAATAAAAGTGATAAACCACTTACAATTATCAGCATTCTTCACCCGAGAAGGGCCCCAAATATCACTATGGATCAAAGCAAAAGGGTAAGAAGGCTTGTATGTAGAAGGAAAATAAGATGATTTAGTATGTTTGGCAAGAGAGCAAACTTTGCAAGAAAAAAAATTAGGCCTTTTATTAATGAATAGAGCAGGAAACAATTTTACAAGGTATTGGAAACTAGGATGGCCTAAACGAAAGTGTCATAACATAACAGTATCAACTTTTCCTAAAGCGGTAAATGACTTGGAGATCTCGATTTTAGGAGAGGTAGGGAGGATGTAGAGACCATTATGCAAGCTGGCCTTACCAATCATCTTCTTCGAGTTCAGTGCCTGCAAAGTACAATCACGATCATTAAAAATTATAAAGCAGTGCAAGTCTGTGGACAATTTACTAACAGAGATGAGATTGCACGCCAGATTTGGTACAAAGAGAACATTTTTAAGTGCAATCTGTTCATTGAGAATAACAGTGCCATGTCCCTCTATTTTGCACAAGGTACCATCAGCCGTTTTGACAACTTTACCAAAGGTATGGAAAAAATTGTGAAACAATGCCTTGTTACCAGTCATATGATCCGTAGCATCAAAATCGAGGATCCAATTAGGAGTCAACTGGGAGGAGAAAAATGCAGTAGAAGAAAGGTTACCTTCTGGATCTTTTATGACCAGATTACCCTCACAAGACCCTTGAAACTTTCCAAATAGTTTTTGAAGTTCAGCAATCTGTTCTTTAGTGAAACTAGTGACAGAGGTGGCAACAAGGCTTGATTTATTATCTCGAGAGTGCTTGGACTTCCAGTCCTGAGGCTTACCATGAAGCTTCCAACACTTCTCCTTAGAGTGGCCGGGCTTTTTGCAATGATCACACCAAGGTCTCCCCCGTTTGGAAGAGGGAGATGATTGATGGGTCAGTAAGGCAGATCTTTCAGAAGTGGAATATGGTTCATCAGACAGCATCACACACCTTCGGCTTTCTTCCTTCTTGACCATAGAGAAAGCCTCTCGAAGGGAGGGAAGAGGAGAAATAGCCAGGACCCTGCCGCGAACCTCATCCAGGTCCTTATTTAAGCCTTGGAGAAATTGAAAAAGTCTTCATTGAGTAACAATTTGCTGATAAAGAGCAGCATCTCTTGGATCTACCCAATCATAATGTACATACAAATCTAATTGTTGCCAAAGAGCAGTAAGGGTATTGTAGTAGAGAGTAACAGGCATGGTTCCTTGTTTAAAGGTGGCTGCTTGATCTTCAACATGATATAATTCAGCAATGTTATCCGTGCTATAGTAGGTTTCGCGGACTGCACTCCAAATTTCAGCGGCTGTAGTGTAAAGAAGAAAGTTTCTGCTTATACTCGGGGTCATGGAATTAAGGAGCCAAGTCATAACCTGACCATTGTCACGCATCCACTTAGCAAAACCAGCATCAGTCACAGCAGGCTTCTTGATTTCACCAGTAACATAGTCCAATCTTTCTCTGCTCAAGAGAAAAATCTTAGCCGATTGGGACCATTCAAGAAAATTGTTGCCATTCAATCGATGGCAGGTGATAGTCAGACCAGACGAATCTAATGGAGCATCGGAACCAGAAAAATTTTCTGGATTTGAAGTAATCTCCGAAGTAGGAGAAGGAGTTTCGGACATGGTCTAGGTTGAAAAAGAAATCGTAACCTAAGTTGATACCATGTAAAAATCAGAGTATTTTATACTAAATAGAACATAAATCAGAGTTTTTATATACAACCTATGACACTACTTTAGGAAACTCTAAGTTAGGAAAGATACTAAATAGGAGATATGAACCCTTAAAATAAGGGATTTTAATAAAAAAATATCTACAAAATATTCCTAAAATATTTACAGAATATTCCTACAGAAAACCAAGACAAAAAGGACAAAAACAATCAAATTTACTTCAAATCCACAATTCAATACCCACCCATCCTTCCATATACATTATTTGGAATCAAGGTAGCAAAGAATACTCACCGTATCAACGCTTACTGCTTTGCCATCTTCTACAAGGATCTCGACTATGGTTCCTAATTGATCAGCCTATTGAAACAATGATTTTTCATCTACAATTAGCCACATAAGAGATAGTTTGACAATTTCAATAAACTATAGATGCAACAGAACAACATATTAATTAAGGGCTGTACAATAGATTACAGTGATACTGCAACTGCCAAGTGTAGTAATTATGGGCGGTAATCACTAATTGGCCAAATAAACTAAAATGCAGCTATCAGGTTGGTTAATGAGAATGCTCCAAAAGGAAGAACTAATATGGAATCTATTTAATATTAAGTCTCTTTAAGGTTAAAGTTTAATCAAGGAAGCATGACTATTCAATCAAAAAATGGAAAACTAACTGGCCATTTAATTGAAACCTGCAGCAGAGTATCCTGATAACCAAAAAGTACCAATCAAGCTTGCTTAAGTTTCTGTTTAGCATTGACCTTAGAGCCTTACACATTCAAGAATCCTAAAGATCTTAAAAGCAAAACTCTTGAGCCAAGTACACGAATCTTTTCCTTCCATTTAGCCTCTGTTAAAGTATTCTCTTGTCCCACACTTAAATTTCATTTCTTTTTTTTCCAGATACTAAAAATCGTTTTTCAATAGAAAGCATCTAAATCATGCTTATGACCAAATTCATTAAAGCATCCTTTCTCCCAATTTATATATGATTGCATCAACTTTAATTTTTTTTTAAGTCATTCTCATTTATCTTTTTTTTTTGGGTATCTTTACTTATATCCGTTTCAATGTTTCCATTTGGATCATAAGCTACGTGTGCACATTTTCTCCGCCTAAACACAAAAGACACTGTTACTATTAATCTAAAGGAAGTATTTAACCAATTTGTAGTACTAACTAATGGTTTTTCGTAGTACAAAGTGCTCTTTGCACAAATTGATTCTTCAGCTAACATGAAAGCTTAAAAAACTATAAAGCACCTAAAATCAAACAACGAAATTGAAATAATACTTGCCCTCCACTAAAAATGGGGCCAAGCTTGTAACCTTCTTCCAAGGGATTTGAAATTTTAATGTTCTCACTCCATTTCACAAGCCTGTCTAAAAATTCTGCAGCAATACTTTCCTGTCAAACAAATAACAAGCTTTGCCTCATCATGAATTGGAAATAGAAAAAAATTATATAACAAAACTGATGAAGAAATGCTACAGGCATAGTTCAAAAACTCGTGGTAGCAAAATCTTTCCTTTCTTGGATCTAAGGTGTGACTTTGACTTGAATCATAATAACAGTAATTTTCATCCAACCACGTTCCCATACGAGAAGAGTTATGAAGCTATGAGAAAGGAGAAATGGAATCCTGTTTTTAGGAGCTTATCATAAAAAAAAGAAAACGTACCCTTTGGGGAGATGAAGATGAAGGGCGAACGTACCCTTGATTTGAGGATAAATGTTGGAAGAAATCTCGAGCAGAAATTTGGAGAAGAAAGCAGGCTATTTTGGGGATAAATTTTAGGCGTGTGGTGTTGAATAGCAATTCAGAACCCCTACCTCTTACAGCTTGTTTGGTTGGGTGTATTGGCTATGCCAATACACCTCTAATCAGTGGGTCCCACTTAATACCCCTTTAATACTTTGTTTGGTTGAGGGTATTCTTATTACAGGTCTAATCCAATACTGACCTAATCCTCAAAATTCACGGATTTGTAATCCCACCCTTTTGCTCAGTTTAGCTGCTGTTTCAGATTACCCTCCCTGTTTTACCCCCGATTGGCTTCCCCTTTTCTTTTGTTTCTTCCTTCTGTTTCAGTTTAGCTACTTCACAACTTAGCCGTTCCTTCTATTTCTTCTTTCTGTTTCAGTTTAGCTGTTCCTTCTGTTTCTTCCTTCTGTTTCAGTTTAGCTGCTTCACAACCTTTTCTTTTCTTTTTCTTTACAACACAATTTACAACGGTGGTAAAGAGTGCGTTGCAGGCGATCCGTGAGAGGGGTCTCCGCAGTTTCTTAAGGGAGCTCAAGGATGATGGCTTCACGTTCGTAGTTCCACTCTCTTCCTTTCTTTTGTTATTTCGATTTCTTATAATTTCTATTGTTTCTTCGATTCAAAAAATGGATAACCCACCTTATTTACTGATTTTTTTCCCTTTCCTTTCCTTCAGGAAATGCTTCTTCGATGGAAACCTTCTGTAAGTCTAATTCTGTCTCTTATTAATAATTTCCAGCTCCTTTTTTCTTAATTGGAAATTTATCATTTCTTTACAAAATGGAATTAGGAAGTTACTGAAATTGAAATTTTAATAAATTTTAATTAGAATCAATAGAATCTGACTGGAATATCTATTGGATTTAGCAGTATGATTATTTTATTTTACTTTATTTTCATGAGATTTGGATAAATAGAAAAAGAGAAACTTTAACTATCCTTTAAATTTAAGCTTACCAAGAAGAATTAGAGACTTGAATGTAAATCCGCTTGATTTGGGGAGAAATAATGGAAGCTAGGAAGATTATCCAGCTTCAGTGAGATGTTTCTGATTTAAAGATTCTAAATTACAGCTTGCATAGATGCAGTGGCTGCTGGGAAAGGAAAAGGGGGAACTGATTTTATAATTAGAAACTGATTCACCGATAAACCATGTGAATACTTTAGCAATGCCTTTTTGCTTCTAGCTCTAACAGCTCCTTCACTCTTCATTTTCACATCATTTACAAATTTTGAACACCACCACAACTTTGCAGCACCCGCAATATACATTACGGCCATGACCACATTGTCGTCGTCTTAGTTAGTGTACACAACCTTGAAATATCGCTCCATACTGAACAAGAAAATTTTGAGTTCTTTGTCATCCCTTGCTCCTTTATAGTTTCACAGTTCTGGCACCTTGGCGCGCTTACCTTTGTCTATTGTGCAATAACTCGTTCGTCTCACAGCCATTTGAAGCACATTCACTTGAGCCTCAAGCTCCTCAAGTCCCTATTTAGTGACGCTTGTAACATCCTTTGCCTCATCACATAGGTTGCTTATCACTTCCTCAGTCCTATGTTTAATGATGCCAATGCCATTCCTTTTCTCATCACCCAAGCTATTCACAACATTAGATAGCTATTTTTAGGCTATCTCAATTTCCCTCATCTAGTCAGTCATGACCATATGTGCTTTTAAAGCAACCACTGCAGCCTCAAGCTCTTCAATTCTAGTGTGGTCCTCTGACTCACCACCTTAAGTAGCAACCATCACTGTCAACCTTTTATTGTCCTTTCCCACAACTCCCATAATATCTCCTCTCTCTTTCTCTCGCTGTTCTATATATTATTCATTTTCTAATGTAGAGTAATTAATGCTACTGCTAATATTCTTGAAATTATGGCAAAGTCAAGGGGTGAAAAATGGTTAGATATAAACAGTAGTGTGATTGAGGAAGACTAGTAGAGGATTTGAAGAGTGAGTGGTCATTTAAGGTATAATCTATATTTGTAGCATGTAGAGTTCAATAAAAAGTAGAGCCCTGTCTTTATTAGACATATTAAATAATGTGAGAAAATTTAAAAGAAAAAGTCACTGACTATAATACATTATACAGTATAAGCTCCCTTATAAATTCCTTATCAGTAACTCAATATAACCTCACAGTTCTTCTTCACTCTTTCACTCCTCACACTCTGTGTTCTTTCTTTTGTCGAAATCTTGTTCAAATTGTTGTTGCCTTTTGTATCTTTTTCTGCTGCTAGTTGAGGTGGAAACTAGAATGGCAAAGAAGCCAAGAATTGTGTATCTTTTCTGCTGCTTTTCGTGTTATTGTGCTTGGATTTGTTTAAACAAATATTTGGAAAGATAAACAGAGCGATGAAAATTTGGAAGAAGACTTACTTCTGAATTGTTGACCACGCAATTTGTGTTCAATTTTCTGTGTTTAATTACTATTTTATTCATTAGTCTTCTAACGAGTGACTCAGACATTCCTTGACTAAGCAGCCCAACACCCCATCATGCAATTAATAAAATAATTGCATTTTTAAGGGAAAAATGGAGTGATAATTTTTACGACCACCAATATACTCAGACAATAACTATCATTATTATTCAGAGGTTCAAACTACATTATGATTCTTTAACAGTAAGATAGAAATGTTGATGCTTATTTTAGTACCAAGTCATATGGGGCATATGGCTCAATTATTGGATCTTTGATGAAAATAATATTGCTCACTGCTGAACTCCCTTTTGAACATATCAATTCAAAGGCTTAGCAATTATAATGTCTTAGATAGAGTTCGTTGACATATTATTTTCCTTACATGCATACATGGTGGGTAAAGTAGCATGGAGTTGTTTGTAGTTAAAGTTGGATTGTATTTTGTTTTTTCTACTTAAAAATTAGATAAATTCATCATTTTTATTAAAAAAAATTATTTATTTGTACTATTAAAAACTAGTATGACTGATGAAATAACTTGACAATGACACGTGGCATGCCACGTATATCTCATACTGACGTATAAGAATCAATTTTTAACAGTAAAAATGAATGAAATTTATAACAAAAAAGATTAGTTTGCTTTTTGATATAATGTATATAGACTAATTTGTCTATTTTTTAATAGAGAAAGAAAAATGCAATCCAACTCTAAATACAAGGACCTTCATGATACTTTTATTATATACGATATTAATTTCTCATCATTTATGCATTCACATCCTATTCAATTTTTAAAATAAAATGAATTAATACGAACAAGATCTTACAAATAAGTATATATTTAGTAGTACAGTTTATTCTAGTTTTTAGTCACTGGGGTGTCATTGAGCTAACCCAAGCTCAAACAATAAGAAGCTCAAGTTCTACTAGATATTCAAGAGTTGAAGTTTGGCTAGCTCAAACTTGATCGAGTTTCACTTAAATCTCAAGCTCAAACTGGGGTGTCATTGATGTGTATTCTTCATTTGAGGAGGCTGCCACCTTGTTGGGGGAAAAAATCCAGGCCGTTGGCGATAAAATCAGTAGGAGTATTGCCTACGAGGTGGTAGTTCAGCAGAAGTCAGAAGAGAAGATGGAAGAGAAAGCTTCAAATTTATATTCAGCCTTATGGTCAATTGAAGGTTTAACCGACGATCAGCGGTATGATGCTTTGAGTAAAATTCCCGATCATCCAAATCAAATGATCGTTTTCTTTAGTTTACCTTCTGTTGCCCGATTGGAATGGGTCAGAAGATTTCTTTCTCACCATTAAATATCAATGTTCAAACTTTTTGATGTTGTAAAACTATATAACATATGGATTATGATGTACAATTTCATTTTCATCTAACTTTTTCTTAGTATAAGTTAATTATGTTTATGCAGAAAATAATTCTCAAGTTATATTTTTATTTTTATAAATTCATAAGAACATTTTATGAAATTATATTTAATAATAATTATTTTAAATTGTATTAAATCATATATTTTAATTAAAATATATTTAATATTAATTATTTCAAATTTTCATTTATCATATATTATGATTTGAGTAAATTCATATAAGAATATGAATTATTAAGAATTTTATTAAATTATATACCAAAATTATAATGTATTTAATAATAATTATGTTTAAATATGATTAAATTATTTATTATTGATATTAATAATCATATTAAAATTTAAATAACAATAACAAATTTCTGCTAATTATAAGAATTTTATTAAATTATATATTTTAATTAAAATATATTTAGTAATAATTATGTTTAAATATGATTAAAATATTTATTACTGATAATAATAATCTTATTAAAATTTAAATAACATTAACAATAATCATTTACCAAAACAATTTTCTGCTAATTATAAGAATTTTATTAAATTATATATTTTAATTAAAATATATTTAATTATAATTATGTTTAAATATGATTAAAATATTTATTACTGATAATAATAATAATCTTATTAAAATTTAAATAACAATAACAATAATCATTTACCAAAACAATTTTATGCTAAGGGTATTCTAGTCATTTTAGTTTTTTCCATTATGCTATTACACCTCTATTCCATTCAACCAAACACAAGATTACTATTACGCCTCTATTCCATTACATTCAACCAAACAGTGGATTAGCTATTACACCTCTAATCCAATACACCTCTAATCCAATACAGCGAACCAAACGCACCCTTAATACCTATTACAACAGCTGAGGGAATATGGGTGTAATAGCAAAGCTGTGGAATCACCTAAAAGGTGAACCAAACTTGAGAATTACTGTAGCACGCGGAATAGGGCAGGAATAGAATAGCAATTCCATCCAACCAAACATGTTTACATTTACTAGAACGGATGACATTGCATGCTAATATAAATCGAAAACACGAGACTGAATCTGATACGAGATCAAAGGCCCGACAAATGCGTTCCAAACTAAATGGGACCATCCAGGAGTTTGTTAGTAAGGCCTTAGATGCGTACACAAAAGAAAGGGAAAATCAAGATTTCAAATATTGGGAATCTTGGTCCGAGACACCAAATCTTGCAGCCAAAGCGCATTGGATCTCCATTACGAGCATCAACGATTCAATTTCGGTAGGAGATGGATCACAAGCCCAAATTCTTGAGGGCAAGGCCCAATAAGAAGATTCCAAGCCCAATCAAGAAATCCACCCATACTTAGTTGAAAATCAGGCCAAATTGTTAAAGTGGCCCAAGTTGTAAAGTTTTATTTTTATTTATTTATTTATTTTACTTAGTTTAAATGTTTATCCAAGAGTCCCAAATAAAAGACCCTTGGCCGAATTTCCATATTAAAATAATTAGGAGTTTTTTTTTAGTTTTAGTTTTAGTGTTCTAATTAAATTAGGAAAACATTTGAAAGGCCTATTTATATGGCTTGGCCAACCACTCTACATAACATTACAATTACATTGAAAATTTCAGATTTGATTTGAGTGAAAATTCTCTTTGAGTTCTTCAAGGATTTTCTCTTGAGTTTTCTTTAGAAGTTGTTTTAACAATCTTTTTGATTGTGGGAGCCATCTTCAACCTTCTTCTTGCCATTGATATTCTTTGGAGGGGAGATTAGAGCCGTTTGAAGGGAGTTGTGAGATCTTTCGAGATTTCAAGGCTTCTTAGGACTTATCTTTTAATTTCTTACTGTCAATTCTTTCTTTATTTCTACTTGTGCTGAATCATTATCTAATCTATTTTCTGTTCTTATTGTGTTTTCAGCCTTTTTCTATCTTAAGGAATCAGCCCACAAATCCCCAATTTCTAGGGTTTTTCCATACTCTTTTTGGGTGAAATTAGATTGTCGAAATTTGGGGAAACTATCTTGGTGTTCAATTGGGCAGAATCACAATCTCCTTGAGGGTTTCAAGAACCCTAACACTTATTTCTATTCTCAATTTGATTCTTTGCTGATTTGGGGATTTTATTTCAGATCTGAAAATTCAAAAATCTAATCTTTTAATTTTCTGTTTCATTTCAGATCTAATTGTTTAGGGTTTTCGTAGGAGTTTCTCGTGACTTGGCAACTCGATCTTGGTCCGCGCGCAACCCCGTATCATTTGGTATCAGATTTTGGGCGTTTTGGGTGTTCTTGGTTGATTTCTAAACTGATCTCTATTTTTTAAATTACAAACAGCAGTTTTACCCAGAAAAATTTTCGAAAAAAATTCATTTGAGTGGGTAAACGTTTTCTGATTGATCTGAAATTTTACATACATATTTTTGGCACTGTTATTGAATATACAAAAATATTTCCCGCAAAAAAATAAGTCGAAAAAGTCAAAAATTGAAAAAAGACGAAATCCAATAAAAAATTAAAAAAAATATTCAGCGGGTTGAATTTGGTGCCCAAATTTTCCAGATCAAAAATTAAATATATAAGGACACTCCAGATTTAATTTCGTGATTTTTGGAGATCGGGAACACCTCGAACGAAGTTGTCAAGTTACTCCGCAGTTTTTCGGGTTTTCTGTTTTCAGCAATTTTTATTGATTCTTAGCTGTAGGTTTTCATTTGTTTACCTTTATTCTTCCTTTACGTTATCTAACACCTTCTTGTTTCTTGTGTTAGTAGGATTTAAACGTGTGCACAACTTCTTCCTCGGTGCAACACGAATCAATTGGTGTCTCGTCAGTTTTTGGCATCCTAGTGCAAATTAGGATTCTTTGGTAGTTTGGTTCACACTCTCTAATTGGTTGATATAAACTCTGATAAAGAACTCACAAGATTGAATTCGACCTCATTGAGAATTTGAATTTTCTTTTTGAGTGATTAATGGTGAGGTTTGCTAACTTTTATTTTTGAGTGTTGAGTGTTTATTTTTTACAGGTTTTGAAGATGTCTAAAGGTGATAATAATGATACACTTATGGAAGTCCAACAACAGTTAGAAGGACACACTGTTGCAATCACACAAATAAATGCTACCCTTCAAGCATTGAATACTACTTTGAATGAGGTACGAATGAATCAAGAACTTCAATATCAAGATCCAATCAGGGAAGATAGGAATAACCAGCCCCATAGGCGCGGCCCTCGACGTGTCCCTAGAATGGATGACGATTCTCATGATCGTGGACAACCTTCTTTGGCAAAACCGAAATTCACAATTCCCCAATTTCGTGGTAAGAATGATCCTGACACTTATTGTGAATGGGAATCTAAGATTGAACTCATGTTTCGGTATTATAAATGTCCGGATGATGAAAAGGTAGCATTAGCAACATTGGAATTTTCTGATTATGCATTAAGTTGGTGGACTCAACTTGGGGTAAACCGCCATCGGAATTATGAAGGTGAGATTTCGACATGGGATGAGTTGAAACAGATTATGCGTAAAAGGTTTATTCCACCTCACTACTATAGAGAAATTAAAACAAAGTTGAGAAGACTTATCCAAGGTAGTAGGACGGTGGATGAATATTTTAAAGAGATGGAGATGCTCATTCAGAGAGCTAATGTGGAGGAAGATGAAGAAACAACTATGGTTCGATTCATTGATGGTTTGAACAGGCCGATAGCTAATACATTGAGGCTACAAACTTACATTGATTTGGAAGAAGCAGTTCACAAAGCCATTGAGATCGAGCAACAATTAAAGGAACAAAGGTTTGGGTCCTTCTCTACTTCACAATATTATCGAGGTAACAATTCCAATTCTGATTTTAAGAGTTCAAAACCACCTTTTGTTACTAACAAGTCTTCTTTGGGTAATGGAAGTAAACAATCAGATTGGAAAAAAGGGGCTCCTGCTAAAACGCAAACACCTTCTAAGCAACCCAATTTAAGTGATTCGAGTGCGAAGAGGACTCGTGAGATTGAATGCTTTAAGTGCAAAGGGCGTGGTCATTATAGTAGAGAATGCCCTAACACGAGATTACTTCTTCTAAAAGATAACGGTGAGTACACTTCCGACTCTGATAATACAGATCCAGATATGCCAGACCTTGTGGATGACAGTGTTAATGGCGACGAGTTGGTCGAACCACCAAAGGAAGGGGACTTTGCTAATTTTCAATGCCTCGTAGTTCGTCGAACCCTTAACATTCAGATGAAAGATGATGATAGCCAAAGGGCCAATATTTTCCATTCTCGGTGTTTTATTAAAGGTAACTTATGTTCACTCATTATTGATAGTGGTAGTTGCTCGAATGTAGTGAGTAGTTATTTGGTGGATTCTTTAAAGTTGCCTTGTACCAAACACCCTAAGCCATATCACCTTCAGTGGCTTAATGAATGTTCCGAAGTTAAAGTTACGAAACAGTCCTTGGTCACTTTTAAACTCGGCAATTATGAGGATGACGTATGGTGTGATGTAGTCCCCATGCATGCGGCACACTTGCTCCTTGGACGACCTTGGCAATTTGATCACGATGTTACACACCAAGGTAAACTTAATCGATACTCCCTTGTATTTAAAGGCAAGAAATTCACTTTTGCTCCTTTAAATCCTACTGATGTATATAAAGATCAATTGAGGATGATAAAATTTTGTGAGGGGGTAAGGGAGAAAGAGCAAGTACAAAAGACAGAAAGAAAAGAGGCTAATAGTAGTGGAAAAAGTCAAAATTTAAAAAGCCCAAAGGTGAGTGAATCCTCTAGTGGTAAAATGAGTGGAAAAAATCTTTTGGCAACAAAAAAGATGTGAAGAGAGCCCTACTTAATAAACAGCCTTGTATCCTTGTGAGGTTTAGGCAAAATTATTTATCTTTATCTAACATTAACGAAAATTTGCCTAGTGTGTTTCAATCTCTTTTGCAGGATTATGAGGATGTTTTTAGTGAGGCCCCTAAAGGTTTACCACCTTTACGAGGGATAGAACATCAAATTGACTTAGTACCCGGAGCTTTAATCCCAAATCGACCAGCCTATAGATGCAATCCCGAGGAGACAAAGGAATTGCAAAGGCAAGTGGAGGAATTACTAGACAAAGGGTACATTCGTGAGAGCCTAAGTCCTTGTGCTGTTCCTGTCTTATTGGTGCCAAAGAAAGATGGTACGTTTCGTATGTGTGTTGATTGTCGCCCAATCAACAAGATAACGGTAAAGTATCGACACCCAATCCCTAGACTTGATGATATGCTTGATGAATTACATGGTTCAATAATATTTACAAAAATTGATTTAAAAAGTGGTTATCATCAAATTCGAATGAGGGAAGGGGATGAATGGAAAACAGCCTTTAAAACAAAATTTGGATTGTATGAATGGTTAGTTATGCCTTTCGGCCTTACTAATGCACCTAGTACATTTATGAGATTAATGAATCATGTTTTGAGGCTACATTTGGGTAAATTTGTAGTAGTTTACTTTGATGATATTTTAATTTACTCAAAGTCATTAGATGATCATGTTTTCCATGTTCGAACCGTTTTGGATATTCTACGAACTGAAAGATTATTTGCCAACCTTGATAAATGCACATTCTGTTGTGATAAACTAATATTCTTAGGTTTCATAGTTAGTGCTCAAGGTATTCATGTCGACGAGGACAAAGTTAAGGCAATTAAGGAGTGGCCGACTCCTAAATCGGTAACTGAGGTGAGATCTTTCCATGGTTTAGCCAGTTTTTATAGACGATTTGTGAAAGATTTCTCTACTATTGCTACCCCATTGACTGAAGTTATAAAGAAATCAGTGGGTTTCAAATGGGGTGAAACCCAAGAAAAAGCTTTTCAAACTCTAAAAGCTAAGTTATGTTCTGCTCCTTTGCTTAAATTACCTGATTTTGCTAAAACTTTTGAACTTGAGTGTGATGCTTCAGGAATTGGAATCGGCGCCGTTTTAATGCAAGATAAGCAACCTATTGCTTATTTTAGTGAGAAATTGAACGGTGCACAGTTAAATTACTCGACTTATGACAAAGAACTATTGGCATTAGTTCGTGCACTTCAAGTATGGCAACATTATTTGCTGCCTAATGAGTTTGTCATACATACAGATCATGAGTCTCTTAAATGGTTAAAGGGACAAGGTAAGTTGAGTAAAAGACATGCCCGATGGGTAGAATTCATTGAAACATTCCCTTATGTGATTCAATATAAAACAGGTAAAGATAATGTAGTCGCAGATGCTTTGTCTAGACGATATACTTTAATAACTACATTGAATGCTAAAGTCTTAGGGTTTGAACATATTAAAGAGTTATATGATGATGATACTGATTTCAGCCATATCTATAAGAATTGTGGACATACTGCTTTTGAAAAATTTTATCTTGTAGATGGCTTTCTTTTTCGTTTAAACAGGTTATGCATACCAAAGTGTTCCATGAGAGAATTGTTGATTCATGAAGCCCATAGTGGGGGATTAATGGGACATTTTGGAGTGGCCAAAACACTAGACATATTGCAAGAACACTTCCATTGGCCACATATGAAGAAGGATGTGGAAAAGGTATGTTCTAAGTGCATTACATGCAAACAAGCAAAATCTAAGGTAATGCCTCATGGCCTTTACACTCCTTTACCGATTCCTACTTCACCTTGGGTAGATTTATCCATGGACTTTATTCTAGGTTTGCCTCGAAATAAGAAAGGAAGAGATAGTATATTTGTTGTTGTTGACAGGTTCTCAAAGATGGCACATTTTATTTCTTGTCACAAAACAGATGATGCTACACATATAGCAGACTTATTCTTTAAAGAGGTGGTAAGACTTCATGGCATCCCTAAAACAATTGTTTCTGACAGAGATGTCAAATTTCTTAGCCACTTTTGGAAAGTATTATGGGGTAAGCTTGGTACTAAATTACTTTATTCCACTACATGTCACCCCCAAACTGATGGCCAAACCGAAGTAGTTAATCGGATCTTAGGGACTTTATTACGATCTGTTGTGGGAAAGAACATTAGAAATTGGGAAGAATGCCTACCGTTTGTTGAATTTGCATATAATAGATCTATTCATTCTACAACTGGTTATTCTCCATTTGAACTTGTTTATGGTTTTAACCCACTAACAGTACTTGATCTTGCGCCATTACCACTTGAACACATTGTTAATTTAGATGGTGAACAGAAAGCTGAGTTGGTGAAATCCTTACATGAGCAGGCTAGGCAACGAATAGCCAAAACATATGATGCCAACACCAACAAAGCAAACAAGGGGCGCAAACGGGTTGTCCTAGAACCCGGAGATTGGGTTTGGGTCCATATGAGGAAAGAACGATTTCCTGCAAGAAGAAAGACCAAGTTGGACCCAAGGGGCGATGGGCCTTTCCAAGTACTCGAGAGGATCAACGATAATGCCTATAAAATTGATCTACCTGGTGAGTACAATGTAAGTTCTACTTTTAATGTGGCTGACTTGTCCCCATTTGATTTTTCAGATTCGAGGTCGAATCTTTTTGAGGAAGGGGGGAATGATACGAGATCAAAGGCCCGACAAATGCGTTCCAAACTAAATGGGACCATCCAGGAGTTTGTTAGTAAGGCCTTAGATGCGTACACAAAAGAAAGGGAAAATCAAGATTTCAAATATTGGGAATCTTGGTCCGAGACACCAAATCTTGCAGCCAAAGCGCATTGGATCTCCATTACGAGCATCAACGATTCAATTTCGGTAGGAGATGGATCACAAGCCCAAATTCTTGAGGGCAAGGCCCAATAAGAAGATTCCAAGCCCAATCAAGAAATCCACCCATACTTAGTTGAAAATCAGGCCAAATTGTTAAAGTGGCCCAAGTTGTAAAGTTTTATTTTTATTTATTTATTTATTTTACTTAGTTTAAATGTTTATCCAAGAGTCCCAAATAAAAGACCCTTGGCCGAATTTCCATATTAAAATAATTAGGAGTTTTTTTTTAGTTTTAGTTTTAGTGTTCTAATTAAATTAGGAAAACATTTGAAAGGCCTATTTATATGGCTTGGCCAACCACTCTACATAACATTACAATTACATTGAAAATTTCAGATTTGATTTGAGTGAAAATTCTCTTTGAGTTCTTCAAGGATTTTCTCTTGAGTTTTCTTTAGAAGTTGTTTTAACAATCTTTTTGATTGTGGGAGCCATCTTCAACCTTCTTCTTGCCATTGATATTCTTTGGAGGGGAGATTAGAGCCGTTTGAAGGGAGTTGTGAGATCTTTCGAGATTTCAAGGCTTCTTAGGACTTATCTTTTAATTTCTTACTGTCAATTCTTTCTTTATTTCTACTTGTGCTGAATCATTATCTAATCTATTTTCTGTTCTTATTGTGTTTTCAGCCTTTTTCTATCTTAAGGAATCAGCCCACAAATCCCCAATTTCTAGGGTTTTTCCATACTCTTTTTGGGTGAAATTAGATTGTCGAAATTTGGGGAAAACTATCTTGGTGTTCAATTGGGCAGAATCACAATCTCCTTGAGGGTTTCAAGAACCCTAACACTTATTTCTATTCTCAATTTGATTCTTTGCTGATTTGGGGATTTTATTTCAGATCTGAAAATTCAAAAATCTAATCTTTTAATTTTCTGTTTCATTTCAGATCTAATTGTTTAGGGTTTTCGTAGGAGTTTCTCGTGACTTGGCAACTCGATCTTGGTCCGCGCGCAACCCCGTATCAGAATCACAAAAGACTTGAACATTTTATTGCAATACTACAAGTCACAAACCAAACAAGTTTATGAAATCAAATCAATAAACAAATAAAGTTGGATTCCTATAAACCTCGAAAAGAACATGTATAAACATGCACATCGAAATCAGTAGTAATATTGGTAAACTGCATATCAGAATGCAAATACAATACATATTCATTGGTGCTTCTGCCTGAGAGAATTTAAATGTGCGGCCAAAGTATCATAATCAGGAAGCTTGGGGTGAACATAACTTGGCCTCTCTTCGGTTGAATTTTGAACCTTCGAACTTTCTGCGCTACTTGATGATACAATCATTGGGACAGAAGTAGACGGCTGTTCATTTTCTGATGACTTTGAAGATCCATCAGACGAATTCGTTTTGGTCTGTGGTGCCAACTGGGAGTTTTGAAAGCTTTTCCTGTTATCTGAGTTCCTTTTATGAGACTGAAGCTCCGGTAGTGCTTCATCAGCACTACAACTCCTTGAGGAGGAATTCTTCTCCCCACCATAATCGGAAACTACCGCTGGCTCAAAGGACACTGTAGTTTTAAGAGTGGAACCTCTTCGTGAATTTGAAGAAGAGTCATTTCTCTTATGAGAAACACCAGTGCTTGAATGAGCCTTTGAACTTGATTCCGGAAGATCTTCATCAGAACCACTGTTTCCTGGACCTAAATATGGCATGGGGTCAGAAACTACCTTTGATTCAGAGGAAACTGTAGTTTTAAGAGTGGAACCTCTTCTTGCATTTGGAGAGGCAGTTGTCCTATGAGAAAAATCATGCTTGAACGAGTCTTTGAACTTGTTTTAGGAAGATCTTCATCAGAATCACTATTTCCTGGACCAAAATGTGGCATGGGGTCAAAAACTAGCTTCGATTCAGAGGAAACTGTAGTTTTAAGAGTGGAACCTCTTCGTGCATTTGGAGAGGCAGTTGTCCTATGAGAAAAAATTGTGCTTGAACGAGCCTTTGAACTTGTTTTAGGAAGATCTTCATCAGAATCACTATTTCCTGGACCAAAATATGGTATGGGGTTAGAAACTAGCGTCGATTCGGAGGAAACTGTAGCTTTAAGAGTGGAACCTTTTCCTGAATTCGGGGAGGCAGTTGTCTTGTGAGAAAAACCAATGCTTGAATGAACCTTTGAACGTGTTTTAGGAAGATCTTCATCGGAATCACTATTTCCTGAATCAAAATATGGCATGGGGACCCTTGAGGTTGATCTTTTATTTTCTTCAGAGCTTGGCAGTATGTTGTATAGGTCTCGAGTGCTACTAAAAGTCTGTTTTGGTCTTTCCTCCTCAAAGTCATCATCACTAGAATCAACACAAGTAACTGATATTCTCTTGTTGAGTTTTTGACTCACTTCACCACTCCCTTTCCTACTGCACCATTCTTGATTGTAAAATCTAGTACTAATTGAATCCTCCACAGCTAGGGGTGGGGATGTTTGTTTAATTCTAGCAGATGTATCATTCTCTGCCTCTCCAGAGGATAAAGCACTCCCTTGAGGAATCTTTAAATATGGTGGATGCCTATAGCCCTTATTTCGAAGGCCACCTATCAACTTCCCAAAGTTCAATTCCTTACTTTCTTCCGGACTAGAATCATTAGAAAGTTCAGTATCTTCCATGCCCCCAGCCAACCGTTGATTGAAAACACTGTTTTCAGCTTGGTGGGAATCCATATTCCTTTTCTGACTCCCTATACTAGGATTGTTGTTCCTATCAGACTTGTCTACTTCATCTTCACTTTCTGAGCTAGGGCCATACTTATCAAAAGTTGGAGGCAAGTCATTTCCATGTGAAGGAACTGTCGAGCTTGATGAACTTTCAAAGAAGACAGGAGTAGACCGCTGCTCTGAGAAAATATGCGATTGTGAATAGGGCTCTTTTTGTGATCCAACCTTCTGCTTAAAGCCCAAAGAATTTGTACATGGACATGGATGAGCCGATGATCTTTGAAATGGATATGAAAGGTTCATATTGTCTTCATGTACCTTGTGCTCCTCCTCAAAATCAAAAGTACCTTCATCATCAAAAACTGCTGAGGCATTATCATCAAAAACTGCTTAGGCATTATCACAAGTATATGTTGTTTCAATTGTGTTTCTTTGAAGGCTTCCTTTATCATTGAGAAGAACAGAATTCTCAACAGAAAAATTTCCCAACTTTTGAGGATTGAAATTTGATACAACACCAACATCATCATTAAAAATACTTGAACTAGAAGATGAAGAAAAGCTTGAATGCTTCCCAATCCTTTCTTCATGATAATCAGTAACATCATAATTCTTTCTATCATGCAGTTCATTCACAAATTGCATCTTTTCACCTGAGTTTCTATTATCATTTTCTGACTTTTGCCAATCTAAATTAGAGGTGACATCACAATCATTGATGAAAGTGTTTGATCGAGAATGAGAAGAATAGCTTGACTGTTCACAGTCCCTCACATCATGATCATCAACATTCTGAAGATTCTTAATACCATGCAATTCGTTCACAAACTGCATCTCATTGCCTGAGTTTCTCTTCATAGTCACTTCAGAAAAATGTTCCATTTCCCTGCCTACAGATGAGTTTATTTGAGAATATGCATCTGGAATTTGATTATTCACTGATGGTTTTTCATTGAAGGAATCCACAGTCGACTTAGAAGAACAGTGAGTAGATTTACCATCATTCTTCACAAAGTTAGTAAAACCATTTTCAGTCTCTCCTGTTCGATTATGTTGTTCGTTTCTGTCAGTTTGTTCATACTTTGTAGAATTCCTTTCATGAAAGGAAGTATCAACTGGATGTCTAGCAAGATATTCATACTGAGAGGCCGAGCCAATATATTTTCTTGGTTCCTCGTCTCTCATACCATGACCTGATATGTTAGATTCCATTGAGTACTGAGGGGCAATATTTCCATGACTTGAAAGTTCAGCAGTAGCTGGAGCAGCCATACTCGCTCGCTCTTCTGCAGCTACCTGAGCAGCAGCAGTAGCATCCTTGAATTCCATATTCCCATGTTCCCTAGGTGAAGCACTCTCATTCCTATAAGTTGAATTCCTGAATTCCATCCCTCGATTTTCAGTTTCTGCAAAGAAAAGTACTCAAATATGTAATTATAAGTCAAAAAGAAAAAAGGATTGAAAGAAGCAAGTTTTAATTTAATCAACATTGGTTGAGGTTTTGATCTTGGAGGATAAGCTCTAGAGGAGATTGAATTATTGGCACTAGTATTTGAGAATTCAAATTCCATCCCTTGATTTTCAGGTTCTGCTAAGGAAAGCACCCAAATAATGATGATGATGATGATAAATAAATAAATAATAAAAAAAGACCAAAAGAATTGAATCATATGCAAGTTCTATTCTAATTAACATACGTTGAGGTTTTGATCTTGGATGGTAAGCTACAGAGGAGATTGAATTATTGGCACTAGTATTTGAATAATCAAAGTTTTTAGGATGAAGAGATAATCTTGATTTGTGCTGATAGAAGCTTGAGGGCACATCACTTTTAGCAATGTGTTTTGGATCTTGAACACTAGGAGGTCTCTGTACATAATAACTTGTTGAAGCTTGGGTATTATGAGGACCTGCCGAAATTTTGGTGGCCTCTGGTAAAGTACTTGGTCCATTCTGCACAAGCAAATTCATATGGAAAGAAATAAGTTTTCAAGCAAACCATTCCATCTCTAACAAACAAATGACATTCGACCATATTTCTCCAAGAATGATCCTAAGCATTGATTGTATGTTGGCACGTCAAACCAAAAAAAAAAACCTAATTTGGACTATTCTACTCTTACCATCAAGTTGTCATAAACCTTTGACTCTTTTGCTCCAAATGATTCAGGGTCCCGCTTAATGTTGTGTTCCTCAGCAATTGCAGTCAAAATTTTGAGTTTGGTTGGGCCATCTGGTGCTTTGACAGATAACTTGTCAACCAACTAAAAGGAAAGGATCAATCAATAGTAGTATTATAGAACTTTAAGTTACATTTCAATAAATGTTTGTTAACCCGTTTATGTTCATGAAAACTCACCATTCGACCAACACCAGAATCAGGATGCAGTTCAAGAGCGGAAGTAGTAAAATCTTTTCCGTATTTTGTTGTAAGATGTTTGGTGACATCCTTGAGTTTTGGTATCTCCTCACACCTTGCAGATGCGAAAATGACACTTGAAATTGCTTCTTTCAAGTCAATTGGGCAGTTTCTGAATGATCAAGTTTGTTAGCGATTGACATAATTTAATCTGGTCGAAAAACTAAAACTCTTATAAAATCATCCTCTCTATTAACTAGCCATAATGCATTTATCCATGATTAGCTTTCTATGCATTTAAGCACACATATCCAGCCAATTAAATAAACAGGCATTTAAAACTCTTGCAGGAGGATAGAAATCAAACTAGTTTTTGGCAGCTCAATCAGATGTCCTGTAAAGAGTTTTAAAGACCAAGGGTAAAGGTTTAATCCCCGCATTTAACTTCCTAATTTCATATTACCCAAGCTTGAAGTAAATACTAGACAAAAGTATGCTAAAGCTTTTTTAACATTAATCTCTTTATAAGTTTGTATTATATCTGTTTTTTTATACAAAGTCTAGAACAATCCGCAGCCCCTTCCCAACCCTTAAATAAGAATATAACATAGCATAATTCAATATAAATCTCAAGTTAAAAGTCAATAAAATCAAAATATGAAATACTAAAGGAAGTACTTTTACACACTTTTGAGACTCAATGCTCGGCATACGTGCCACAATGAGTTCACAATATATCTCAAGAAGATTATATGCTACCATGGTTTTTTCTTCCCTAACCACATGCTCCACCTGAAAAACAAAATAAACACCACCGCCACCACCGCATTACCAAAAAAAGAAAAAAAAAATCATGTTTATCAACTTAAAAAAAATAAAATAAAATTCAATACCCGAATTCGGGCAGTTTGATCCTGCCCTGACTCCAGTAATTGAGCCAATTCCCTCTTGAACTGCTTAAACTGTGCTTCCCTCTTGTTCCTCATTACCTTTATTCGCGGTATGGCTAGCTTTAAAGCTATCTTGCTGCATAAATTCAAGGGGAAAAACCATATGATCACATCCTCTTCAATCCAAAAACCACTTTAAGGAAACAATTACTAAAATAGAATTAAGAAAATAATTTTCCATTTTTCTGGCTTCAAGCGCCTGCGAAGCATTTTTGATTATTTAGGGAGCGTGATAAGGAGAGAATGGTTTTCTTTTTAAATCTTTTTCGAAGACACCATGAAAACAAACTGAGTTTTGATTTTGATTTAAGGAAATTAAGATGTTAGAGCTGAATAAAAAAATGTTAATAGGAAATTGAAAATGTAGGTTTTTCTTTCTTCATTTTTTTTTCCCAACCTTTTTTTCTATCTTTAAATTTTATCCTGAGTGTTAAGTCTGTAAACGAATTCCATTACAACACTCGCTCAAATTAGGGAATGCGCAATATAAGGAAGACGTAGAGTTGTGGCGTCAAATAAACGATTTAGGGGTTGGAAATTATTTCCATACATTTGCTTACCCATTGCGGTGTGTGTCTTCTTTTTTCTTCCAAATGCCTTTTTAGTATTACGTTAAAGGTAGATCAGGGTTCAGCGCCATGCAAGACCAGCACGAGTGTAACATCAAAGGTTCCACCATGTACATTGCTTAATGATAGATAGGTCAACTTTAGGCAGTGGTGGAGCCAATTGACCCACAAAATTTTTTGAGTTACAAAAAGATTTAATTGAAGAATCAAGAAAATTTTGAATAATAATACCCATAATTATTTTAAAACAAATTAATTTATATGAAAAAAAAATTTCTCTTCAAGTAATAAAATTCAAATTTCAAAAGATGTCAATAAAAAATTAACTATATTTTTTTTTTGATAAAAATAACACTCAAATTTTGATTCCGGCAACACTTTTAGTCCAACCATTAACTCCGTTAAAAAATGTCTATTGACAGATTATAATTAAAATAAAATAATAAATTTATTATTAAATAAAAATATATCTTTTTCCAATCCCTCTTATCTTTTCTTATTTTCCAACCACCTGTCGTCCCACCCATTGCTTCCAAGATATTCACTTCATCATCATCAAAAGTACACTAGAAAATAGACTCCAAAAATTCTATTAACGACATGTTCAACAGCCGCAAACTCCTTACTTACTAGAAGAAACAACAAAGCTAACTGAAACTGTTGAAAGAACACCGATGAGTTAAACCATAAGCTGTGATGAAAAATACTTTGGCTTTGTTCATCCTGCTTGAAAGACTTGGAATTCACTTTTAGTTGTGCATTACTGAGTAGGAAACGCGTCACTATCCGGACCAATTTTGCCTTCTAACAATTGTAAAAAAGATACCAACTATTGAAACCTTTTCTTTTAGTTTTTTAATAATTTTGTAATAATCCTACATTTAATTATATTATACATTGATTTATTGAATATTAATGCAAATATCTTAAAATTTGACCCATAATCCAAATTTCATGGCTGCGGATAGACCAATTGGCAGTTCAGCTAACACCCTGCTATACCACAAATCAGTGGCATGAAATAATTGGAATAATCAAAGAAAGAAGAAGAATGGGGTGCAGTACATTATGCTGACATATCCAGAAACACAACAGTAAGGCTTACCAAGCTTAAGCCATTTCGACTATAAAAATTATTCAGGCTAGCAAGTTAACCACTGATTTCTCAGCTTCAAAAATTTCACCAAAACAAGAAAAATGTGCATCTAAAGTGGCCGCAATTCAATCATGCAAACGATGATAAAAGGCATACACATCCATCAGACTCCCTGCCTTCTACTAGCTGATTTTCCTTAGGGATAGTAACCAGTAAAAGTAAAACCCCTCCCCACTATCTCACCAGCACAAAACCATGCAAAGCATTCCAGTCCAAACAATGCAGCAATACCAGCGTCTTCAACCTTCAGTTCTTGCCTATTCTTCCACAGATTCTTGACATAATCAAGCTCCTTCCAGAATGCCTCGTTACGGCCAGGGATACTGCAAAATTTACACCAATAAGAGTTATTCTGATACGTCCTCGGGTTTCTGATTTTTAGACAGTATATACACAGCAAGAAGGTACAAGGAGCCGTATGATTAACTCTTTGTAACATGCCCAATCATAAACAAACCAGCCAAGTTGTTTTGTTCCTTAATTCTTTTCTGTTCAGAAGTTCATAGGATGTCACTAGCAAAGTCCCAGAAATTCCCATGATGTTGAAGAGAATGCACAATCGCATTAGGAGGTTCTCGTCAACTCAATAGTTGACATATTTATTAGTAAGCTGCAAGGCAGCTTTCAACTGCAAACCACAAGCCACAAACGGAGAGAGGAGTAACAAAATGACATTTTTCCAGGGAATTCTCTAAACAATGGTTTCCCCATTCTTCCCCAAAGAAATGAATTCTGCTACTAGTAGAAGAAAATCCAAGGTCTTTGATTTTAGTCTAACAAGCCAATAGATTCAATTCTCCTTTAACAATCACATATAGTTTTAGCAGATACTGATAAAAAGCACCATAATCATTAGCTTAGCAATAGTGTGGAGTGGTGGACAGATACAACTACATGACAAAGTTGTTAACACTGCATGATTTCACTTTACAGCTGAAATTCCATATAAAACAACCTGAGACATTGTCACCTCTATCAAAGACAACTTCTAGACTTGATTTATGCCTAAGAAGTACTGCTAGATTCAACTTGATTGATAAATGGACTAGTTATAACATATTTCCTTCACTGCAGTTTTTAATAACTGAATTAAAAGCATTTTGTTATTTCAGACCTCAAATCTTAGAGCTCTACAACAAAACTTTGATATGTCAACACAATATAAGTCATGTCTCACTTTCACTTTCTTCATTGCTCAAAACTCTTGGCACTGGAATTGAAAAACATAAAGTCATAAACTTACTCTCCGTACTCTATTTGTGAGAGACTAGTATTTGCATATAGATCGAGCGTATGATCCTCCCAAAAAAATTACACAAGTTTAAGCATACCTGTATCTAATACTCATCCTCAAGTCCGGTTAACATAGATAGTCAAGCACTGACACACATTAATTCTAGTTTATATGATAATGTAGGTGCAATACATAGACAAAATACTAGCATTTAGTAGTAATTCCGATGCAGGCAGATCCAGTAACTCGGAAAGCAAAATATATGGACACATAGCAACATCAGAGGAAAAGATACTAAAACAACAAATTGCTATCAGTTTCTCAAAAATTGAAAGTCTTCATAACCAAAGGCAAGTAACAGTTACCTGGCAAGTCGAGTATAAAACAGCTGCTTAGACAGCTCATTGCACTTCTCCACTGTTGGTGGCTCCTGAATATATTGCTTATTCTGTTCCAACAATTGCTTGTAGTAAGCAGTTCCGTTTTTTGCCACAAACTTCGACGCTTGACACGCCTTAGATTGCAACTGCTGCAATTTTGACGCCATCAAAACCTGCACCGTATAAAAATAAAATAATTAAAAACATACACATTCCTTTTCTTTTTTTCTGAAATGGCAGGCAAAGCCTAAGTTAACAACATAAATGGTGAAATTGAAAAGAACATGAAATTAGCTAATTAAAATAACATAAAAAAAGCAATCAAAATGGCAAAAATAAAATAACTGTGGACAGTGATTGAACTTTAAAATCAATAGATCTGATAATAATAATAACAATAATAAAGAGAGAATACTGGACTCTAGGAGAAAGTTTGAAATAAAATAAATTGCAGATCTAAGAGAAGGAAGTGAATTTTACCTTCGATGAGAGAAAAAGAGAGCGCGTTATCGATTGAAGGCAAAGATGATAGATAGGTGGGTGGAGGGCTGCTCTTGGCTTCTAACGCCGCTTTACCTTAGAAAGAAGACCCACGCTTTTGGGATCGGTGGACTCGTTTGCTAATGACCCCTTTTAGGGTTTTAATTTAGGGCCTATTTTTTATTTCATGTAATTTATAGGGATCATTTTGCAATTTCACTGAATTAATTTTAATTTTTGTTCGGTATAAAAACAGCGATCACGTGAGATTAAATATTATAGTTATATTATAATTTAAGACAAAAAAATTTAAATAAACTGTATATTTTTCAAATATTATTTTTAATTACTATCATATTAGTGTAAAACAATATTTAATATTATTATAATAATAAAATTTTAAACCATAAAGATTTTTTATCAATACAATATACAAATATCGTTTCACTTCATCTAATTAATAATAAAAAAATAATATCAATTAATTTAAAACTTTCTTTATGATTTATGAATATGTCACTCTAAATTTAAGATTATTTATCATTATTTTTAAATGCGCATATTTTAATTATTTAGTCTATTGTACATATTTATGCAAGTAATGTTTTTAGAATATTACAAACCATATATAATTCTAAATAATTTATATACTCACTAAGAAAATTAATTCAATATACAATATAATTTCACATTATCTAATTAATGAAAAGAAATATTATCTAAAATAATAACTAAAAACATAATTAATATATACTAATTATTTTGATAATTCAAATATAATGCTAATAACAAATTTCTAATCACTATTAAAACATTTGTAAGAATTATAAAAAAAATTGATAAATTGTCCACTGTTCAATTTTTTTTAATGTTCAGTAAACTGACAGTAATGAATTGTAGATAATATATAAATAATGTAAATATAATATATTATTTATAAAATCTTATATATGAAATATAAAATTACTTAGTAGATAAATAATTAAAATCTGCTATCGAAATTGTAATATATATTTCTTTTCTTTTTACCTTTTTCGCTAACCGAAACATAATAATATAAATATAAATTAATTTAATAAAATTTTAAATTTATAAGTAATAGGCTTTTAATAAATTATTTTAGAAAAATTAAATTTTTTATTTATTAACATTATAACTTTTATAAATAAAAAAATATTTAAAATGAAAAATTCAATAATATAATGAACAACAAAAATTATATTGGTAATTCAAAAGTTTCTTCCAACTTGTACTTTTATATATATTAGTTTTTAATGTCATATATGTTACATGTAAGAACATAAGACGTCCCAATCCATCATTGAAGTAGAAAGTGCATCCTCTGATGAAGACATTTCCATGACATATGTGTTTAATATCATATGTGTTGCGTGTAAGAACATGAAATATCCCAATCCATCATTAAAGTAGAAAGTGCATCCTCTAATAAAAACATTTCCATGGCATGCTCGAACAACCTCTAGAAGGAGCAAAAAAACAAAAGACATTGATATGGATGATATGGAGTTGAGTCACTACCTAATGGTTTAAGCCCTGAGCCAGGGCATCATGCAGTGGTGCAAATCAAAATCTTCTTTGCATTGCAAGTTAATCATTCAAAAGGAGAATGGTGAGTGTTTGGGTAGGGAAATGAGAAAAAAAAAAGATACATGCAATTTGAAAATATGTAATCCTTTTGGTCAGAGCTTACTGAATAGTCTTTCAAGCCATCACAATATCCTATCGTAGGTTCTAACACTAATAGAGGATCCGGATAAGGTTACATATTAAAGGTTAAGAAGGCCACTTCGTTTAATAGATTAATAAAACTGCCTTTCTTTCTAATGAGCCTTCTGATATGATCAACCCTTTTGCCTCCATTCCTTGCGTTGAAACGGGCGGTATGCTTGATCTTTAGTAAGTTGTTTGATCCCTATGCTTTTCCTTTAATCTTATTTTTCTATGTAATGGTAATTGATAATAGATTTGTGTTGGATCTGATGTCTGAAGTGTAGTATACTCATTTTGTATACTTAGTATTTTTAAAACAAATTGATTTAATAATAACATTTATTAATTACATCAATACTCTTTGTATGTTGTCCTTAATATTTTTGCATATAAAGCAAAATCGAAATGGAAGCACATATTGGCTCACTAGTTATATAATGTTTAACTAATACTAAGCAGTATTATGTGGTTGGATTGTAATACGGAATGCCATCTTGTATTAGCAGATGAACTTAAACATGTCCTTAATCTAATCAGAAATGAGCAAACCAGTTGAAAGACTAATATGTTATCTATAAAGTCCAATTGGGGAGATGTTTTATCTTAAGCATCGGAGCGGATGACTCCTAAAAGATAGAGACATAAATGTAACTAACTGGACTGATAAAACATCGGATATGACTCAAGTAGAATAGATCCTATATTCGTTTATAGATTTATTCACTTGTGACATTCATGACATATATTAATCCTGAGTGGATGATGAACTATATATGTGTGACTCATATACTTTAATGTAAATAAAAGCCCAAGTTTAAATAGATAAGGAAACGAAAGCGGATGCATTGGATATACGACTTTCGCAGTATGTAGCATCATTCACAATAGTTGAATTCATAACCCAACTAATGAGTAAATGACATCCTCTCGTCAACATTACATGATAGATGAAAAACAAACGTGGTCACCGGTCATTTGTCTTTGGGGTAATGACTTATTACTATTTTTCAGTAATTGACTTTTCATAAAGAAAGATATACTGATTACCATGAGATAAAATAGGATCATATTAGAAAGAATTTATCCCTAAGAGATTAAAGATATCCTATGAGGGTAACACATTAATGATAATGCCATTGGATGCATATTGATTAAGTAGTTTTCGTAATGGTATCTAATTAGGGAGAGCTCAATCATGATATTATAGTGGAATGACTTTGTGACTAAATAAGTTTATAAATAATAAGGAAAAAGTTGAAACTTAATTATAAATTATTTGCTCGTTAATTATATATATCCAATTGGCCCATCCGCTAGCTTGTTAAAACCAGAAATAAACTGCATGTAGAACCAAATGAACTTAAATGAATAGAAATGAAGTTAGATAAATGGGTCGCATTCACAAATGAATGTGTTTTCTCACCGAGTATAGAAATGACTTAAGAATTAATTTAAAACTTTCAAATTATTATTGAATTAATTGTAGTTCAAAAATAGAATTAAATTAATTAATCATTATAAATCAATTGAATATGGAAATTAAACATATTTCTTTATAGAGATTTTTTTTACAATAAAGTCGTCAAAACTTTAATGGAATTAAAATTGAGTTAAGAAAATTATTTAATTGAGAAATTAATTTAGTTAATTAAATTAAATAAATAAGATTTATTTTGAGAATATAAATCAATTTGGGTTGGATTAAATTATAAAATGTTTGGGTTAAATGTCCAAAGAAGCACATATCATTAGGCCTAATATATGAGAGACTTATTTCCCTTCACTTTACATGTGAGGGGCGGCAACACTAGTGTTTTTATCTATGGTGTGTCACCCCTTCCCCCTCATCTAGTTAGACTAGGAGAGTGATTTTCTATTAAATAAATATTATTTGTGTTATATTTATTCAACCAATATTCTCTTATCTTTCACTCTAAATAGATGGCACTGGTAAAACTATTAACATTGGTGAGAACTTATTTTCTAAGAATAAACTTTTAATTTATGGGAATTCCAATTTCTATCACTTTCTATTGAGAAAGTCACTTTCCTAAAAGTGATTAAGTCATTTTTTGTTCTATGTTTGGTTCATGTTGCTCGAGCCCATACTCGATGCAATTCGGGATACGAGGGTAGCGTAGAAAGTCGTTTGGTTGAAAGCCAAGAACAATATAGATCTATCTAACACAAAGCATAAGTACTTTTTGAGAGAAGACTTATTACTATAAATATCATAAATCAACTCGGTTTTCAAAATTTTTGGACTTCCGTTGTAGCATAAAATCATTTTCTTAATCAAAATTTTCTAACAATTTGGTAGGGTTGTTGAGAGCTAAAAAGTCATTGGTTTTTATTGGTCACTTGTTCGATGTAAAAATTTTCGGTAACGGGTCAAAGAGTTCTTCCTTTTTCATATGCCACAAATTTGGGAGTTTTTTTTGGATTTAGGTAATTAAGGGAAGTTCGATGGCCTATTAGGTCTTTTCATGGATGAGCCTTGCATTGAGCCTGATATGGGTCTGACTTATAATATTATCACCTTTGTGAGATTGATATAGGCTTGTCTTGTGAGTATCTATAGTGAGGCTTGTCTTGTGAGTATCAACTCAAATAGTTAAGAATAATAGAACATCAATAACCTAATACTTAGTTGTGTTATGATCCGCTTTAACAAGTTGGATAAGTTTATTTGCAATTTAACTCAAACTACTTGTAAGGAATTGCACTCCTTTACAGAAATGATCATATTTCAAGATACAAAGCTCAAAATCAAGTGATTTAAAAACCGTTTCGAGGAGAACTCGAAGATATATGATTTTAGAACAATAATTGCCCAAAAAGGTGGTTAGAAGGTCTTAAAAAGTCAAGTATAAGCTATCTTTGTAAAACCTAATGATTAATTTTGAACTTTCCATTATGAATTATACTACTTTCCTAAAATGAACATATCTCGAGCTACAAACCTCGAAATTAGATAATTTAAAAATCATTTCAAAGAGAGCTCAAATATCTACAATTCAGGACATAATCACCAGAAAAGCTAGTCAAAGAATCTCAAAAAGTTTAGTCAAAATTGACCTTACAAAATCCTACGAGATTGTTTTGAAATTCTCACGTAACTTCAATCTTTGCTTTCAACCAATCGGATCTTCTCTACTATTATTTATGTAACACCCCTTAACCTTAAACTGTTATCGAAACAGGGTTACGAGGCATTACCGGACATATCAGATAATTTACAAATCTTAAATAAATAACAAACATATTATAATATAATCATAAGTTCATAATAATTTTTTTTTTAAAAATCAGTATAACCCCCTTTATAAATATTTAACATTCCCTGTAAATTTTCAAACAGCAACCAATACCAATTCCAGTAATTCAACCAATGCATTTACATACTCAAATATACCTAAATTATACTTAACATATTGACTTGATAACTTAATTACCATTTCTAATTAATTCATAAAATCATTCATACCATTTTAATTCATACTAATACCATAAACAAGTTTCTACCATTTCACTAGTTTAAAACATCAAAACACCAGATACTTTTATTTACAACCTAATTATATAACATACCAAAATAACCATTATAATACCTATGTACATGCCACTTTCACTTAAAGGAAGAAAACATCACCAAAATCTTGATGCTGGAGTTGGGATCTTTCGGATGCTGGACCGAGACACTGGACTACTATCAACCTGCGCACAAAAACTACCGTACGCTGAGTATTCCTTACTCAGTGGTATTATCATAATTCAATTTATAATAGCAATAAAGAATTATAATTACCATGCATGTAACTATCTAATTTCTCAAATATCAATTTATTCTTAAACTTTCATTAATTAACAATACAATACAATTTTTAGTTATTCTTCAATTTCCATCACATATCACATGTACAATTTCAATCACTGCATGAACATTAAGTTCATGCCTTTCATATTCAAACTCAATTTCAATACATAAATCAACTTTCTTATTTCTTTCAATATTTTCAATAATATAATCAATCAATTTATTTTAAATTTCTCATTTCAGTTGTTCACCCTATTGACAAACCCGGACTTTGACGGATACATGGATTCCAACTCAAACATACCAGTACGGCACATTGTGCCTAAACGGTACATAGTACCTGATCAATATACGACACATAAGTGCCTGAAACGACACACGAGGTGCCTGATACGACACATAAAGTGCCTGATATACGATATATAAAGTGCCTGATCGGCAAAGCCGATAAATCCCGTACTCTTCCAAATCCTATGGCATGCCAATTATATCCGACTCAGCCCGACTAGTTAATACGGTAATCCATATTACTTTTCAATTTCAATTTCATTCTCAATTTAATTACAACTCAATTCAGTATACTTTTCCATTTCAATCCACATACAATTCAATTTCAATACATATTCATCATTCAACTCAATTTTCATTCAATTCAACAATAACACTTACCTTATAATTTACTTACCATATACATAAATTAATTTAACATTTAATGAATAAATAAATAATTTAAATTATTGTAATACAAACCCGAATTTCGCAGTTACTCTTCGACGACCTTCTCTTTTCCTTTTTGTGCCGATACCTCGAATTCTTTATTAGCTACAAAAATTTAATAATTATACTATTAATTACAGCACTAATTTTACAATAATAATTGAATTTCTATTCAATTTATACCCTAATTCCAATTTAATCCTAATCAACTCATTTACTTTTCTAACTCAATTCATACTTTATTTCTATTCAATTTTCTTCCATATCCTACTTAATTATCTAATGTTCATAATAAAACCCTCATTTAAAACTTCTTTCAATTTAATCCCTACAACACAAAACTTATAGCCTAATTTATAATTTAATCCTTTAATAAATTCTAACTTAAACTTCATTCAATTAAATCCCTAATTCATTATTTTATTCAACATGAAGTATATTCAAAAACCTAAAAACTTCCAAAACCTCAACTTAATTTCATCAAAACTTTATTTTAAAGCTTCTAAAACATCAAATTTAAGAGAAAATAGCTTAATTGGCTTACCAAATTAAGCTTCAAGCTTTTAAACCTCAATTTCTCCTTTTCTTGTTCTTTCTTTCATTTCCCACTTTCGAATGGCTTTCTCTGTTTCTTTCTGTTTTTTTTTTTGGTTTTGTTTATTTATTTATTTATGCTTTCGTGCTTTATTTTATATTTATATTTAAGTTAATTTAATAAATTGTATACATGTATCTTTGTACATTTGTACACTATCATTATCGTCCATTTGTCTTTCTTTTATTCATTTAACAAATAAAAATCTTATAATATCAATATTTAATTAATAAATATCTTTAACTTAAAATTTAAGTAAATACATAATTATAATACAAATGTGTATATTCATATAATTACAAATATCATTATCTAATTTGTTTTTCATACTAAAAATCTTATAATTTTAATTATTTATCTAATAAATATCTTTAACTTATTAATAATAAATAATAAATATCTACTTAATAAATAATACTTTTATTATAATTGTATTATACATATTATTACACATGTATCATCTCATTATCCTACATTTTTCAACTTATTAATTTATTCACTAATATAATATCAATTAAATAATAATAATCAATAGATATCTTTTACTTATTACTTAAGAAAATATACAAATATATTACAAGTATATTTTTTTTGTATTTTACACATATATTTAATTATAATCATACAATTGGCATGTTTTGATTTGTTTACTTATTTAAGTTATAAATTTATAATACTATAAATTAACATAAAATAATATATATATATAATTAAAACAAAAATATTAGATTTTAATGCATATATGCCGCCTCATTTCATATAAATGGCTTAATTTCATTTTAGTCCTTTTTATTTTCTATTACTCTATAATTCAACTTTTATCTCTTATTCAATTTAGTCCTTTTTACTAATTACTCTAAATTGAACTAATTTCACTTAATTAAAACCTAATTAAACACACTACTAGACTTATAATTATTCCTAATAATTATTTACAAACCCGTTTCACTAAGACGGAGGCCCGACAATGTACTTTTTTGATGCCCATGAATTTTGGGTCATAACATTCTAACTCACATATCACACGATGTGTGGGAATCGTTCTAAACATAAACATAAGTATCGAATCGTAACTCTTTAAAGAAAAACGATTCCTAAGCAAACTCTCTCTTTTAGCCTAATGAGTGAATTAACAACTAAGGAATTTTAGTTCTCATTAACTCGAGGATTTTCATCAATCTTCTCTCTTCAGCCAATTTGAGACATTTATAAAGAGCTGATTAAAGTTCTAATTATTTAGAATTACAAATAAAATAAAGAGTCCTAGGTTGAGTATAACAAATTGGGTCGCAAACTGAGTCCCAAAAGGACTTCTAATGCCACATTCTTACTTGCTTGGACAACAATGTTTCTTTCTATGGCCAACCGCCTATTAACCCTTGTTGGGTCACTTTTTAAGTTCACATATATATTTTGGCTCTTAATTAATTTTGAACCAAAATTAATTGTTCAATAAATATTTATACAAGTCTTATTTTAATTTTATTAAAATTATGACAATTTTTACGTATTAAAATAGATGTGTAACTTTATTTAATTAATTTTATTTCATTTTAAATAATTAGACAACAACCTCTTTTAATTTAGCTTCATGACATTAAAATTACTTTCTTTGTATGGTAATCTTAAAATCAAGCCTTGGGAACTCAAAATCGAGCAACAAGACAACTTTTATTTATTGGTATAGACATGGATAATAATTATAAATTCTATTGTCACATACACATAAATATTTGATAGATCTATTGTACAAGAGCCACTTTTGTAATATTTTCATATATGGTTTGTAATGAACAAATATTTATTTTTGAGAAGTAGTTCAACCAATATTTATAATTTAAAATTTTAAGCGGGGAATAAAATATTTTTAATGTTGGTAAAAATTATGGTTTTAAGAATTCAAGTATTTCAATTTGCGTAAATGTTTTATAAATTTTCAGTTAGTTTAAATTTTAATATTATATGTGGATTATATCTAAATTTATTTTAATATAGGTTAGATTTTCAATTCATTATGGTGTGTATTGAATTAATTTTAATTATGATTGATGGAAGATGCACATTTTGTAATCTCTTAAAATAAGTGTTAACGAGGTTCCTCTTGCTGCTGCGTCATGAAGGCACCGCTTGGGTGGACTAATTGTAATGTTGATGCTTATAGGTCCATTGAATGCGGATCGGTTGGATATGCAACAATACTTCAAGATGACAGGGTCATGTGGTTAAATGCTTCACAGGTTCGACAACGGTCTTGCTTGATCCATGGATGGTTGAAGGCTTTTTTGTGGATATAAGTGTTGAACCCAACTGTTTATTGCTGGTGAGTGCACTGTTGGGTAATTGTACTTCTATATCTGAATTTGTGATGCTGATATCTTGTTCGGTGTTAATTTTTTTTGGACACATATTTTTTTGTTGTACACGTAGAGATGTTAAACATTTGTCTCGCTTGCTTAGGTGGTTTTATTACAGGCAAACCACAATGAGTGAGACATTTCTTCTATTAATATCATTTTTATTTTGTAATGGTAAAATGCGGAATCGAATGTATAAAGTAATCATATTAGTATGGATTAGTTTTATTTTCTCCATCATAATTTGTTTTGTCTTGATTTTGGTTCTGTTATTTTTATAAAATCTCTTTTGTTTGTTTAATAAGAAAACGAGTGCTAATTAAATAGTCACGGAAATTTATTTTTAATTGTGCTAAATTTATATTAAAAATTATTTGATAGACTAGTAATAAATAATATAATTATGTTGTTTAAGTAAATTAAATACTGAATTTTAAAAGATTGTTTATTTTTTAATTTTAATTTTATTAATATAATATTTGATATTTTTTTAGATAGTTTTGGATGAAAGATAAACATGATAATTTGAATATATTTCTTTAAAAATATTTTATTTTAAAGTTTAATAAAATAAAATAAATAATTTTTTTTACATTAATAACAACCTAACTATTTATCTTATTCAAATTTTTATTAAATAAAAAATTAAAATAATTATCATACTAAATTACTTTATTTAAATCATATTATTTTGATTTTTAAATAAAATAAATTGAAGTTTGACAAAAAGGCACCAATCGGGTCAGGCCAAGAATACGTAAGCTGTCATGTTGGCACTTGTCCGTAGTTCTAAAATGGGAAAATCCCAAATAATTTGTAGTACTGCTACTCTTCAGTCTCCAGCTTAGTTGCTTGAAAATGGCGAAACCATCGAGAGAAGCCATTTCCATGGCTTCAACCTCGCCGTCGTCTCTCTCTCCTCCGACGGTACCCATGGAGCTCCACGTATCCAACCGTCAAAAGCTCCTCAAATCCCTTCGCCAACACCTCTCCAACTCCTCTCGCCCCCATCATGGCTTCGTTCTCCTCCAGGTACTCTTATTTAAGTAATATTTCAATAACTTCCATCCACAAACGCCTTCATCGAAGTTAATTTTTATTGGATTAATCGATCAAACAGGGTGGCGAAGAGCAAACGCGCTATTGCACCGATCACATCGAGCTCTTCAGGTACCTCGATTTTGCCTTTCTCTTTTAAACTTCCAATTACATTACAAATACAATTCAGTTCAATTTGAATAAAATAATTGACATTAATGACAATTGATCGGTTTTCAGGCAAGAGAGTTACTTCGCTTACCTGTTTGGTGTGAGGGAGCCTGGTTTCTATGGTGCTATTGTAAGTTCTTTGTATGACCTTCTTTTTTTAAATTTCAAATTTTTTAACTTCAGAATCCTTTCTTAACTGGTAGAGTTTAAAGAATTTATAAACTGTTGAAGACTTGAAGTTGATAAATTCTCCTTTTTTACCCATTAAAGGACATTGCAACTGGGAAATCCATTCTTTTTGCGCCTAGGTTACCAGCTGATTATGCTGTTTGGTTGGGGGAAATAAAGCCAGTTTCCTACTTTCAGGTGACTATTGTATCTATGTTCTCTGTTTTGTTATGCCAGCGATTGTGTTTGTTTAGTATATTTTATGTTTACATTCCTGTTGGCAGGAAAGGTATATGGTTAGCATGGTCTACTACACTGATGAGATTGTTCAACTCTTGGTTGACCAATACAAGGGATCTGGAAAACCTTTATTGTTCCTCCTACGTGGGCTTAAAACTGATAGCAATAATTTCTCAAAACCTGCCGAGTTTGAGGTTTTGCATTATGTCCTCTATTCTACTTTCATTTGCCTTTTTCCTGTTACTTTTAGAACAGTGTGATATTATATCTCGAGTTCTAGTGTACTTTTCTTATGCCAGAGTTACTGAATTAATGCATACCTTTGACTCAAAGTTATGATGTTATGTAAATGCATCATTTTGTTTGTTATAGGGTTATGTAGTTTTTTCTCCTTATCTTGATTTTAGGGAATAGAAAAATTTGAGAGAGATTTGACAACTCTGCATCCTGTATTGACCGAGTGCCGAGTTTGCAAGTCAGATTTGGAGCTTGCTCTTATCCAATTTGCAAACAATATAAGTTCTGAAGCTCATGTTGAGGTAATCACTTTATTTCATAGCTTGGACAACAACTGTATTTTTTTTTTTTGCATATTTAAGTAAATGATTATCAGATATAATCTGTCATTCTTCATGATATAGCATTTAGTTTATAGCCAGTTACTTGGTTCTTCTTCTTTCCTTTCTTCATTGTTTACTTTGCCTGCATCATTAATTTCTTTGCAGATTCGTTTTTCTTAGTGTAATGTTGAGAATGATAATTTAACATGTACTTGCTTTTCTATTTAACTAGGTTATGAGAAAAACTAAAGCAGGTATGAAAGAATATCAGTTGGAAAGCATGTTTCTTCATCATACCTACATATATGGTGGCTGTAGGCACTGTTCATATACGTGTATTTGTGCTACTGGTGAAAGCAGGTTAGGATTATCTCAGGTCCTGATTGTTTCTTGTTTAGTACGTTCCATGCAGTAATAACTGCACATTAATAATGTTCCATGCCTATTTTCTGAGCATTTACCTTTTAAGTAAAGCATCAATAGAATAAAACCCAGGATGGCTACAGTTGTTATAAATTCCACTACAATGCCTCTTTATTATGAAAAATTTTCAATGTCAACAGCTGGTACTTTGCTTTTCATTCTGTATAATTTGTGAATTCTGCTATTCTTTTGGAACGTTTTACTTGTTCTATGATTAATATTTGCATATGAGATGTTGATATTGGATCAAAATAATAATCCTTATGTTTCTATGGTGCAGTGCTGTTCTACATTATGGACATGCTGCAGCTCCTAATGACAGGGTATAATTTTCAATATTTGTCCTATAATGTTTGAAATATATGATAGTTTCATCTGCACCAAAAACACAATCCCATTGAGTTGTTAATGATGTGAATAGCAATAAGAGTTTCAAATTGATCCATTTAAATTAATCTGATAAAATGGAAGTAGTTCGTAAGGTTTCAACATTGTATATGTCTTTCCTGCAGATCTTAGAAGATGGAGATATGGCCTTGCTTGACATGGGAGCTGAGTACAGTTTCTATGGATCTGATATTACATGCACATTCCCTGTGAGTATGTCTATTTATGTTGCAATCAATGTCTTTTCTTATGTGCTCAATGCTAGATATGGGCTGCTCACTTTTCAATCGAAGCATTTAATGCAGCTGCACAAAAGAAACTCAATATTCTGACATGTTTGACTCCTTTCCTAGTTCTCTCAGTTCTCTGGTCTAATTTTTCAAAGCCATTGAGATTGGTTCCCCCCAAAAAATAGCATTTACCGTTGGCATTTGTCCTAAGATTTGAAGCAGAAATTGTAGGGTTTTGCATGTCCAAATCTTGTGTCACTTGTATGGGTTTACGAATAAGTATCTTTGTGACCTTTGGGGCTGAGTCTTTCCTTAGCAGCAGACTATTGGGATAACTAATATTTCTAAACCTTGTAGAGAATACTTATATATCTTCAGAAAATAAAAAAATCTACCACACTACAAGGACTCTGAGTAAGAGGCTTGTTTGTTCTCTAGTATATGGTGATATAAGTTTCCTCTCTAAAGTAAATCCTACTATGTATGCAGGTGAATGGGAAGTTTACAAGTGACCAGAGCCTTATATATAACGTAAGTATTTATTCTTTGATCAATGAGTGATGGGTATATCAAGTTTCCTCCTATAAGAATCAATATTGAGTTGACTATTGAATAAAAAAAAGAAAAGAAAAAATAATCCTTTCAATTAAGTTGTCATTATTTTATCTTCCTTTTCGTACATGCTATGTTCTGCAGGCTGTCCTTGATGCTCACAATGCTGTTATAGCTGCAATGAAGCCTGGTGTGAGCTGGGTGGATATGCTCAAGTAAGGGAAAAGAAAAGTAATACTTATGAGATTATTTTTCTTATAATATTTTTCTTTTATCTTTAATATGTATTTTCTTGTTTCCTTTTTCTCTGTTGCAGATTAGCCGAGAAAATCATTCTAGAGTCGCTGGAAAAGGGCAACATCCTTGTTGGGTAAATTCTATCTTCTTAATGATGTACTTGTTTCTTTGATTCACTTCTTGTTAGTACCATTAGAAGTAAATCTTTTTAGTAGCTGGCTTCATTTTTTTTTTATTGTAGAAACCTTGATGATATGATGGTTGAACGAGTGGGTGCTGTTTTTATGCCTCATGGTCTTGGCCATTTATTGGGTATTGATTCTCATGATCCTGGTGGTTATCCAAAGGTCTTTGTAACTATTTTATCTGCTTATAGATTTTTTTCTCTATGTTAGTCTTACTTCACTCAGTTTGTTGGTAGCTACAAATTTCAATTTTTCATTTCACTTATGGGTTTGGAAGGGTTAAACTCTTGCAGGGCATAGAAAGACCAAAAGAACCTGGTTTGAAGTCTTTGCGTACTGCTAGACAACTCCTGGAGGGAATGGTAAGTGTTATTTCTTTCCCTTTTTTTTTCTTGTCAGAGGAGGGTTCTAATATGTTGTACAATACACTGGTTAAACATTTCATTATTTTTGTAGTCAAATGAAATCAGAATGTTGTCAGAATGTTGATCAAGTATGTTTTAAGTTTATATTTGTTTCATTTGCAAAACCATCACTTATGTTTAAATTTGAAAACTATGTTTGTATGATATGTTTTATTCAAATTACAACATAAACCATTTTTGTAAAATTAATGGCTGCCTCCTTCCAAGGACTACAATTCAAGGTCCTAATACCAATTGTTCTTGTTGATTATTGTTTCTCTGCTCATAGTTAAGCTTAGTCAGCTGAACCTCTTGATGTGCTTTGGTATAACATAACGTATGACATATCAACTATTTTTCTTAAGAAACCTGTGGTAACATCCCTTTAATTTTCAATTAGTTATTCCTAGTTTAAGTCTATGACATCATGGTAGTGCATGAAGCCCTTAAATTGTTTTAAAAAGGAATCAGTTTGCATTAATTATATCACTATGAAGGTGCAAATAAGTGATCTTCTGTTCTTTCTTATAAAAGTTCTACACATGGAATTCAAGTAGTGCTTTAGAGATGTATTACAGCTTGCGTCTTCTTGTTGTAGGTGATAACAGTGGAGCCTGGATGCTATTTCATTGATGCATTGTTGGTTCCAGCTATGGAAAGCGCAAACACTTCAAAGTTCTTCAATTGTGAAATAGTGGACAAATTTAAAAATTTTGGTGGAGTTCGAATAGAAAGTGATGTGGTATATATTCACTTAATCTTACAGTTATTGAAGTCCAAAATTTCCTGCCTTAATTATATTACATATATAAGTAGTCGGTCTGTGTGTCAATCATAGTTTAAAAATAAATCAATTCTATCACTTATTAACGTCTACGTGCATGTAGAAATAGGTATTACATTTCCCTATGCTGTTAATAAAATGGGTCACAGCGACAAAACTAGGTATTGGCTATAAAAGAACTGAAGAGTAGTTTTGGTTGAGAATCTTCAGTGTTCTAAGTTCTAACAAGTCAGTTTATGAATTTGCTTCTTGGTGTTCGAGTGTCTAGGAGTATGGATAAAGTACTGCAAGATCTGTGGGATGCTAACTCTTGCTGAATACGTGCAATACTTATAAAACCCATGAATACTTTACAGCTAGCTCATGTGCAAAGAATTTAGTCATAGGGACTTTCGTGTATTGTGCTACATTTGTGTAAAATACATTTAGGATAGGCTCTGCGTTTTTATCTGTTTGTGTCATTGTTCTTAATCATACAGTTCCTTTCTTCGATTGTAGCTTGTAACGGCCAACGGTAGCAAGAACATGACAAAAGTTCCTCGAGAAACATGGGAGATTCAAGCTGTCATGGCAGGGGGACCATGGCCACTCAACAGGGCCTCTGGTTAATCCCAAAGTGATGGGGAAGCTTTAGTCAAGTTTTTTCAACATTGTTATGTACCTGAGAATGTGGGGACCGGAAGATCTCACCCTATCAGCCAATAAAAGTTGACTTGTTTGTATTATTGATATTTATATCTTATCAATCTTACCAAATTAAATAATTAAACATTTGTTTATGCACTGGATGTTTTAGTGTCATATGCATAATATATGGATAGTCTAACTGGAATAATACACCCAAATAAAAAATAAAAAAAATCAATGGCTTTATCTGAGATCAGTCCCTGGTAAAACGACGTCATTTGAAATATTGCACATTTATTTTAGAATATTTTCTTTTGAAAAAACTTTCGACATTCGTCCCTCTAAAAATCGACCGGGACGTGACAGTACACCAACCAATATTTAAACGCAAGCAAATTGCAATATAGCTCGCAATTGGACCTAACCTTTCTCACCAATACAAAGCGAAAAAGCCCTAACAAAAACCCTAACCTTCGCCCACTTTCCTCCGCTAAACCCTAATCACTGTCATTAAGAAAATGGGTCGCCGCAAAGGAAGCAACACGGCCCAAACCTCGACGAACTCTTCGAACCAATTCGAAGGAACGAAGATTCGCTTCCAAGACGCCGACGACGATGGAGTCGCTACTGACAATTCCAATCTTGACGAATCAATCCTTGCCGTTGATAAAGCTACTGAAGATGTTTCCATGGGAGAACCTGACGTCTCCTTTGTAGATAGCGATGCCGGTGATGATAAAACCAGTGCTGATTATTACTTCGATTCTTACTCTCACTTTGGTATTTTTTCTTATTCCTCTTATTTTGTAGCTTTGATTTTTTATTGTTATTTTTCTTGTCGATTAGAAAACTGGGGGAAACTTTGAGATTTTTTAGTGTTGGCTTTAACTTTGCTTATGAGGAAGCTTTGAATGAGGGACGAAACTTTCAATCTTTGCAAAATTTAGAGCTCTTTCAGTTCTATAGTTTGCTTATGTCTAATTTAATGAAGCTCTAGCAATTTCTGGTTATATCTTATACGTTTAATAAATGGCAATTTAGCAGTATACATTTGGCGCTGCATTTGGTTGACTAATATTTGTCCTTTAAATAGTATCATTTATGTGCAGATAGCACATTCTTTTGAAGCTTATTTTGAATTTTCTTTTTTGGTATGCAGGAATTCACGAAGTAAGTGTGCTGGACTTGGACTATTGAATGCAGGGCATTTTCCTGTTTGGATATTTTTGAGTTCTTTATAGAATAGTTTTGCTTTGGTACCATTACTTTCTGAATATTGGTTACTGAATATTTGTGAATGAAGGCTCAGCTGTAATCGTTCAATTTATTTAAGCTGACCCACGACTTAATGTGTTGTGCTTGCTTTCCGGAAACAATTATCATTTTCACTTAAGCATGTTGGTTGTAGTGGAAAAGCTTCGGAGAATTGAATAATTTTTTACTTAAACTTGTTTCTATGCTAACCTGCTAGTCACTGCATTTCAGGAAATGCTCAAGGATGTAGTGCGAACTAAGACATATCAAAACGTTATTTATCAGAATAAGTTTCTATTCCAGAACAAAGTAGTTCTTGATGTGGGAGCTGGAACTGGAATCTTGTCCTTGTTTTGTGCGAAGGCAGGGGCTGCACATGTTTATGCAGTATGTGGTCCTGTTCCTTTTTGCTTTTTATTTCTGTTTTATCTGTTGGTTATATTTCTCTGACCAGTATATTTATTTCATTCTTAGTGCCCATCCCAAGTTTGCTTAATGTGGTTAATATTTTCCCATTCCTAGGTCGAGTGCTCTCACATGGCTGATATGGCTAAACAAATTGTTGAAACAAATGGATTGTCTGATGGTGGGGTTTACTAAAGTTTGTTGTGTCTTATTGTATTGATTCTCTATTTCATTCGATAGTTTACACTAGAATTATTTTTTGTTACAGTGATTACAGTTTTGAAGGGAAAAATTGAAGAAATTGAGCTTCCTGTTGCCAAAGTAGACATCATTATATCAGAGTGGATGGGTTACTTTTTGTTGTTTGAGAATATGTTGAATACAGTGTTATATGCGCGTGATAAATGGCTGGTAAGTTGCTTCTACTGATACTTCCAACGTCTTCTGGTTGATATATTTTCATGGTTGCTCGTATAGGAATATGCTTGTGTGTATATATTATGTACTCAGAAGTTCCTTCATGATTCATTATGTGTATGCTGTGTTAAACTGATATTCAACCTGGGATACACGCTTTGCATATACAGGTCGGTAAGTCAGCATAATGTGTTAGGTTTGCTTTGGGTTAGGTTGGGTTGTTGTCAACTGACTGTGAAAGCAGGTTGCCTTCTATCGGTTGTTTCCTACGATATTTATATCCAGTGCACTCTCATGCTACTGATCTGAAAATTTACTATAACAAACAGTGATGTTGCATGGTCATGTTATCGACATTTCCTATATTCCACTTGGCCTTTTTTTTACTTCTCTCTGTGGATTACAATATGTAACATGATTGCTTACATCCTCTGCTGGATGGTATGATGTGCACAAGGTGGGCTGTAAGTGAGGTCTAAATATTAACTGTTTATGGTTGAGACTTTAACTACATCTTTGTTTAATCTTCTCTTTGAGCAATATTTTGCTTGTTCTTTTATGTGGCGGCTAAGTGGCCTTTTAAGTTTATTGTTTTGCTCTTGAATGCAAATTTTTGTTGGTTCCTTATATGCTGTATTTTTTCAATCAAATTTCTTATATGGTTGCCCGTGCCAGGTCAATGATGGTGTTGTGCTACCAGATAAGGCTTCTCTTTACTTGACAGCAATTGAGGATGCAGAGTACAAAGATGACAAGATCGAATGTGAGCGTAGTAGACTGATACTTTGATACTGTTCTTTGTATTTGAGTTCATCTGGAGTTACGGGCTTTCAATCAGTTTTTCTATTGTGGTTCTTTGCAATTAAGTTCTTGTATTCTTATATTTCACATCTTTTCTCCATTGCATCATCTTGCTACAGTTTGGAATAATGTTTACGGGTTTGACATGAGTTGCATCAAAAAGCAAGCTATGATGGAACCTCTTGTGGACACAGTTGACCAGAATCAAATTGTGACGAATAGCCACCTTCTCAAGGTGAGAATAAATAGCACAAGCGTAACTTATGTATATGTATATATCATTGTGTATCTATTTAAGCCATATGCTCGCTGAAAATTCTTGATTTATTGTCCTTGGGATTTATCTGCTATATTTATTTTGCTTTTCTTTATTCAGACAATGGATATATCCAAGATGGCTCCGGGTGATGCTTCTTTCACTGCATCTTTTAAGCTTGTTGCACAACGTGATGATTACATCCATGCTTTTGTTGCGTACTTTGATGTATCATTTACCAAGTGCCACAAATTGATGGGCTTCTCTACAGGTTTATCTCTTCTTTCTTCCTTGTTTCCTTGTTTCCATTTCACTCCAGCCAATAGATTACGAAATTTTATATATCCTATGTCCTTCCCATCGTATCTATGTTTAAAGCAGCAAGCTTTGTCTATAATTATTTTGCCCTAGCAATACAATAATGCATCTCTGCTCAAGTCTTATGCTTCATACAATTAATCCATGTTTCTGAGTTTTATAAAAAAAAGAAGAAAGAATTGATGTTTCTGACTTTTTCAAATAAAAAACAAAATATAGGGCCAAAATCGCGAGCTACACATTGGAAGCAAACGGTGTTGTACCTAGAGGATGTGCTAACCGTATGTGAAGGGGAGGCAATAGTTGGTAGCATGACTGTTGCACCAAACAAGAAGAATCCCCGAGATGTTGATATAATGGTAAAATATTCATTGAGTGGTCGACGTTGTGTGGTTTCAAGAGTTCAATTCTACAAGATGCGCTGATGTTTCTCACAACTATTTTTATCAACCACCAGCATAAATTTATGGCCTAGGCTAAAGCGTGAAGATGCTGCTCCTATTTTAATGCATTTGTATTCCAACATTCCTCAACTGCTTGAGAATATTGGTTCTTTCATATGGAATGTAACATTTGTTGCCCTTTAATTTTGATTGATTCTTTACCATGTTTGCATGAGTAAATTAGGATTATAAGTTTTTGTCTCGTGTTTTTAGATTTTTAACTTGGAAGTTCTGAAACCTCAATATTGCCGTTTTTTGTTTGAATCATCTTCCGATTGAGAAATGAAGATGGTGGTTATGATGACTCTTATAGATCCAGGCCGATCTACAATAGAAAGTGTGAGGCAAGTGGACAAAATAGATGTATCAACAGATTGTGTATCGACTGACCCACCCAAACTCAAATAGTAGTGGGCTTCCCGCGTAATCGAACATCATTTTTTATATTTGATTGAGTTACTTGAGTTTGATTAGATTTGTCTATCAATTTTCATGCTCGAGTTTAAATAAGTTTTTTTTTAAAGTGGTTTAAATGTAATACTAATTTTATGAAATAACAACATATAAAAATGGAAAGTTTGATTTGGCTTATGACTAGTTCTAATTGAGTATTACGGTGCTCAAATTTGACTCAATTGATAGCTTGAGTTTAACTTGATAATGATTGAATTTAATTCATGTTTTTTAGTCAAACTTAAATGAATTGAGAAAAATAAAAAATCAAACTAGTAGTATTTAGATAGTTTCAGTTCATAAGTTAAAAAAATCACATTAATTGAATCAAATCAAATTGAATTTTATTTTTATTTAATGTATAATTGTTTTTAATTTTCTATGATGTAAAAATAAATATTTTATATTTAAGACTTAAAATGTTTGTATAAAAAATTATTATAAAAAACACTATATACTATATGGAGTATTGGTAATTTTTTATTTACTTGAAAAATTAATTTATTTTAAAATATTTAATGAATTCTTTTTGGAACTTGATCAAATAAACTATCCAAAAGTTATACAAATTAATTTTATCCGAAGTTTAAATAATCCAAAAAATAAAGTTCAATCAAACCTAATCAACAATCTAAACTTGTTGAGGGAGATCGGCTCCTCTAGAAGAATTCTTTGAAGTGTTGTCCTTGAGTATGTTGATCTGGTCCCTCAACGATGGAAGGAATTGTCCCCCTCGAGAGGATCTTGTCTCCCACTTCGTGAAAAGCTGTGTACGGTTCATAGAGGGGAGTGCCTCAACTGTACATGGATGTACAACCACCACTAAGAGGCAACGTGAGCGTCTCACCTTTTGCTGGGATTCTAACCCTTAACCTATCGAATATAGTCAATTGTTGGGGTATATGGTACCACTTAGTCAAAGTGGTACCCCTTTTATTATTGGGGGGTCGGCTCCTCCGAAAGAAGTCTTCAAAGTGTCGTCCTCGGAGATGTCAACCTGGCCCCTTAACAATGGAAGATATTGTCCCTTGGAGGAGAGTTTTGTCTCCCATTTCACGGGGAACCGTGCACGATTCACGGAGGGGAATGCGTCAACCGTACATGTACATATGACTACCCACCAAGAGGCAACGTGAGCAGCTTACCCTTTGTGGGATCCAAACCCTTGGCCTATTAAATATAGGTAAAATGTTGGGGTATATAGTACCACTTTGGCTCGGGGGACAATACCTTCTGTTGTTGAGGGACCGGATCAGCATCCCCAAGGATATAACACTTCGAAGATTTCTCCCAAAAGAATCGATTCCCCCTCAACAAAACTTATCAACAAAGGGTATACAATTTCTATGGCCCTAGTTTCTATAATTATTAAATTTAAGCTTATATTATATATAATAAATTTAAATTTTATAAAGCCAACTTTCATTATATATATAAACCCAAAAAGAACTCGTAAATTAGAATGCATAAAAAAATAAAATTAAGGGTCTATTTGTTTCGTTGAAAATGGCTTACCTCCCTAAAAAAGTGAATATTTTCTGGTGTTTAGATAAATTTGTATAAAATAATTTTTGTTGTTTGACAGATTTTTAAAAAATATTTTATAAAAGTTGTTTTCAATAAAACAAACATACATTTGATGCTTTCTTATCTTTTCATTATTTAATTGAGTTTATTTTATATCTATAAATTTATATTTTACATTGTTTTTGCATATATTAAAAATATTGTTAAATTAAGATTCATTACAATGTCATTTTTTAGTTACATGATGAGTATTTATTATTTAAAGATCTGACATCAATAAAATTGACAAAAAAAAATAATGTCAATAATTGGACTTAATTTTTAAATCTGAAAAGTAGAGGGACTAAATTCTTGAAAATAAAATTACAAAGACTAAAATTGCAAATTTGTAAAGAGTAGATAGGCTTATGACATATTTTAACATTTATACTACAAAACATTTACTATTAAAATATTAATATTTAATATGTTCAATAATATGTGAAGAATATTATTTAAAATTATTATTTTTAAAATTTATTATTAAAATAAAATTGAAATATTAAATAATTTATTAAAATAATAAATTATATTAATAAATTATTAAATGAATAAATATAAATAATTAAATATTTATGTTTAATAATATTGAAAAATACAATTGTAATGACCCAAAAATTTACGGGCCAGAAAAGTGTATTGTCGGGTCTCTGTTTTAGTAAAACGGATTCATAAATATTTTTTGTCTGATAAATTAGGTTTTGGTTAGGAGAATTTGTTTAAATTAAGGTTAATTAGGTATAAGGATTAAATTGAATAAAGTGTGAAAGTTTAATTATAGATTAAAGAAAAATTAAAGGGGATAAATAGGAAATTATGCCTATTTCTAAAATTATATATTATATTATTATATAAAATAAACAAATAAAAGAAATGAAACAGAATAGAAATTGAAACGAAAAGAAAGAAGAAAAGAAGGAAAGAAAGGGAAAGAAAGGGAAAGAAAGAAAAAAAAAGGGAAAATTAGGGTTCTAAGGATTCAAATTCAAATTGGTAAGTCTATTTAATTCATTTTCTTGTAATTTTTGAGTTTTTATGATCTTAGAACAAAATACTACTAGGTATATGTTGAAAATTTGAAAGTTAGTAGATTTTTTGGATATAGTTTATGTTGAATTAATTGATGAATTAGGGATTGAGTTGATAGAAATTCAAATTAGAATTGGGAAAAGGATTAAATTGTAGAATAAGTTATAAGTTTTGTGTAATAGGGATTAAATTGTAAGAAATTTAAAATTAGGGCTTTGTGATGAAAATTTGAGGGTTAAGTTAAGTTATAAGTAGAAATTAAGTGAAAAAAAAGTATAAATTGTGATAGAAATTAAAAATAATTTTAGTTAGGGATTAAATTAAAATTAAGGTAAAAATTGAATAGAAAGTTTAAATATTTGATGTGAATTGATATTGAATTGATGATTGTAAATTATTTTAAATTTTCATAGCTAATATTGTGCCGGAGACATCGGCCAAGAAAGGAAAGGAAAAGATTGACGAGGAGTAAATCGAGAAATCATGGTTTGTATTACTATAATTCAGATTTAATTATTATTTATTTTTGAATTTTAATTAATGTGTGTGGTAAGTGAAATTGAGGTAAGAAATGATATTGAATTATGAATTATGTGAATATTTGAATGTATATTGATTGGAAATTGAAAGTGATTTGAATTGAATTAAATAAGTTATTGTGATATTGAATTGAAAATATGAGAACTTAAGATTGGTGTGAATTTGATTGAAATTGAATTGAGAAAGTGAATTGGAAACCCTATTAACTAGTCGGGCTAAGTCGGATATGGTTGGCATGCCATAGGATTGGAATTGTTCAAGGATATTTCGACCTCGAGTCTATGAGGCACTATATGTGTTGTAATATTGCTTCGGATAATTCTGATGAGGCACTATGTGTCATATTATTGCTTCGGATTAAATTCGATGAGGTAGTAGGTACTGATTCACTTGGCAAGGCCAATGAGGCACAAGGTGCCGTACTGGTGTGTTTGGTTGGATCCGTGTATCTGTCAAAGTCTGAGTCAAGTTAATAGGGGTAAATGAACGAATTGGAAATTAGAATTGGCATTGAATGAATTGATAAACCGAATGATTATGTATATGAAATGGATTGAGATATCAGAATGAGAAGTGAGAATGAAATGAATTGAAATTAATGAAATAGTATATGAGTTTAATTGAATACATCTTATGAAATGCTTATTGAAAGGTTAACTATGTAAATTGAATATGCATAATTTACTACATTATTTATAAATTTGAATTATAGTAATACCACTGAGTGTATATACTCAGCGTACAGTTTGTTTTCGTGGCGCAGGTTAGTTGAAGTCAAAAGTTCCGGTTCAGCATCCAAGCAAATCCCGAACTCAGCAAAGTGGTGATGTATATTCTCTTTTATAAAATGGCATGTACCTAGGTTGATTGTATAGGTCATTTTGTAATATGATTGTAAATGGTGTTATAAATTGACTTTGGAAGGTTATATACAATATAAATGAAATACTAAGATTATGAAATGGCATGTTTGGGTTATTTTAATATAGTATTTGAATTGGATTAAATAAAATCAATTGAATTGATTTGGATAATACATATGATAATGTTTATAAATAAACATTGATTAGGTACTTAGGTTGTGGTTTTTGACATAATTTAGGTGTATTTGAACTTATATTGGATTGGTTGAAAGATTCGTTTATGAGTTACTTGTGGTTTAAGAATTGCAGGGTTCGATTACTTGATGTAAAAGGCTCATTTTGAGTTCACACAGGCTGGCACACGGGCGTGTGAGCCTTGCACTTAGGAAAAATTTTGAAATTTCACAAAAAATTCTTTGAGCTTCCAATTAAGTCCCGATTTGTTTCTAATATATGTTTTGGACCTCGACAGCTTATTAAAGGGACGTTATAAATAAATTGTGATATTTATGTAGAATAATTATGTGATTGCTCATAATGTTCTAAACTTTCCGGTAATGCCTCGTAATCCTATTTCGGCGAAAGATAAGGGTTAGAGGGTGTTACAACAATATTTTAATATTTTTAAAAAGAAAAAAGAAAATTTATTAATAATAATATTAAGATTGATTTAAGTTAATTTTTATATGAAAATAAAATTACCTATAGAGAAGCTCTTTTCCAGAAAATAACTTACGCTCTTCAAAAGGATAAGTCATTTTACAGTAAAATGGCTTATTTTACGTTAATCTCTAAGTCATTTTTCATTGACCAAATTATTTTCTGTGAAACAAACATAGGAAAATATAAAAAATATTTTTCGTAAAACCTTTTTCATGTAAACAAACAAAGCCTAAATGAAAAACAAATAAATGTTGAAGTGGTAACAAACATTTCTAACTAATGTAGCTTTTTTTTTTCATTGGCATGTTATCTTTCAGTTAAAAGAAGAGGTGCAATGACTTTAGAAAATTAAATGTGCACCATTTTCTATCCAAAGAAAACACTAGTGCTATGAGAAAAGAATATTAAGTTCTTTTGAATCCAAAGGGAACTTTAAACTGCAAATCTTAATCAATGCAGAGTTCAATGCATAAAGTTGAAAATTATTAATAATCTTGTGTTATTTGAGAGTTAAGTACATCAGATTTCCTAAAACTATGATACTCATTTTAAATTAGTCCTTAAAATTTAAAATATTTTAATCACATCCTTAATCTATTGATGTTTGTTATTGCTTTTCTTTGGAAATTAAAGACAGATAATAGTCTCCCATACAATGATGAAATTGATAAGAGAGATGAGGGTTTTGATACAGGTGATCCTTTTCATGTTAAAAATGAGTCCTTGAATCACTTATTACTTATGGAAGTTTAATTTTGAGGTACATCATAAAACAAATTTCTTAACCATTCTGCTTCTTCTTTAGGTACAACGGCTAATGCAATAAATTCTACTGCCATGGTGGAATCAGTAATACATGTTTGTTTCTTGGAACCCCAAGAAATGACTCATCCACCAAGAATGAAGATCTATCCACTAGTAGATGCATGATCTTCCAAAGCTTGCCAATGCAAACAGCTTGGATTAATTGTGTACCTACTTAATTTCCCAACAGCATATGCAATATCTAGTTTTATACAAGTCATTATGTACATAAGACAACCAATTAGACTTACATATTTCAATTGATAAAGTTTCTATCATGGGTGACTCTATTTAATGGGCTTGTGTCCCATCCTTTTTGAGATCTTGTTGACTACATCTCTAGCAAGGGTTTTTGTCAAATGATTCACCAAATTTTTATTTGACCTCACATAATTAATAGTGATCACTTCATCAGAGATTAATTGTCAGACATAGATATGTCTTAACCCAATGTGTCTAGACTTTCCATTATATACTTAGCTATATGTCTTTGAAAGAGTAGCCTAAGAAACAGGTTAAATTGGCTAAGGCCATAGAGGGACATCAAAAAGAAAATTTCTTAACCATTCTGCTTCTTTAGATGCAACGATTAATGCAATAAATTCTACTGCCATGGTGGAATCAGTAATACATGTTTGTTTCTTGGAACCCCAAGAAATGACTAATCCACCAAGAATGAAGATCCATCCACTAGTTGATGCATGATCTTCCAAACTTGTAATCTAATTAGCATCCGAATACCCTTCTAAAACTGAAAGATATCCATTATTACACAATCCATAGTTAATAGGTTTCTTTAAGTACCTAAGTACTATATTCAAATGCAAACTACTTGGATTAATTGTGTACCTGCTTGATTTCCCAACACCATATGCAATATCTAGTTTTGTACAAGTTATTATGTAATAGCCCAATTTCGATGAAATCGGAACAGTTGTTTGGGACTACAAATCTGAGTCGAAAATAAAATATATTTTTATTTTGTTATATGATCCATAATATGATAGAAATGGCATGTGAAAATTTTGATAAGAAAATTTTATCGATTATGTGCTTAATTACGAGAAGGACCAAATCGTATAAAATACAAAAGTTAAATTCTAGTAGCTATAAGGATTAAATAGCTATGGAATTCAAAAATTGAGGTCCTTATATGGTAATTAGACCATTAAAGAAAGTTTGTAGATATTTTGGTGACTCATCCATGGAAATTTAGAAAAAGGGCAAGGACTAAATTGGAAAGTGAAATAATTTAATTAATTAAAAGATGTCAAATATAAATATCATCTTATTCTCTCATCTTCTTCCCCAAAAATACATAGGAACACCAGGAGAGAGAATAAACTTTCATGGCCAAATTGGGTAAGTTTTCTTGGCCCGTTTTTAGTAATTTTGATATTTTTGAAATCGAGATAGCTTAATCTATCTATTTGGGGAATCAATTTGAAAAGTTATCAAGGTATGAAATTTGGATCATGGATGAATATCCTAAAAATTAGAAATTTATGGTAGAAAATGAAAGGTTTTTGATAGATAAACAATTTTTACAAAGTGATTTTTGATGAAAACATGATTTTGGGGCTAAAATGTAAAGTTGTTAAATTTGATGAAAAATGCTAAATTTTTAAGAATACATGTGTTGTAAATTTTGTAATGGGATTTTCGTTAGACTTGAAATAGGGAGTAAATTGCACAAATTTTATTTTTCGAGCTTAGGGACGAAATGAGAATTTATGAAAAAGTTAGGGGCAAAGTGGTAATTTTTCCTAGGATGTAAATTAAGTCCACTTGAATTTTAAATGTGATAAATTGATGTTAAATTTACTCGTATAGATCTGGATAGACCAAATTTAGAGCTAGAACGAGGAAAAGAGGAAAATGTAGGATTAGTATATTTTACGTACAAGAACATTGTCGAGTTAAGTTCGTGTAACTATTGTGTTTAATTACATGCTTGCATTGATTGTGTTTATGTAAATTGTATAAATGTCATAAATATGTGAAATGATTACATATCCGATCAAGCTCGATAAATAAAAATTTTTAAATTAAATGATAATGCTCGATAGATGATAAAGGATAAACGATAAACGATGAAAATATTACTTATATACTTGAAATGAATATGAAATGTGTTTATTTGAATTATATGAATGTCAGGGATGTATGAAATAATCACATGCCCGATAATGCTTGAGAAAAATGTTTAAATCTCGGTTGAATAAAATGGAAAATCGATGGATATGTGATTTCCCGAAATGAATGAGGTCCTGATTTGTTGCTGACGAGATTTAGCTCGGACGAGTAATCCTATTAAACTCATTACAGAAAAGATTTAGTCTGGACGGGTAATCCTAATATAAGTCCTCTCAAGCATATGTTATAGTTTGGATTTAGCCCGGACGGGTAATCCAGATCAAGCTCCTTAGAGCATATGTCATAAAAAAGATTTAGCCTAAACTGGTAATCCTGTTGTATACATGTGTGGCTTGAGAGTGTACTCTCTGATATAGTACCTTATGGGTACCATTGGACATGATTTGGCGGATCTTGATTTGACCTTATGGGTACCATTGGACATGATTTGACGGGTCTTGATTTGTACACCTCGAGTGTATTACTTGCGTATCCATTGATATTTTGAATAAATTCAACGGGCGACAATTCTAGACATGAGAATATATGAATGATAAAATTAGTTATTACACGTATCCGTCCGAAATACAAGAAAATGATGATACATGACAAATGATATATGAAAACATGAGATAATGATATTTGTACATGGACTTTATTTGATGAATATATGTTCATTCTTGATTATGGACTTGTACACCTTGAGTGTACTAATCGTGACCTTAATATTTCGAGTAATATGAGTAAAGTTTTGATATGAAATGATCTGAACGTGAAATGAACTAGTATGAAATTATACTTGTAATAATGAGTTGAATTATGCATGTTGAACGAATACATGTTGTGGAAAGCATATGTGCTTGGAAACTTGATTGTTGTTGAGCCCATTTATGTTTTGACGTTATTATGGAATATACGACTAACAAGGGCAATGAGGATATGTGTAGGGCTAGGAATGGCATGTTTTGATGTACTTGTAATGTCATACTATGGTAGTTTCAAAATGTTAAGTAGTTGATCAAATTATGTCAACATGTGGACTAAACTAAGTAAGATTGTGAACATGTATGTATGTAATGATGTGCCATATGAATGGCAGAATTTCTTAAATTTGAATGCTTGAATTGGTTGGTTTATGGATGTGAGTTTAAATGTAGGCCATTGATGTGAATTTGGGTGAGAAATGAAGCTAGAAATAGCTTTATTTTATCCACATGGGCAAGCACACGGGTGTGTGTCTAGTCCGTGTGTGACACACGGTCAGATACATGGGCGTGTAGTTAGGCCGTGTGTCCCCTGCACCTTGAATTCGAGAAAACAGAATGCTCAACATTGAGCACACCGGTAGAGACATGGGCGTGTGTCTCAGCCATGTGTGCTACACAGGCATGTCTCTCAGCCGTGTGTGCTATACGGCCTAGAATACGGACGTGTATCTTGGCCGTATGAAACCTGCACCTAATTTTGAAAAGATTTAATTAACCATACGACCTAGCACATGGGCGCATGAAATATCCATGTGTATAAGTCAGAGATTTACACGGGGTAAGACACGACTTGAGGCACGGGCGTGTCCTAGGGTCACACGGGCGTGTCCCTTGAACCACACGGACGTGTGAGCCCTGTAACTTAGAAACTTTTTGAAATGTCACGAAAAATTCTTAGAGTTTATGATTAAGTCCCGACTTGATTCTAATGCTCGTTTTGGGCCTCGAGGGTCCATTTAAGGGATGATATGAATAATCACAGTTAATGAATAGAAATTTAAGTGAATTATCTGAAAAATATTCTAGAAGTTTCGGTAATGCTCCTAATCCTGTTTCGGTGACAGATACGGGTTAAGAGGTGTTACACATTATGTACATAAGACAACCAATTAGACTTGCATATTTCAATTGATCAAGTTTCTATCATGGGTGACTCTAATTAATGGGCTTGTGTCCCATCCTTTTTGAGCTCTTGTTTACTACATTTCTAGCAAGGCTTTTTGTCAAATGATCTGCCAAATTTTCAATTGACCTCACATAATTAATAGTGATCACTTCATCAAAGATTAATTGTCAGACATAGATATGTCTTAACCCAATGTGTCTAGACTTTCCATTATATACTTAGCTATATGTCTTTGCTAGAATAACCTCACTATCACAAGGAATAGAAATAGGTGAAATTGGCTAAGGCCATAGAGGTACATCATAAAACAAATTTCTTAATCATTCCACTTCTTTAGATGCAATGACTAATGCAATAAATTCTACTGCCATGGTGGAATTAATAATATATGTTTGTTTCTTGGAACCCCAAGAAATGACTCAACCACCAAGAATGAAGATCCATCCATTAGTAGATGCATGATCTTCCAAACTTGTAATCCAACTAGCATCCAAATACCCTTCTAAAACTGAAAGATATCCATTATAACACAATCCATAGTTAATAGGTTTCTTTAAGTACCTAAGTACTATATTCAAAGCTTGCTAATGCAAGCTACTTGGATTAGTTGTGTACCTACTTAATTTCCTAACAGCATATGCAATATCTAGTTTTATACAAGTCATTATGTACATAAGACAACCAATTAGACTTGCATATTTCAATTGATCAAGTATTCTACCAGCATTAGATACTAGTTTTATTTGAGGATCCATGGGTGTAGATGCTGGTATACAATTGAAAAGATCAACCTTTTTAAGTACCTTTTCAATGTAATGTGATTGTGGTAAAGTTATAGTTCTTTCCTCTCGGGTTATTTTAATCCTATGAATAATATCTACTGCACCTATATCCTTCATAACAAAGTTGTTTGACAGGAATTTCTTTGTGTTTTCTTTTTGTTCCAAATCTTGCCAAATATGAGCATGTCATCTATATATAAGTAAATTATGACACATTTTTCATTTTCAAATTTGCTATATATGCACTTATCAAATTCATTTATTTTATAACCATTAGCTAAAACAACCTTGTCAAACTTTTGGTGCCATTGTCTTGGTGCTTGCTAAGCCCATATAGAGATTTAACAAACTTACATATCTTATGCTCTTGTCTGGAAACAACAAATCCTTCCGGTTATTCCATGTACACTTTCTCTTCCAATTTATCATTTAAAAATGCAGTTCTAACAACCATTTGGTGAACAACCAAATTATACATTAAGGTAAATGATATTAAGAGTCTAATCATAACAATTCTTGCTATTAGAGAATAGGTATCAAAGTAATCAATACCTTATTTTTGTGTAAAACCTTTCGCTACCAACATTGCATTAAATTTATCAATGTTTCCATCGACCTTTATTTTCTTTTTGAAGATCCATTTACAACCTATTAGTTTAGAACCCTATGGAAGATCAACTACGATCCAAGTTTGATTTCCTATTATTTAATCCATCTCATCATTTATTACTTCTTTCCAAAAAGTAGAGTATTGAGATTTTATTGTCTCTTCAAATGTAATAGGATCAAATTCCATATTATAATAATAAGGTATATTATTACATATACTTTCATATTTTCCTTCTACAAAGAACATAATGAAATCTGGTCCAAAATCTTTGACCTTTTTAATTCTTGACAAGATTCATCATTATTATCAACTTGTTCCAATGGAATCTCATTCTCATTTGAAGAATGAATCAATTGTTGTGACCGTAATTGTTTTGAAATATAATTAAATCTGTTTTCATCAAAACTAGCATCTCTTGATTCAATAATAGTATTAATTGAAATTGAATCATTTGGTTCAATTACCATAAACCTTTATGCCTTGCTATTATGTGCATATAATATAAATATGCATTCAATTCCTCTTTCACCTAACTTTTTAAGTTTAGGTGTTGGAACTTTGACAATAACTTTATAACCCCAAACCTTTATAATTAAGGTTTGGTTTCCTTTTATTTCCTTGTTCATAGAGGGTTATTTTAGTTTCATTATTAATAACTCTATTCAATATATGACAAGCTGCTAAAACAGTTTCTCCTAAAAACCTTATCCAAGACCTGAATATGATAACATTGAATTTACCATTTTTGTCAAGACTCTATTTTTCCTTTCATCTACAACATTTTGTTGTCGTGTGTAAGGGGCTAAAACTTGATGGATAACCCCAGTGGATTCAAAATAACTTGGATTATAGTATTCTCCACCTCTATAAGATCTTAAACACTTTATAAATGATTCACTGAAGTTCAACTTTAGACTTATAAACTTTAAATTTATCAATTGCTTCATCTTTTGAATGCAATAAAAATACATAGTAATATCTAGAACAATCATCAATAAAAGAAACAAAATATTTCTTTCCACCTAATGTAGGAGTATTATGCATGTTACATAAATTATTATGTATCAAATCAAGCAACTTTGTTTTACTTTTAACATTAGGGATAGAGTTTCTTGTAATTTTAGTAAACATACATGTATTGCATTTTTTAATGTTATTATTAAAAACATGAATTAAATCTAACTTATGCATGTCATTCAATTTTCTATAATTTTTATTCTATAATGCCATAAACAAGAAGATTCAACCATATAAGTAGAAATAATATTTTTATTCTTATTAATAATATTGAGTTTAAAGGTGCTCTTATACCTATACCTTTTCCCTATAAAAATTCTTCCCTTAAATAGAACAAATTTATCTACCTCAAAAACAAGTTTGAAACCAAACTTATTCAACAGACTTCTAGACACTAGATTCTTTCTAACTTCCGGTACGTAATATCCATCATTCAAGGTTAAAACCTTTTCACAAGTGAATTTCAATTCAACAAACTCTTTGCCTTTAATTGTTGTGGTGGAATAATTTTCCATGTACAAGACATTGTCATATTTACATTGTCTGAACTTTGTGAACATGCTTTTGTCTTTACACACATATTTGGTTGCTCCAGTATCGATTAACTATTTATTATCATCTTGTGCCATATTAATTTTAGAAATCATGGCAACAAACTTTTCGTTATTATCAGTCTTAGAAGATGATTTCTTTTTTAAAAAATCAACATTCATTCTTGAAATGTCCCGGCTTACCACAATGATAGCATGAGCCTTTTTGTTTCTTTTTGAATTTAGGTGCTCTATCAGTCTGTATGAACTTTCTCTTAGACGGTTTAGTAGTCTGTACTTCTTTTGTAACATACACTTTAGCATTTCCAGAATCTATGTTTTGATCTTGCTTTCAATATTCTTCTTCAATACGAAGATGGTTTGCCAAAGCCTCAAGAGATATTTCCTCTTTCTTGTGTTTTAGATTTTTTTTAAAGTCTTTCCAAGATAGAGAAAGTTTGTCTATAATGGAGGATATAACAATCATTTCATCCATTTTCATATCATATTGCTTAAATTGATTCAACATTTTTTTAATATCACGAAATTGTTCTATAACAAAACGACCATCAATCATTTGATAGTTATTGAAATGTCTAACAAGAAATTTCTTACTTGTAGCATCTTTGGTCATGAATCTTGTCTCTAATTTGTCCTATAATTCCTTAGAGGTGACCTCATTTTGGTAGGGGTGGAACAAACCATTGAATAAACCATTCAAAATGTGGCCTATGCACAAATAATCAGAATTGTCCTATTTTTGTCTTTCTCGGGTTGAAGCAACAGATTCGTTTTCATTCTCTTTCGGTCTTCGAGTATCCAAAACATAAGCAATATTCAAAGTTGGCAATAATAAGTGCATCTTTTTCTACTATCGTCGAAAATTACCACCATCAAACCGATCAAGTTTGACAAAGTTGGAAGCGAACTCCCTTAGTGTTCCACTTTCATGTGTTGTAGTAGTCATCATGATAATAGAACATTAAAATTGTTAGTACAAATCTTAAGTGAGGAAAATCTTGAAGAAACATGAAGAACAACTTGATTAGAAAATGAAGAAATAAGACAATGCTCCAAGGCGTGTATCAAGCCACTATCTTTAAGGTTCTATTCGCCCCCACTTATATTTGGTGTACAAAAGAGTTTCAAGCAAATTAACCTCGACCATACAATAAAGCCAATGACTATTTTTTTTGCATTGACGAGAATAGTCCACTAAGCACTGAGCAAATTATCACAAGAAATTTAATTTCTAAAAAGAATTACTATAGAAACTCTTTATAGAACAATCTAATAATTTTAGAAAATTAGGAATGATAGAAAGAACTTTAGAACTTCTTGGTGTGATTTCCAAATGAAATCTCATTCCTATTTATATGAATTTTCACGTTTTTTCTTAGAGACATCTTCCAATATGTTACGCCTCTAAGTTGTATCCGTCGCCGGAGTAGGGTTACGAGGTATTACCAATTGATACACAACGTATAGCATACATTTATCAACCATAAAGCATTCATTATCATAAATTATTCAATACAATCAAATTGTCCTTTACAAGGCCTACGATGCCTTAAACATGCTTTAGAAGTGGTTTGGGAATAAACTGATATCATACGAAGATTTTGGAAACTTAGAAAAATTTCAATCATACAGGGGTCACACGTCTTTGTGAACAGGCCATATGCCCCACACGGCTCCAGACACGCCCATGCCTCAGGTCGTGTGGAAACAGGGCATACATACTGACTTGGGTCACACGGCCAACCACACGCCCGTGTGTCTAGCCCGTGTGCCCTTCGAAGTAGCCACACACGCCCGTGTGCTAGGTCGTATACTAGCCCGTGCCAAAATTATAGGGTATACTGACTTATACAACACGGCCAGTCATACACCCGTGTGTGAGACCGTGTGGAGCATACTGACTTCATTTTAAAAACATCACCAGGGGACATACGGCCGTGTAACAGCACTGTGTGTCACACATGGCTCAAACACACGCCCGTGTCTTTACCTGTGTGGACAAAAATAGGCCATTTGCAAGGCGAATTAGCCACCCTTATTCATACACACCTAAACAATAAAAATGGTACCATTTCATCATTCAATTAGGCAGCCAAAATCATCAACCAAATGCACAATTCATACCATATCCATTTCAACCAAATTCAATACCAATTACCTATTCAAATACTTATTAACTCAATTTTCAAAATCATACTTCATCAAAGCATTTCTTAAGCATTATACACCATAAATCAATTGAGCATTTGCAACTATAAAACCTAACCATATTCATACCAAACAAGCCAAAATAATTCATCATTCATGGCTATATATACAAACCAAAACATATACATTTACAAGCCATTTCTAATGGCCAAACACACATCAACTTTAACATCATTTACAAGCCAACTTTCATAGCTATAATCACAACCAAAATACCACAAGTAGCATATACATGCCATATACCTTATTTATACAACTCAAAAGTACCAATTAGATATCCGATAGTGCAATGATGTTCCCGACGACTCACGGATCCGAGCTAGCCTAGATTCACTATAAAACATAGAAAAATAACACGAAGTAAACTTCATAGCTTAGTAAGCTTGTATGTAATTAACTTAATTCATCAAATAAATGTAAATAAACCAATTTCACATTATCTACAGACCTTTCTCATGTCTTAAAACATGATTAAATACCAACTCATCGAACTTTCTCTATTTAATACTCGAATAGGTTCTGTACATACCTTTGTTGCCTTATACTAACCTCTTTCACAACCACATCATTTGTTTACCTGTTGAACCATTCGAAATAAAAATTAGATACTCATGAGTCTCGTACGATAAGTACTTATACCATGGCCCGTAGCCAAATTAAGGTAACTTATTTGAAGAACTATTTTTATGGCCCGAAGCCAAAACATTTGATATGCATGGCCTGAAGCCAAATTGGTATAACTCACACCTGAAGTGCTAATATTATGGCCCGAAGCCAACGATATGCATGCCCGAAGCCAAATCGGTATATCATCTTATAACATGTCACAAGTATCCAAATCTATTCCTAAGGTTCAACCGGGATTTCTAGTTCGACAATTCTATCTTTGAAATAATTTCGTAGAGTCGTATTTACAATTTATACATTAATGAAAATCTCATAATCACAGTTTAGGAAATATCAAAGCATTTAACATATATTTATAATGAAATCGTCACATACGAACTTACCTCGAGTATGAAAATGGCGAAATAAATCAATTACTTGATAGTCTTGCCTTTCCTCTGATCTAATTATGGATTCCTCTTTTCTTAATCAATTGAGCTACCAAGTGACCGAACCCTAAAAACTTTTCATGGATGTTTTTCTTCACTTATTTTCGTCTAAAACAAAGAAGATGGCTAAAATTATGGTTTTTATTTTATTTAATTAACCTTTTAATTATCATTTACCATTGTAACCATAATATTAAACCATTAAATTCACATATTGTTGTCCAAAATTGTCCACTCGTGCTATTAATGGTATAGTTACAACATAAGGACCTTTAATTTATTAAATCATAGAAATTAAGCACTTTAAACAAATAGCATGAAACTTTTGCATTTTACGCGATTAAGTCATTTTTCTCAAATTGACTATTCAAACGATAAAATTTCTTCACAAAACTTTCACACTTACATACTATCATGCTGTAAACACATAAAATAATATTAAAATAATTTTTCAACATCAGATTTGTGGTTTCAAAACCAGTGTTCTGATTTAACTAAAATTGGGCTATTACACAATATGTGTCTTTTTTGAACAATAATATCTTTTAAAAGACATATATTTATTCATCTAATATTATAACTATTCAAGTAATATTGTTTGAATAGTTATAATTCTTTTTCAAAAATCAAGTGATATAACTCTTGACCAATAAACAAAAGATTTATCTTTTAATTAATTACACCCATTCATTTAAAGTTATTGGAACACTATAAATATTTGAAGATGTTTCAACATTGCGGTGGCCTACCTCAACATAAAATTGTCCAAATGGATGCCAATAGTGTCTTTCTTAATAACTTCTTGAAGGAAGAGGTGTATGTGGACCAACCAAAAGACTTCGAAGACCTTACAAGCTTTAACCATGTGTCTAAATTGAGTAAAGCCTTATATAGTGAGGCTATCACAACTCTTGGTTAGTCAAAGTTCCCAAAGAGGGTCAGTTGACAAAACTTTTTTTATTAGAAGACACAAGGGCATAACTACACTAGCTCAAATATATATGGATGACATGATTTTTTTTTTGTGCAACTTCAATAGCTATAAAAGACAACTTTGTGAAGATGATGAATTTTGGATAAGTATGATTGGTGAATTGCCATATTTTCTTAGGTTCCAAATTAAGAAAATATAGGATGGTACATTCCTTTCATAAGAGAAGTATGCTAGAAATCTTGTAAAGAAGTTTGGATTAAAGAATTCCAAGCCTGCTAGAACACCTATGTTACAGGTGAGAAAATTTTTGAAGATGCAACGGAAGTGCCCACTTTCGAGACCATTTATAAGAGCATGATTGAAAGTTTATTGTACCTCATTGCTAGTCGACTAGATTTGTGTTTCAGTGTAGGGGTATGCGCTAGATATCAAGTAAATCCTAAAGAATCACATGTTAAGGTTGTCAAAAGAAGCTTTAGATATGTCCATGGAACATCAGACTTGGGAATTTGGTTTTCCAAAGATAGTTTAATGAGCTTTATTGGTTACCGTGATGTTGACCGGGCTAGAAACAATAATGATTAGAAGACACATCAGGAGAATGCTTCTACCTAGGATCAAACCTAGTGTCATGGTACAACAAGAAGCAAGCGTCAATGCCATTCTCACCAATAGAAGAAGAGTACATAGCTACTAGGAGCTACTATGCTTAGTTGCTATGGATGAAGCAAATGATGGAGGATTTTGAAGTGACATTGTTAGTGGCTACTATTTACTATTATAACACAAGAGCTATCAACATATGCAATAATCTAATTGTGCACTTAAGGACTAAACACATTAAAATCAATCATCATTTCATTCAAGAGCTTGTTGAAAATGGTTCAGTAGAGTTGAAGTTTGTGGCTACTCATAATCAGTTGACTGACTGTTTACCAAGGCACTGGACTTGATCAAGTTCGAAAGTTTGAGGAATTTGATTGGTGTGTCTCAAGCTTGAAGACTCAACTGATTGGAAGAAGGCATCCAACCACCTATCAATGATGTTTTGGTTATCTTGGTAAATAAAAATTTTGGCACGAAATCTTTTTAATTTCGATGAGTAAAATTTGAGGATATTTCTCTCCAAATTTGGGAGGGAAGTGAACAATTTTGGTTATTCTTCAATTTTATTGTTGTGATTTTTGTAAAATTTATGCAAATAAAAGAAATTGTTATTAATGTATTAAATAATATTATTTTCAATTTTAAAATAAATGTGTTTTGTGTGTATTTTTTTATAGTAACACGTGGAAAATTACTGCATTAGCCTTTAATAATGAATAAAGGAAAAAGAAAATCTCAACATTCTACCTATTTAAGGTAAATAAAAATTGGTTGTTAAGTCCACCAATTGCTCCATAATCACATTATTTTAGAAGGGTTATACAAATTCACATCTTGGTTCCAAGTGCCTTTTTGATTGAATTGCGTCTTTGTGCAGACAGAGTGGCAAAGTTGGGTCTTGCACTTGAAGTTGGACTACATGTTTTTACACGGCCTCCTAATGTTGTGCTACTTAGAGCCTGATGAGGCTGTTTATTATTTACAAAAAAGAAAGTCGAAAACTATATTTTTTAACACCTTTATCTATTTGAGATAAAGTATAATATCAAAATTAGCCTTTAAAGTTTATATATATATTGTTAATTTAGCCGTTGTTTATTTTTTTGAGTTAAGTTTGACCTTCAATCTTCCAAAAAAGAATTTAATTTTTTAAAAAAGACTTGAAATGATGTTTTTTTAACGAAAATACTAATTAAAATGTTAAATTTTTAAATACGATACTTTGCATGACAATTCACATACAATGTTATTTTTTTAACTAATTTTATAAAATTTAAATTATTTGTTGATGTGAAGCGTACACATGGACTGCCATACAGATTACCATAGCAACAATATTAAAAATTAATATTTTAGCCATAATTTTCGTTAAAAAAACTGATTTAACTCTTCTATATTAATAACTAAATTTAATTAAAAAATAAAAATCAAATTCACAGTTTAAATCATAACAAATTAGTAGGGAGCCAACCAGTCACTCTATTTTAAATCAACCCGCCATGGCTCACGGGCCATGCTTTTAAAGCTGAAAATAATCGTCGGTTCTAACGGTGTCGTTTAAAAGCAGTGCCATTTTTCTGATTATTAGAGGAGGGTTATGATTTGATCATAAGTCAGGGAGTCAAAAAAAGCGTTGAGCTTGAAATTTAAACAGCCAAACAAATAAAAGTTATTTAAGCTAAAAAAGGGGGAAAATAAAATAAATAAATAAACAAGAGAGGGAAGGAAGGAGCGAGCGAGGTTTCGAAGAACGAAAATGGCTTGATTTATATTTTGCAAGCCAAAAAAGCCGGAGACTTATATTTATCCAAGGGAGAAACAAGGGACAGAGAAAAGCCGTTTTGTTTGGATAAAAAAAAAAGAAAATAAGCTTTTTTTGTCTTTCTTTCTTTGTTCTGTAGATAACAGAGAAAGAGCCACAGCCATGGCTGACTCAAACGATTCCATTCCTCTTCATACTGAAAAGATCTATTTTGGTGGAAAGGTTTCTTTTTTCTTATCGTTTTTCTACATCTCCATTTTTAATTGTTTTTCATTCTTTAGTTTTTGTTATCAGTTTATTATTTTGCATTTTCATTACTGCATTGGTTTTTTAGTTTTATGGGAAGAGAACCCATTTTTCTGGTTATTTTTATTCCAATTTATATTAAATTTAATTCTGCGATATCCAGAAATTATTTGGTATCAACATATCTATACATTTCCTATTTGGTCAAATATGCTCTTTTATCCACTTTCTTTTTTAAAAATATACATAACAGTCAATTTTTTGGATTTTTCTCAACCTTCTTTGTCATTTTACGGTAAATGAGTTATCTTGGTTTGTATATAATTTGTGTTTATTTTAACTGTTAAAAATTACAAAGTTAGACTCCATTTTGTTCGTGTATTTATTCATGTGTTTGATTGTTTTGCTAATATCGTGTAATTCTGTTACGTTATTTCATGTTGCTACTGCCTTTGGGGTTATATCTGCTTTAACTTTTCATTTTCGATTAGTTGGAGATTTTTTCATTCTTAGTTTGTTACTTCTAATGGCTAAAGAAGTTGGATGATGGATTCCTCGGGATTATTCACCTGTCTTTGCAGTTCATTGAAGAAACATTGGCTCTATTTCTTATTTTATTTTGTTTTTATTATATTAAAATTGGCTGCCTGCAAATTTACCTTTTCTTTTATATATATATGTGTGTGTTTAATGTCATGGTCGTTTTTAATTTGAGAGATTCTTGCTCTCCTTTTAGACTGTCATCTCCTTTTTGAAGAATTTAATGATTGATATCAGGAACCACTCATTTGATTTTTCTCTCTTTTTTGGATTTCCCTAAAAAAAGGTGACTGTGCACATGGGAATTGCTTTTGATGAATAATTTAGGTGTTTCTTTTCTTTTTTAAGGGTCATCTAAAATAAATTACTTAACTGAAAAGCTATTCTTGTTAAATAACTATTTCCGTATCTAGAAGACATATGGTATCTAAGTTCCAAATATATCTATTTCTATGATTGTTTTATAATAAGTTTAACTATTTCTATTTTGATTGGTATAAATCTTAATCTGTGCTGATGTAAATAACTTCCAGGAACATCATGTACGAACGCGCTGTGGTTCTGTGTCTGTTATAGTTTATGGGGACCAACACAAGCCAGCATTAATTACATATCCTGATCTGGCTTTGAATCGTATGTATAATGCTGTTCATATCATAACCTCTTTTGTATTTGTCATACTAAATTTGGGAGAAACCTCCTTTTGCTAATTCTGCAATATACATGCTATTTCAGTCATGGTTTATTTTGTTAACCTGATCAAATTTTCTATTCATGCACATCTACAGGGTACTCTTAGTTGGAGTATATCTCCAAATCTGCTTTCTAACAAGTTTAGTGTTCTTTTATAATTTCCTTCAGATGTATCTTGTTTCCAAGGATTGTTCTTTTGTCCCGAAGCGGCCTCCTTGCTGCTCCACAATTTCTGCATTTACCATATTAGTCCTCCTGGACACGAGGTCTGTAAATTAGTTGGCATATGCCTATTTGCCTTATTTCTGTTGTCTATGGTCTATTTTATCTTCTGGTAGCATGCTAATCAATTATTGGTTTCTATATTCACATAGTTTCCTTTCTGGCACTTTCACAAGAGTTCTTGCAGTTGGGAGCTGCTCCAATTTGTCCAAGTGCTTCTGCACGTTGTGTTGACGACTTAGCTGATCAGATCCTTGAGGTTCTCAACTTTTTTGGGTAATTTTACATTAGTTGGCATCTTAGTAAAAGCTATTAGATATAGCCAGTATTAGTGGTTTGGTTGAAAAGGGGTTTCTTTTCCCATTAATAGCACTAGATTGTATTTATTAAAAGTTTTATAGTTAGGATGACTTTGTTTCTGATTGCATCAGGCTTGGTGCAGTGATGTGCATGGGAGTGACTGCGGGTGCTTACATTCTTACTCTATTTGCTGTAGGTTTCCTTATGAATCTTAAGAGTAGTATTATTTAAATGCTTTTTATGTTGGTTCTTTTGACCAAGCTTTTCCATTTCAGATGAAATACAAAAAACGTGTTATTGGATTGATACTTATATCCCCTCTTTTCAGAGCACCCTCTTGGACTGAATGGTTTTATAACAAGGTTCCTTCCTAAGACTGTTGGGTTTTATGCATAAATTTCATTTATATGGCTAAAATGATATAATCTGTAGGTGATGTCAAATTTGTTATATTTTTATGGAATGTGTGGACTTCTTAAAGAGCTTTTGCTTCAACGTTACTTTAGCAAGGTACCTAGCATTTCCATCCTAGTAATATATCTTTGAAGTTCTTTTTTTGGGTTATATCCTCACTTATTGAGGAGGTTGTGTGATGAGGTTTCTTTAAATCGTAGCAGGAAGCTTGCGGTAATACAGAAGTTCCTGAGTCGGACATAGTTCAAGCATGCAGAAGAGTTAGTGCTTAAGCATTTCTTTTTCTTCTTTCCTGAATAACATTAATACATTATACTAGATTTGCATTCTGTTTCTGTTTCTTTTCTTAAACCAGTGAATTTCTTTTGAAGTCAACATGACCTATTCCTTTGGTATGTTTGTTTCCTTAGTTGCTAGATGAGAGGCATGGATCAAATGTGATGCAATTTCTTCAAGCAATTAATGGGTACATTACAAAATAATGGAACTAGATTGGATTGTCATTTCATGTTTTGCATGTTACTTCTCTTTATACATTAAGATATTTCAAGTGCTCAAAACTTTGTTTCACTAACATGCAGGAGACCTGACCTTACCAGTGGGCTAAAGAGGCTCAGATGTCGAACCTTAATATTTGTTGGATAGAAGATTTAGTGCCTTAGTTGAGGTAAGTAGCGGAGTTTTCAATTACCTATGTAACAGGGATTGCTGTGTTTGATTGCTAGTATGATGTTGAATGATTCTTGTCTAGTCTGCTACTCTTATCTAGTACGCTACTTTCCTAATAATTTGCAAACCTGGAGTATCTAGTGGTCTATCACCTGCTCTAAAATTACTATTAAAGGTGGGCCAGCCTGCCTATTGGATGATTTTTGTCCCTTTTTCTTTAGTAGTTAATGCTTTGTGCAATTAAAATTCAAAATTATGCCTAATTGGGGTAGGATGCTTGTTTGTGCAGGTTCAGGCTTGTGGATCCATGGTGACAGAAGAACAACCACATGCAATGTTGATACCTATGGAGTACTTCTTCATGGGATTGGATTGTATAGACTTTGCCATTTCAGTGACAGCCCAAGGAGCCCCTTAAGTCCATCTTGCATCTCACCCGAGCTTCTCTCTCCTGAAAGCTCGGGTTTGAATTTAAAACCTATAAAAACCCGTGTTTCACATTATACTTGATAAAGTTGGGGGGCTGAGAAAGATGGACTTATTTAGTTAATTTTTTTAGACTTTTTGGTTCTATTTTTTGTCTTTGGAAAAAAGAAAATGTACGAGGGTAGAAGCAGATGCGGAGGTGGGGGTTGTAGATATAAGGGAAGAAAATGAAGGAATGTACGGAAGGGTAACATACATGATGCCCTCAAAGCTTGTAGTTTTAAGGGTGCACAGGTTTGGAATTCCTATACAAACAAGAGGCTAGTGCGCAATGGTTTTCTCATAATCTATTCTTTTGTACTCAGTAACTAAGGAGTCCAATTCTGTATGTAATATAAAGAGGATTTGTATTTATTTATGATGATGAGGACGTGCAATCAATAATGGAGAAAAACTCCGCTGAATATTGTAATACCACATTTCAGGGTCTGATACACTTCCATTTAGTGGGGGGAAGGGTGTTTGTTCCACATGGGATGGGATGAACCAATTCAATCCTTGTTATGAGATGTTTAGTCAGAATTCACATGTGTATGAATGCGTGCATTTACTTTTGGTTCAACATGCATTAATTATGCTATGAGATATTTCTTGACCTGTTCAGAGTTCAGAAGAAACCCTTCAATGAGCACTAATAAGACTCCTTTTCCATGACAATCAATAATTCAATGAAGAATATAAAGGCTTATGACAGTACTAAGAATTCAGAGCTGCTTGTGTAAATATTCACAGCACTATAATGCATTTGAAATCCTTGAAGTCCATTCCAATTTAAGAATTTGTCTAAAACCTTAAGCCCAATTTTCTTAAAAGGAAAAGCCTTAATCCAACCTTCTCGTTTCACAATACCTATTTTTGGGTATGGATATAATATCAAAATTGTACATTAATTTTGATAGAATTTGCAATGTTATTTATCAATTTTAATTTTGTATATTTGTATACATCAAAATAACCGTTATCTATGTGGCACATTTTTTAGTTTAATCATTTGTAAATTATTGACATAACATTTTATTACATTAAAAAAATAAATTTAAATTATTTTTACCTACATTAAAACAATAGATTTCTTTGGAGAAAAAAGAAACCCTTTTCTTAAGATTTTTTTTCTTTTAATCTAAGTGGAAAGAAATTAAAGTTATTTGTTTATTTTTTAACCTAATAAAATACTATATCAACAATTTTCACATGGCTTAATGGAAAATTGTATTACATAGATAACGGAGTTAGTAAAATGTGAAAATTGAATCAAAATTAAAGTGTGATGTATACAAATGCACTAAATTAAAGTTAATATATAACATTCCAAATTATATTAAAATTGATGTATAATTTTAGTATTTATCCCTATAGTTATCTGCCTTATTTCCCTTTATAAGTCTTAATTACCACAGCAATGGTTTCTTAATTTAGAATTTCTTAAACACGCCCTGGTTTTTCTGTATGCAAAAAATCAAATATTACGATGAAAGTTGATTGTAGTTTGGACACAGTAATAAGTGGTGACTGACTTTACCTTTACCACAACCGCTAGTATAAAAAAGTTCTCCTTGGCTTTGCCAAACTCAAGCTCAAGAACCTTAACCATTTAGGGCTAAATCTTAGCTTGGCAAATGGAAATATCAACTTACAAGTTCAACAATATGTTGGTGCATAATCACTGTTGTTGTTCATAAATGCATTAACATTTGGGGGATTTGTGTGAATGTTTATCCAAAGTAACAAAACTATTTAACATACAAATATGCTTCCTGCCAAAACAGAATCTAGCTTAGCAAGCAAAAGATAAAAAGAAAGCATCTTCATCATTGTTTTAACTGTTGCAGCCAACAATCCATATACGTTTGTAACCTTGTTATGTGATTGTGAAATTAAGATTGTCTTTTATTTCCTGCATTCATTGTCAAAAGCTAAATCATTTAGCACCAAAGTTGTTTAAGTTGATGATCTCAAAAAGTTTCATTGAGTGAATTAGAATATATATATATATTTGTCTTTAAATTTTGATTCTTTTCCTGTTTGTAGAAGAACAGATTTGGAGCAAAGCTTTGTATAAAAAAAGATGAGGGAATATCTTAAAGTTTCTCTTTCATTATTATTTATCTTTAGTAAAGGTAGTCATCCATTGCGTCTAGCTATCTAACTTTAGGTCCCACTTTTCAAAAAGAATGATATAATTGGGAGCTTTTTGGATGCCAAATTCTAACCTACCTCTCAATTTATTTGCTTCATTTCTTCATAGTTTATACTACCAGAAATCAATGTTTGCATGTGAAATTACAGTCCTTGATATAAATTATCTTCACCATTAACTACACCCTATCTGCTGTAAACTGTCATGTAATATCCCATTGAATTTAGCTGTGTTGCATTTTTTCTTTTCAATTGTAGATCTCTGGTTGACTATTTGTCCTTCAATTTTTCGGTGCAAAGGAGGACATACGAAAAATTAAAAATGTTGGGATCATAGACCTTTTGAATATGTTCTCTTACAAGTGGTTCTATAATTTTAATTTTTTTATTATGAAATTTAATTAATTATTTAATAATTATTTTATTGATTTAATCACTAATTCGATTATTCAATTATTACAAATCATCGACATTCATTTCTAGAAGAGAGATAAAACTATAAGCTGAAGTTTTGCTGTCTACAAATTGACAATTCCTTTGAATTCAAATGGCATCAAGTTGCTAATTGATGTTGCCATGACCTACCACAAGCTCTTTGTCTTCATTTGTCAGTATGTAGGGTTCATATATTATGTCCTACCACACTACTAATCTGCCATGCTGTGTCGTATTAGAACTACACAAAACAAAAGAAAATTTAATTGATGTTCCTGCACTAATTTAAGTGCCACATTTTAAAAAAAAGAAGCTGTACTTTATCTGTGTATATTTTTAAGACAGAAAATAATTGATTACTGTCTCAAGTCCCAAGAGACAGTTGCCTTAAAAAAAACTGTAGATCAAATAATGATAACTTCAATGTGCAAGAAATAGGAAACCCCAAGATCTTAAAGTACATTTTTGTTGCTTTTCATAAGAAATATTTTAGTGTTAAAACAAAATGGAAGGTAAGCCACATGACCAAACACTAGTAAACAGATTGAAAACTGTACACAATTAGCTTCCCTCCATTACCAACTCTCAACTTTCATAGCTTATAAAAGTCCAGATTAAGGGAGATAAAAAAAGGGGGTAAGAAAAAGCTTTCCTCCAATCATGCAACTGATTACTTACATAATTACATGTGGTTTGGTACTAAATTGTCGTCTTATCTTTAACCATGCCCTGTTTTCTTTTTGTCGCCTGTTAATTATATGATAATATATTAATATATAATTGCCTATTAAGCTTTGTTGTAATTTTGTAGAAAGCTGGAGGATATATATGTATGAACATTAACAAAGTTGACAAGACAAACAAAAGAAAAGCTTCTAAAATTAGGCCAACCGCTTTTGTAGCACAAGAATCGTTTTTCTTTTTGTAAAGAAAGCTCACGCAGTTTACATGATCTTAAAGAAAAGGCAGCCTCAGTTTCTGTGAAAGAAAGCTGACCTTGTTCTTACAAGTTACAATAACGGATACAAGTTCCTTTATTGCATCCAAACCAGGCAAAGCTGTCTTTTAATACAGAGAGAGAAAGAGAGAAAGAGGGGTTTTGCAGCTTGGTAACTAGAGTTTTTGACACGTCCTTTTTATGAGAAAGAGCTTATTACTTGATTTGATAAAGTTACCTTGAAGTGCACGTCCCTGTCTGCTACTCCCTCTTTTTTCAAATCAAGCTTTTCTGCCGAGCACTTCAAAGAGGGGGTAAAAAAAAAAAAGGGCATCTCGGGTATTGTGAATCAGGGAAAAATACAGTCTTTTTTGATCGAGAGTTTTGTTTATGATGGAGAAAGGGGGGTGGGTGGATTTTGATTATGGGGTGTGTGGAAGGTGTTTAGGGGTTTAGTTTCTAGCTTGGCTTTGGAGATGAAACAGAAGGGTAGCTCAGATTTGGCTAATAAAGTAGTGGTGGTGGCTGTTAAAGCAGCAAGGGAGATCCCAAGGACTGCTCTGGTCTGGGCTTTGACTCATGTTGCCCAGCCTGGGGATTGCATTAAGCTGCTCGTAGTTATTCCTGTCCACTCCTCAAGTAACTTAACTTTTCCCTCTTAAACACATTTTTCACTTTTATTTGTTTTCTCTTTACTTTTTGTATGATGATAAAATCATTGAGCACATTGGGTTCTGCTTTTCATATGTTTGATAACTAATATGTTCTACTTCTACACCACTTGCTTATGTTTAAGGAAAGAATTATCACTAGATGATCTAAAGCATAAAATGTAATTAGTCGGCGTATAGAGATTTTGCCTGGTTGGCAGGTTTGGATCTTGAAACCTTGAAGTCTTACAAGTGGCAAGATGCAGTCATTGCAACAAAATTTGTTGCCTTTTTATCCAATAGGAAGAAAAGTTTTGGAGGAACTTATTTTGTCCTTGTTCTTTACCTATGTACATGTTGAAGTGGAAAATGAAATTCTTTATGTTTCTGAAGTTAATGATGCTTTTTAACGTCACTTAGTATGAGTAAATGATAGTGAGCTTGTGGTGAAATTGCAGAATGTTCCTTTAATCCTTTGTTGAACATTGGCTGTTGGTTGGTTCATAACTGCTAATCTCAGCTTCTTCATTCTATGTTTGATACAGTCGCTTTACAGATTATAAATGGTGACTAACAAAGAACGTTATCGAAACTAATTGATCTATTATCAGGTCGAAATGCTCAAAGCCTAGGCTAAGATAATGTTCATTGAAATTTCTTATCATCCTAATATGCAATTATCAGGTTCAGTTATATATCAAATGAGGTTTTAAGCATTCTGCTGCTTTATTCACTTCAAACTATTTGCTGTTTATAACTTCACTGATTCTCAGGTAGAAGGATATGGGGTATTTCAAGATTTACCAGTGATTGTGCCACTGGTCATTGGAAGTCTCTCTCAGCCTCAGGAGCTAATTCAGATGCAAAACAAGATATTGCAGATTCATGCTCCCAAATGATTTTCCAGTTAAAAGATGTTTATGACCCCGACAAGGTTTGTGGATTTATTATTTTCTAATGTTTCTTTAGTTAGTACATTTTTTGTTCCTGGAATTGAATTTTGAAGTTATGCTTGCAGGTAAAAGTGAGGATAAAAATTGTTCCTGGATCACCATATGGAATAGTCGCAACTGAAGCCAAGAAAGCCCAATCCAACTGGGTCATATTGGACAAGTAATATATACAATGTAAACTTTGTTCTCTTGCATGATGTATCACATTTTGTTAGCTTAAGGCATGCTTGTAGCTAGGGTGACTGTGCAAATTACACAAGGTCTTAGTTAACTCATTTGTGTAGTGGACGCATTCTCATTTCAATAAGTTCTTCGTTTACTTCAGTTTCCTTTTAACTCTTCTATTTTGTTCAATTAATTATGGTTATTATTGCTTTTGAATCCTTGCACAGACACTTAAAACATGAGAAGAAACACTGCCTGGACGAGCTGCAATGCAATCTTGTGGTCATGAAGCGATCTCAGCCAAAGGTTCTTCGATTGAATTTGGTTGGATCACCAAACATGGCACCTCAATTGGCTTGGCCATTATCATTTGAATCCGAAACATATCCTAAACGTAAGAAAAGCAAGCATGACTTGTTAGAGGAAACAAAAGGGCCATTTGTGACTCCAGTCAGTAGTCCTGAGCGTGAATCATCCCTGACTGCTACTGATATTGGAACTTCATCAATATCAGGCTCTGATCCAGGGGCCTCACCGTTGATCCTCCCTGCGTTATATGAGAGTTTGAAGAAAGAGTATTCATTTATTACTGAGGAAAGCCAAAATCTGTTCGAATCTGATTCAGACACTGACTGTGAGCTAGATCCTCCTAAAACAAGATCTTATTTCCCTCCATGGATATCTGACATTTGTAATTCTAGCGCTGACTCTAAGCATCTTGGGAAGGATTTACAGAGACTGAATGATTCATCGCTTACTTCAACATATAACATTTTGTTGGAGAAATTATCTACATTGAACAGAGAACCTGATGTTGGGGTCCTTAATTATAGGCTTGATCTGAAGGTCAGCAAAAGTGTGAGGGAAGCTATCTCACTGTCAAGAAATGCTCCTCCTGGACCTCCTCCATTATGTTCAATATGTCAGCACAAAGCTCCTGTGTTTGGGCACCCTCCAAGGTGGTTCACTTATGCTGAACTAGAACATGCTACAAATGGCTTTTCACAATCGAATTTCTTGGCTGAAGGTGGATTTGGTTCTGTTCATAGAGGGATCTTACCAGATGGTCAGGTGATAGCTGTGAAGCTACATAAGTTGGCTAGTTCTCAAGGTGACCGAGAATTTTGCTCAGAAGTTGAGGTTTTAAGTTGTGCACAGCATCGGAATGTTGTAATGCTGATTGGCTTCTGCATTGAGGGTGGAAAAAGATTGCTAGTTTATGAGTACGTTTGCAATGGCTCTTTGGATTCTCATCTTTATGGTAAGTTCACTTCTACCCTAATTCATGTTATCACTTGCTGAACATGATCGTGAAACTGCTAGAAAGCAAGTAGCCAGAACATCCAGGGAGATTTTCCTCTCCACTTATGTATTGAAATCGAAATGTTTATCTCAGTTTTTCAGTTTGACCAACTTTGGAACCATAGTTCCATTGACTAACTAACATGAGTTCACAGGAATGTCCTTAAGTCATGACATTGAAACAACATTTAATTGGTAGACAAATATGGTTGAAGTGTATGTAATTGTTCACGATCACGGGTTTTAACTGACTTTAATGGAAAATGCTGCTTGGTAGTTGTACTGGAGCAAGCTGTCTACAAGTCTAATATTGTCCCTTTTCCTTCATAATCATTGATAATTTCTCTAAGTTGGTAACTTAATCATAATATGGGAAATTTTCAGGGCATAATCATGATACATTGCAATGGTCAGCACGACAAAAGATTGCCGTTGGAGCTGCCAGAGGATTGAGATACCTTCATGAAGAGTGCAGAGTTGGTTGTATTGTACACCGTGATATGCGGCCTAATAATATCCTTCTCACCCACGATTTTGAACCATTAGTATGTCACATCTTCTAAGCTCAATCTGAACAAAATTTCAAATTTCTCAAACCAGTTGTTTGTTCTTCTTAATGCTCGTCTCATTCAAGTGTGAATAGTCTTCTTTTTGTATCAAACCTTGGGCACATATAGCATAAGACAGAGACTGTAAACTGACTACTTCTGGACTCTTTAGGTTGGGGATTTTGGGTTGGCAAGGTGGCAGCCGGATGGAGACAGGGGAGTGGAAACTAGAGTGATTGGACGATTCGGGTACATACTGGCTTGTTTATTCCTTGTTACTTATATTATCTAGCAAGGACAAATTTATTCAGGAAAACACTCTTCTTGGTAGGTATTTAGCTCCAGAATATGCCCAAAGCGGCCAAATCACAGAAAAAGCTGATGTCTATTCCTTTGGGGTGGTAATGGTAGAGCTCATCACTGGACGAAAAGCTATGGACATCAGTCGGCCAAAGGGACAGCAGTGCCTCTCAGAATGGGTATTAATCTTGACTTATTTTGGGTTATGAACTTATACATCGGTGTTTGCTGAAAATCTTTAATAATTTAGATTTACTTTTCGTCATAAGAACATCAACAGATCACCTTCTGTTACTTTAGAAATTATCTAAATGGATTTTCTCACTGGTTCGAATATGGATTAGGCACGCCCTTTACTAGAAAGTCATGCCATACGGGAACTTGTTGACCCCCGCTTGGGGAACAGCTATGTGGAGCAAGAGGTTTATGGCATGCTGCAATGTGCTTCCTTTTGCATCAGGCGGGATCCTCATACAAGGCCTCGCATGTCTCAGGTTGGGAAAATGGAATTTACATAACAAAAATCCCTGCTCATCATTGTTTCAATGATCATAGCAAATAAATGTGAACAATAGCTAAAAGAGAACTTCTAGGTCTGCTGTATATGCATGTGAAGTTTATCTTCTGCGAGACACTGTTGGTTCTTTCTGCAGTGTTTCCACTTTGCAACAAAAGCGATCCATATTCCAAAATTACAAGCCTATCAAACTTCACTAGCTTCTTGAAACAGCAGCCTGTCACCTCTATGATTCTTATAGAACTTTATATGTAACCCTTCCTCAGTTTACAGTTAACTCAGTGGTGTTTACACTGTGAAGGTACTTCGGATGTTGGAGGGCAATGTCATCACAAATTCGACTTGCGATGCATGAATTCTAGGGATCCTGGAAGTGCATTCGCCGATCTGCTGAAGCAGTTAGAATGAATATCAGCATCATCAGCAATGGCCTACCATTGCATGATCAAGACAGAAAGCAGAGGTACCTACACCATACAAAGAGTTGATAGACAGCTCAGTCTTGAAGACTGAAGATGGCCTGAGGCAAATATTATTTGGAAATAATGTCACCCTTTAATTTTAACTATAGTATAGAATTTTATTTTATTTTCATACTCATATAACTGTAAAAAAAAATGAGTGTATTTTGTAAATTACATAGTTTTTCCTGTTTGGCACTTAGAGCAATAGTTATATTGTTTTATTTTTAATTAGAAATAGGTGCATTCAAAAATTAAATGACAGTAACAATATCCGGAGGTTGATTTCAAACCAAAGCAGAAAAGTTTATGCCAACCAAAGCAGACAAATTTCACCGTTCAAATCGTGTTATCATCATCTCTCACCCAATATTATATAAACAATAGAAAAACAAAACAATTTCTTATCATCCTATTATACTATTTCATGTTCCATCAATGTATTATCATTGCCTCAACATTTTATCGACAAAAATATTATATTTTTATGTGATACATGCTACGTGACGATCCTTTATTGTATGCATACTCATATATTTTCTTCCGATTGCTGACAGACACAAGAATTATTATGTACACAATGCAATGTTGTTTATTTATAGAACTAACAAAAACAAAGGAACAAAAAGGAAAAATAATATTAATAAAGAAATATAAGGGAAAGAGAAGATCCCAAGTATTTCCCAAGCTCTTCAGCAGGTCTGATTCCAATTTTGCGATGCACCCCTTCCCTTTGACTCTACTCATCAGTCTTTGTGGAAAAAAACATATCAGCTGCAAAGTTTAAATAAGATAACTCATGATATTTTTTTTAGTGTTTAAATGAATTAAATTTGAATAAATGTATTTTTTTCTTTATTTTTGAATTCGTTCATGTTTATTAATAATTTTAATATTGTGTTTGTATTTGTTTATTTAATATTATGTAGATTTATGTTCATTTATTTAAGTTAAACAAACTTGTTTATGAACATATAATTGAATATGTTCATGAATAATAAACAAAAAAAGACTAAATACTATTTATCTTATATTTTAGATATAAAATAATCAAATATAAATATCAATAATTGTACAATGAATAAATAAAATAAGCATCACAAGCAATCATAATATTATTAATTATATAATAATCAAACGATAAGCAAGTTTTAAACTGAAACGAATAAGCTTTATTCAGATTGGGTTCATTTATTTAACGAGTGTTCAAATTTTGTTCATATTTATTTATTTAGTTTGATAAATGAACAAAAACTTAACTGTTTATATGAATTGTTCTAACAAACACTTTGTTCTTTCACAACCCTACTTTTTGCAGTTGAGATCATGTGTCACTTTGCACTTTTAAAAATTTGGGATACTGCCATTTTCGAGTTTGAATAGAAACATATTTAGGATGTTTTCTATTGCCCTTTCAATGCCACTAAGTCAAGAAAGAACTTGCTTCTTCCCCCTAAATATATTTCCAAAAGCATTTTCCTGGTTCCAATCCTTCAAGGGAGCCATGAAAGCTTCAATGGTGGTGGCAATCCAAAAGCATCTTCCTCCTAAACCTATTAGGGTTTGACTAAAAGTGATTGAGGATTGGTTGGGAAGTTGAATGTTGCATCCACATTTTTCTGAAAGCAAAAGGCCTGTTGTAGGCCTTGGTCTTGAGGGTGAACGGGTTAAAAGTAGGGGCAATGATAGGATCTTAGTGCTAGGAGGATAAGCGACATATGCATCTTTGTATGAAATTAGTCATCATTGTGTATTTGATAAAACATAATATAATCTTTCTTGAACGAGGTTTACGGGGTCATGCAAGTTTGACCATGTGTACTAAATGTAACACCTCCTAATCCTTATCCGTCCCTGGAACAGGATTACGGGGTATTACCAGTCAGTACAGTTCATTTACGGTTATTAAGTAAAATAATTATTTACACTTATCACAAATTTAACAAATTATCAAATAATTCAAATTTATAACAATTAAGCCAAATCCTATTATATACCATTACCTAATTCTAAATATTTCATCAATACATTGACAATTCAAAATGCGCACACATAAAATATCCTAGGTACATGCCATTACCAACTATTAACACGCTTTATCTCATTGAATTCGGGATCGGCCTGGGATGCTGATTTCACGTTCTAGCTTTAACTTAACCTACGCACGGAAACAAACCGTACGCTGAGTATGAACTCAGTGGTATTTCTATAATCCGAACACTTAATGAAATGAAAATATATAACAAACACTTAAAATCATATACAATTACAATTATTCAATTATTTAATTCATATATAAATTATTTATAACTTATTCCATTTCAATAACGGTCAATTGATCTTTATTATTGAGTAACAATCAATCATTAAAGAAATCAGTCATTCAGTATTTTCATTTACTCCTATTAACATGACTCAAACATTGACGGATACACGGATTCCAACCCAAACACACCAGTACGGCACATTGTGCCTAAACGGTACGTAGTACCTAATCAATATACGACACATAAGTGCTTGAAACGACACACGAGGTGCCTGATACGACACATAAAGTGCCTGATATACGACACATAAAGTGCCTGATCGGCAAAGCCGATAAATTCCGTACCCTTCCAAATCCTGTGGCATGCCAATTATATCCGACTCAGCCCGACTAGTTAATAGGGTATTCCATATTACTTTTCAATTTCAATTTCATTCTCAATTTAATTACAACTCAATTCAATATAATTCAATTCACTTTTCAATAACAAATATTCGATTTCACAATAATCACTTATTCATACTAATTTCATCACATTTCTAACCAATATATTTTTCAATATAACGTACATTCAATATTCAATTTCCACATCAATCACATATATTCATATAAATTCAATAAATTTATCACATACTAAATCAATTCATTTCAATTATAAAGACACAATACAAATAATTCTCATCTTAATTATTTATCATAACATTTACCCAAAATTCAATTATCATAATTGCACAATATCACATTCACACACACACACACACACATATATATATATTTATAATATATAATTCAATTTAATTTAATCAATATAAATTCATCAGATACCAAATTAATCCATTTCCATTATAAACTAATTCTCACTTCAACATTTAATAAATGCATTGAATAAAAAAATAACAATTAATAACTAGGTTCGGATTATAGAAATACAAACCGTAATTTCCGAGCTAACCCTCGTCGACTTTGCTTTTTTCTTACTTAGCCGAGCTATCCGGTACAATGTTAGCTACGAAAATTAAAACAATTTAAAATTCAGCAATATACAATTTCATTTTATTTATTCCAATCTCAACTCAATATTTACATAACTTCTAATTTAATCCCAATTCAAACTAACTTGTTTTCTTTACAATTTATTCTCTATTTTTCACTCAACTATCACTTAAAACCAAATTTCAACCCTCTAATTCCTCCATAAATCCATAATTTCGAATTTCTTTCAATTTAGTCATTAAAGCATAAAACTTATGAATTACTTTACAATTCAATCCTTATTTCACTTCTAACTTGAATTTCTATCAATTTTAATCCCTAATTCATCATTTTATTCAACATGATCCATATTTAGAAATCTAATATCTTCCAAAATATCAACTTAATTCCATCAAAACCTTATTCCAAGACTTTTAAAACATCAAAATTAAGTAAAAAGGGCTAAATTGACTTACCTATTTAGACTTCAAGCTTCAAACCCTCAATTTTCCCTTTTCTTCATTCCTTTCTTTCTTTTTTTTCCTTCCTTCTCTATTTCGTTTCTTCTATTCTGTTTCTTTCCTCCTTTTTCTTTCTTTTATTTTCATTAAACTATTATATATATATATTATTTATACTTAAATTAGTAATACTTATTTATTATTTATATATGTATATATTATTAGTACATATGTATCTATTTATAACCATACATTTGTCATAATTTAATTTATTTATTACATAAAAATCTTATAATATAATTATTTAATTAATAAATATCTTTTACTTAATAATTATCTATTTAATAACTAAATACAAGTATTACAAATGTATGTATTTTTATTAATACACTTGTATCTAATCATCATCACACATTTGTCTTTCTTTAATTCATTTATTTATTTACTCTATTTAATTAATATACAATAATAATTTTAATATAATAACATTTACTTAAATAATAAGTAAATACATACATGTATTACAAATGTATGTATAATATTTATTACACATGTATATTTTTATTACCACACATTTGTCACTATTTTAATTTATTTAATAATATAATAATTTAATATCAATTAAATAATAATAACCATAATAATAAATTAATTATTCTAAGAAAAATCTTAGATTTTTCCATCTTTTGTCGCCTAAATTAGGACTAATGGCATAATTGCTATTTTGGTCCTTTATATTTTCTTTTAATCTATAATTTAACTTTCACACTTAATTCAATTTAATCCTTATACCTATTTAGCCTCAATTTAAGTTAATTCACCTTATTAAACTCTAATTAATCACTCAATTAACTTCGTAAATATTTTTAATAAATATTTACGAATCTAATTTTCAGAAACAGAGACCTGAAAATAAACTTTTTCGATAACCATAAAATTCGGGTCGTTACATGTACTACTTATCATTTTTCAAAAGTTTAGACATTCATTGAAATCTCTAAGTAGGAGACAGAAGTCCCCTTCTCTTTATCTTCTTAAGAAAGAAAATCATTAAAATCATCAACTAAAATCAAATAGAAGTCCCCTTCTCTTTATCTTCTTAAGAAAGAAAATCATTAAAATCATCAACTAAAATCAAATAGTAATTATGTTTACTAGCCATGGTCTAAAGATTTTTTTTAATAATATTTAACTTTAACTAAACCTAAATCTAGCTTAAACAAAAGTAAATAACAAAAATAAATTACAAGAGTGTAACTTGATCACTATGTGAATCTCCTACTTGGTATTACGCAGTAGATCTAAAGGTGAAGACGGGCGGGTAGGAGACTTGACCCCTTAAAAATGAAAAATTTTATTTTGACCCTTTAATTTAGTAAAAGGTAAAATTACAGTTTGGCCTCCCTTAAAATGATAAAATTTTGATTTAATCTTTTAAAAGTTATAAATATATAAACTATTAAAATTGTAAAATTACATTTTAGCTCTTATAAGAATATACAACTTAATTCTGCCATCAAGAAAAATTTCTTGACTTCGTCCCTGAGTAGATCCACTAAGACTATATTCGATCTTCATAATAACATATCACATATTGTCATGGGGATGGCTGCACTGTTGGAACAGTTTCTACAATATTTATAGTGTTCCAATAACTATAAATGAAAGGGTGTAATTAATCAAAAATATATCTTTTTGGTTATTGACAAAGAATTATGACTATTCAAACAATATTATTTGAATAATTATGTTTAATCAAGAGATATTAGATGAATAATTATGTCTCTTTTAAAGATATTATTATTTAGAAAAGACACCTATTGAAAGATGTCTTTAGAAAAGACATGAAATTCCTATAAATAGGAATGGGATTTCATTTGGAAATATACCAACAAGTTCTAAAAATTCTTTCTATCTTTCCTCCATTTTATAATATTACTAGATTGTTCTATAAAGAGTTACTGCAAATTTTTTTTATAGAAATCGATTTTCTTATTATACATTGCCCAGTGCTTAGTGGACTTTTTTTTTGTTAGTGCAAAATGCAAATAGTCATCGGACTTTATTATATCATCAATGTTCATTTGCTTAAATCTCATTTGCACACCAAGTATAGGTGAGGGTGAATAGAACTTTAAAGATAGTGGCTTGATATACGCTTTGGATCCTTGTCCTATTTCTTCATTTTCTGTTCGAGTTGTTGTTCGTGTTCCATTCGTATGTTCAAGATTTTCCTCACTGAAGATTTGTACTAACAATTTTAAGGTTTTATTATCATGATGAATACTACAACACATGAAAGTGGAACACTAAGGGAGTTGGCTTCCAACTTTGTCAAACTTGATCAATTTGGTGGTGGTAATTTCCAACGATGGTAGAAAAAGATGCACTTCTTATTATCAACTTTAAAGATTGCCTATGTTTTGGATACTCCAAGACCAAAAGAGAATGAAAATGAACCTGTTGTTGCAACTTGAGAAAGACAAAAATGGGACAATGCTGATTACTTGTGCATAGACCACATATTGAATGGTTTATCCAATGTTTTGTTTGACACCTACCAAAATGAAGTCACAACTAAGGAATTATGGGACAAATTGGTGACAAGATACATGACCGAAGATGTTACAAGTAATAACTTTCTTATTAGTCGTTTCAATAATTATCAAATGATTGATGGTTGTTCTATTATGGAACAATTTCGTGACATTGAAAAAATGTTGAATCAATTTACGCAATACGATATGAAAATGGATGAAATGATTGTTATATCCTCCATTATAGACAAACTTCCTCCATTCTAGAAAGACTTTAAAAGAAGTCCAAAACATAAGAAAAAGAAAATCTCTTGAGGCTTTAGCAAACCATCTTTGTATTGAAGAAGAATATCAAAAGCAAGATTAGCACTTAGATTCTAAAAAATGCCAAAATGCATGTTACGAAGGAAGTACAAACTACTAAACCATCCAAGAGAAAGTTCAAACAAATTAATAAAGCACCTAAGTTCAAAAAAAAAAACAAAAGGGCTCATGCTATCATTATGGTAAGTCAGGACGTTTCAAGAATGAATGTCGATTTTTAAAGAAGAAATCATCTTCTAAGGCTGATAATTACAAAAAGTTTGTTGCCATGATTTCTGAAATTAATATGGCACAAGATGATAATGCATGGTGGATTGATACTGGAGTAACCAAACATGTGTGCAAAGACAAAAGCATGTTCACAAAGTTCACACAATGTGAATATGATAATATCTTGTACATGAGAAATTCTTCCACTGCAACAATCAAAGGCAACGGATCTGTTGGACTACCATTCACTTCTGTAAAGGTTTTAACCTTGAATGATGTATATTATATACTAGAAGTTAGGAATAAATTATTGTTTGAAAGTTTGTGAAATAAGTTTGGTTTCAAACTTGTTTTTGAGACAAATAAGTTTATTCTATCTAAGGGAGGAATTTTTGTAGGGAAGGGTATAAGTATAAGGGCATGTTCAAACTCAAAATTATTAATAAGAATAAAAATATTATTTCTGTTTATATGGTTGAATCTTCTTGTTTACAACATTATAGATTAGGTAATTTGAATTATAGAAAATTGAATGATATGCATAAGTTAGATTTAATTCATGTTTTTAATAATAATATTGAAAAATGCAATACATGTATGTTGACTAAAATTACGAGAAACCCTTTTTCTAAGGTTAAAAGGAAAACAAAGTTGCTTGATTTGATACATAGTGATTTATGTAACATGTATAGTATTCCTACATTAGGTGGAAAGAAATATTTTGTTACTTTTATTGATGGTTATTCTAAATATTGCTATGATGATTATTCTAAATATTGCTATGTATATTTATTGCATTCAAAAGATGAAACACTTGATAAATTTAAAGTTTATAAATCTTAGGTTGAACTTCAATGTGAATCATTTATCAAGTGCTTAAAATCGGATAAATGTGGAGAATACTATAATCCAAGTTATTTTGAATCCACTGAAATTATCCATCAAGTTTTAGTCCCTTACACATCACAACAAAATGGAGTAGCTGAAAGGAAAAATAGAGTCTTAATTGAAATGGTAAATTGAATAATATCATATTTAGGTTTTGGATAAGGTTTTTGGGGATAAGTTATTCTAACAGCTTGTCATATATTGAATAGAGTTCCTAATAGGAAAACTAAAATAACCCCCTATGAACAATGGGATAAAAGGAAACCAAACCTTAATTATTTGAAGATTTGAGGCTGTAAAGCTATTGTCAAAGTTCCAACACCTAAACGTAAAAAGTTAGGTAAAAGAGGAATTGAATTCATATTTATAGGATGTGCACATAATAGCAAGGCATATAGGTTCATGGTAATCGAACCAAATGATTCAATTTCAATTAATACTGTTATTGAATTAAGAGATGCTATTTTTGATGAAAATATATTTAATTTTATTTCAAGACAATTGTAGCCACAACAATTAATTCATTCTTCAAATGAGAATGAGACTCTATTGGAACAAATTGATAATAATGATGAATTTTGTCAAGAATTAAGAAGAAGTAAAAGGATTAAACAAGTCAAAGATTTTAGACCAGATTTTATTATGTTCCTTATAGAAGGAAAATGTTAAAGTATAGGCAATAAGATACCTTATTGTTATAATACGGAATATGATCCTATTACATTTGAAGAGACAATGAAACCTCAAGACTTTGCTTTTTGGAAAGAAGCAATAAATAATTAGATAGATTCAATAATGGGAAATCAAACTTAGATGTTAGTTGATCTTCCACCGGGTTCCAAACCAATAGGTTGTAAATGGATCTTCAAAAATAAAAACAAGGTCAATGGAACCATTGATAAATTTAAAACAAAGTTGACAGCCAAAGGTTTTATACAAAAACAAGGTATTGATTACTTTGATATTTATGCTCCATTAGCAGGAATTTCTACGATTAGTTTCTTAATATCACTTACCTCAATGTATAATTTGGTTGTTCACCAAGTAGATGTTAAAACTGCAATTTTAAATGATGAATTAGAAGAGGAAGCATACATGGAACAACTAGAAGGGCTTGTTGTTCCAGGACAGGAGCATAAGATATGTAAACTTGTTAAATCTCTATATGGACTTAAACAAGCACCCAAGCAATGACACCAGAAGTTTTACAAGGTTGTTCTAACTAATGGCTATAGAATAAATGAATCCGATAAGTGCATATATAGCAAATCTGAAAATGAAAAAGGTTTCATAATTTGCTTATATGTAGATGACATGTTCATATTTGGCACAAATTTGGAACAAATAGAAAAAACAAAGAAATTCTTATTAAACAAATTTGCTATAAAGGATATAGATGTAGCAGATGTTATTCTTGAGATTAAAAAACCCGAAAGGAAAGCACATAGCTTTATCACAATCACATTATATTGAAAATGTGCTTAAAAAATTTGATCTTTTCAATTGTATACCAGCATCTACACCTATGGACCCTCAAATAAAATTAGTATCTAATGCTGGTAGGAAAAATAATCAATTGAAATATGAAAGTCTAATTTGTTGTTTTATGTATATAGTGACTTGTTCAAAACCAAATATTGCATATACTGTTAGGAAATAGAGTAGGTACAAAAGTAATCTAAGTAGTTTGCATTGACAAGCTTTGAATAGAGTACTTAGGTACTTAAAAAAACTATTAACTATGGGTTGTGTTATAATGGATATCCTTCAGTTTCAAAAGGGTATTCAGATGCTAGTTGGATTACAAGTTTGGAAGATCATGCTTCTACTAGTGGATGGATCTTCATTCTTGGTAGAGGCGCCATTTCTTGAGGTTCCAAGAAACAAACATGTATTACTGATTCCACCATGGCAACCAAATTTATTGCATTAGCTGTTGCATCTAAAGAAGCAGAATGGTTAATAAATTTGCTTTGTGATGTACATGTTGGAAAAAGTGGGTTTGAAAAGTGTAACAGAAAATAAATTTAGGGAAAAACTAGAGTTCTAAAAATTTTTCCAAAACAAGATCTTGGTTATGATGTCTAAAGTAATAAACACTTAATCAGAATTGTACCTTTTCGATTAGTCTAGAATGAGTGCTTTGATCGAGTAGTCTTCTCTACTATCCTCAAGCTCACGTCTGTCGAGCGTGGGCTCGCTTTGAATTAGAAAATTTTTCACAAAAATTACCAGTGAGGTAGTTTTCTAATTTCTCTAAACTTTTGGGTCAAGTTTTAAATGAGATAAATATGATATAAGGAGAGTTTAGCGAGTTCAACTATGATTAAACTTAATCACTTTAATATTAAACCTTATTAAAATAATAGAATGTTTATCTACAAGATAAATATTAAATTAAATTTAATATTAAGATAATCACTTCAATATTAAATTAATAAAATAATATTAAGATAAGTATTAAATTTAATTTAATATTAAACCATTAAAATAATATTATTTTTGGAATAATTAATTTGAAATCAAATTCTCTGGTAGAGTCCCAGTAGGAGTATAACTCTTCCACTACTCAAACACCGGCAACCAACTGCCGCCGGCTACTGGGATGTCGTCGTTACAGTCACCGGCACCGCTGTGTTCAGTGATGTAGGTGCAACACCCTTACGACACCTTGAACCGGTCCGGCTGCTGCCGATTTAATTCAGGTCAATGACGAGCCAATTGGTTCGGTCTAGCCACTGGTTGGACCGTCGACTCGATTCACATACTGGGCTCGGTTCGACCAGTTTTTGGGTCTTAGTCTTGGTTTTGTGCTCTTAAGACCAATTGATGATCTCATGTCTAATTTTCAAGTTTTATAACCAATTGGGCCAATTGTCTAACTTGAAAATTAACTTCCAAAAATATCATACTAATTTTATCTTATTTGATTAATTTAATTTTACTTGATAAAAATTAATTTTTCTAAAAATCACTTAGATTTTCCAAATTATTTTTTCAATAAATTTCTTTAATCAAATTCTTTAGTTAAACAATTCTCACGATCACCTAATTTAATTCCACATCGAATAAATCGACTCAATTAAATTATTCCCAAAGTCGTAGAATATTCTTCTGATTGAAATGCAGTACGATTGAGCTTTTGTTGAGCTAACAGAGGGACCAATCGAACATATACAATTAGGCTCTAATGATTGCAATTATGCTGAGAAGCATCGTTCTGATAATTTGAAATTACTTAATCATGGAGTCAGTCCACAAGAAGTACCACGATTAAAAACTCCTTATTGTATACTTTTTACGAAATCAATTCATCCAACTACTTTGTCCAATGAACTCGTCATGTGTGTGTTACCCTCATATGATATCTTTGATTCCTTTTAAGTTAAATCCATTCATTCAATGCAATCCTATTTTATCTCATTGTCACCATTGTGTTTTCTTAATGATTACTATGATCACTGTCAACAACTGACTGTGATAAATTGCTCATTCGAGAACAAGCAACATGTGGTCACGTTCCATATTTATCAATCCATATAATGCCAATGAGAGGATATCATTAACTCTTTAATTGAGCTATGAATTTTGCTGTTGTTAGTAAAGCAATACCATACACAAGTCATGTACCCAACATATCAGCTATGAGCTCGATCATCGTTAGAGCATAAACCTCTACTTATATCAAAGCATATGAGTTGCATATGCATGGTCAATGACTACTTTAGGATTTAGGTAAATCACACCATGAACATCAAAAGTGAATTAATTTACAAATGGATTCAGAATTAATTCATCAGCATGAATAAAATAAGCTTAATGTCTCTTCATTAGAAAAAAATGAATTGATGTTGTAATGGGAATGAACATGTCTAGGATTGGATTCTTGAGAAAGACTTGGTATTTAAGCAGTCTTTATGACTCACCTCTCTTTCTTGCTATTCTACCTGGTGTTCAGTTTTCATTCATTGCTTCTTTTTAAAGGGGGTAAGGTAATATTTGCGTAAATTTTTAAATTTCCAAGTATGTTTCAATCTTTTCCATATAAGTATGTTGAAATAAATGAATGTTCAGAAAAAGTTTTTGTCCATAAGTTAGTCTAAATGCAAGCAGGTGATAAACCATAATTTATACATATTTTTACCACATGCTTAGCATATTTATGAATGATTTTTTCTTGGTTTTAGTGAATTCGATGCTCCTAATCCTTTAATTTCATATTTTATACTCAAAAGAGCTTAGGATAGCAAAAGGAGCGAGAAATGGGCCAAAAACGGACAAATTGGGCTTAAAATAGTGTTTCACACGACCCAGACACTTCCACACGGGTAAACCACACACCCGTGTGAGGCACATGGGCAAACCACATGCCCGTGTGTCATGGCCGTGTCGACCAAGAACCAACTCAGTATGGCACATAGACGTGTCCCTACCGAGCCCAAGGCTAGTTTTATTCGGAAAAAGGGCACTTTTGAGGGTTTTGAAGCATTCTAAAGCCTATATAAAGACCCTAAAAGAGGATTAGAGGGAGCCACAGAGTTGGAGGCAGAAAAATACTGAATGACAGCCATCGGAATCACCTCGGAGCCAGGATCTACATCAAGACTGAAGATTTCCATCCAATTTCTTAGAAGTTTTTTGGGCTTCTTTATGTTTTGTTGTCTTCCAAACTTTGAAATGATTTCCATTATTATTATGAACTAAACTCCCTAAATACCTAAGGGAGATGAACCCTATGATGAATCTTATTACTATTTGAATTATATGATAAAGACTTATTCTTATTCTTAATTGTGAGTTCTAAATTCTTGTTTTAATATTCGAGGGTATTAATTCAGGTTTTGATGTGCTTATTCAGTAGAGAAAAAGTCCCTGTTTAAGAGTAGATCATTAAAAATTAAGCGGAGTTGAATGCAATCCTAGAGATAGGACGACATAAATCTGCCGGATTAGAGTCAAATCTAATAAAGGAATCCATAGATCGAGTTAATACGATAATAGGGGTTTTAATTAGAAAGAGATTTCAATTAATCAACCTAAAGTCAGTTGTTCTTAGTCTCGAAAGAGATATTAACATAAATTAGGGATTTCTACAGATTTAGTTAAGTGAATAAATTGTCTAATTCAGAAGTAATAAGTGAAGTCTAAGTGGATTCTTCCTTGGGTATTGTCTTCTCCATCGGTTTTTCCTAAAGTATTTTCCAAACTTCATCTTTGTCGTAATCTTAGTTAATTAGATAATTAGTTTTAGTTTAAAAACACACTTAATTCTTAGGCTAGATAATAAAAAGACAGTAATTACTAGTACTTTTAGTCCTCGTGGATACGATATTTTCGGTCTCACCAGAACTATACTACTATTCGATAGGTACGCTTGCCTTAGTCGAATTTATAGTTAGTTTAACAACCATCAAGTTTCTGGCGTCGTTGCTAGGGACTAAGATATTAGGAACGCTTAATTTTTATTACTTTAGCCATTTTTTTTATTTTTATTGCAATTTAATTTAATTTTTGCTTAAATTACTAATTTTTTTTATTTACTTCGGGCAGGTTTTTATAGTTTATGACTAGAAGGAACTCGTCAGGACCTCTACTTTTTGATAGTGAGATCGAAAGCACAGCTCGCAGAAATAGAAGAGAAATAAGGCGAAGCCTACAATACATAGAGGAAGGACAAGAGGATGATATTCAAACCACAATCGAGGAGATGACTGATAATCAAAATAATCAGTTACCTCCTGTGGCTATTACAGACCCAGTAAATCAGAATCTTACTCCTCGTATTATGTATGATTATGCTAAACTTACTTTAACAGGAGTTGAATCGAGTATAGTTAGACCTGCTATTGCTGCAAATAATTTTGAACTGAAACCTAACACGATTCAAATGATAAAACAGTTTGTTCAGTTTAGTGGTTTGCAGGACGAGGATCCAAACACTCATTTGGCAAGTTTTCTGGAACTCTACAACACTTTTAAGATCAATGACGTTTCTGAGGATGTCATTCACCTTCGGTTGTTTCCATTATCATTGAAGAACAAAGCTAAACAGTGGTTGAACTCGTTACCTTGAGGGTCAATCACAACTTGGGAACAAATGACTGAAATTTTTTTACTAAAATACTTTTCACCGGCTAAAATGGTGAAATTGAGGAATGATATATCTTTTTTTGTGCAGATGGATCTAGAAACTCTGAATGATGCATGGGAAAGATACAAGGACTTATTAAGAAGGTGCCCTCACCATGGGTTACCTCTATGGCTGCAGGTTCAGACTTTTTACAACGGTGTGAACCCCTCAACAAGGCAACTTATTGACGCAGCCGCTGGTGGAACATTGAACAACAAAACACCTGAAGAGGCTTATGAATTTATTGAAGATATGTTATTGAATAACTATTAGTGGCAAGTCATGAGAACGAAGCCGACAAAAGCTACTGGTGTTTTCAACCTCGACGCGGTTACTATACTATCTAACTAGGCAGAACTTTTAAATAAAAAGATTGACGGTTTGTATAGTTCTACTCAGGTACATCCAGTGATGAGGTGTGATTCAAGTGGAGGTGGAGTACACACAAATTATCCAACTTTCAACCCTAGCACCGAGGAGGAACAAGTTCAATACATGGGTAATAATAATTTTAGACCTCAAAATAACCCATACAGCAACACTTATAATACAAGTTGGAGGAACCATCCCAATTTCTCGTAGGGTGGGCAAGGAAATCAAAGGCCACAACATCCCCCAGGTTTTCAACAATCACCTTACAAGCAGGAAAAGAAGTCGAACCTTGAGAAGATGCTAACAAAATTCATCTTGGTGTCAGAAACTCATTTTCAGAATACGAAGACAGTCCTTAAAAATCAGCAAGTATCGATTCAAGGGCTCGAAACTCAAATAGGACAACTTGCTAAGTTAATTTCTGAGCGAGCACAAGATAGCTTGCCGAATAATACTAAAACTAACCCAATGGAGCAACTTAATGCGATTATTGTTTGAGATGAAGAAGGGTTAGTTGAACTTGAACCAGAACCGAAGTAAGGACTTGTGGTAAGTAAAGGTAAGGATGAGGTGGACCACAGTGAGAAAAAATTGGTAAGTAGAGAATATAAACCTCGTGTGCCATACCCCACCGCGACAAGGAAAGGCCACTCGGACAAACAATTTGGTAAATTCCTTAAATTATTAAAGAAATTACATATTAACTTACCATTTATTGAAGCTCTTTCACAAATGCCAAACGCAGTTAAATTTTTAAAGGAGCTTTTAGCAAATAAGTGGAAGTTGGATGAGGCGTCGTATGTGAAGTTGAACGCAGTTTGCTCAGCCATTCTACAGAATAAGCTACCCAACAAATTGAAAGATTCAAGGAGTTTTACGATCCCTTGTTTAATTGGTAGTTTAAATGTTAACAATGCTTTGGCTGATTTAGGGGCAAGTATTAATGTCATGCCCTATAAAATGTTTAAACAATTAGGTCTTGGGAAACCCAAACAAACTAGGATGAGCATTCAATTAGCAGATAAAACAATCAGATTTCCTAGGGGTATTATTGGAGACGTACTCGTTAAAATTGATAAATTTATATTCCCCATTGATTTGGTTGTTCTAGACATGGAAGAGGACAATGACGTGCCTTTAATTTTAGGAAGTCCCTTTTTAGCAACTGCTAGAACTATCATTGATGTTGGCACAAGTGAATTGATACTTCGTGTAGGTGATGAAACAATTAAACTTCAAGCTCGTGATTCTGCTAAAATATCTAGTAATCGAGACGATTGTTTAAGTTCTATTAACCTAAATAATGTTACAACTAAACCTCCTTTGCAGGACTCCCCTAGGAAGAACGTGATAGAGCTCCAGTCTAATCTATACAACAAAAAACTGATCGATTCATGAAGAACGAAGGTTTCAGATCGATAAACTAGACGAATGGCGAACACATGTCATTGAGAAACCAAAAGCACACGATAAATCAAAGCGACATCTCGATAAGCGTAGAAATGAAACAACGAAATTTAAGGCTGGGGATAAAGTATTGTTAGATGAAAAGGACCCCCGAATTGCTACCTCAGAGCTTAATACAAATGGAGCGACTCCCTTCACGGTACTGAATATTTTCCTATACGGTAAAGTCGAGGTAAATCATTCTCAATTTGGCACGTTCAAGGTGAATATTACTGGACTTAAACTTTATGAGGATAATAGAATTGATAGCAGAAGTGAGGAGTTTCAACTCTTCAATCCACTGTAATCATGCGAATGAGAGGTAAGTCGAGCTTAGACTCTAAATAAGCGCCTCTCAAGAGGCAACCTGAGCACTAACACCACTAACTCATTTATTTTAGCTTTTTTTAGTGTTTTTATGTAGGTACAGTGGCCCACATGGCCTAGACACATGGGCATGTCCTTGGCCGTGTGGAAACAAGGTTAAAAAATTCCCCAAGTATCGAGCCACACGGCCATAAATTCAATCCACAAGGCCGTGCGACACGACCGTGTGAAGCACACGGCCTAGACACACGGGCGTGTCCAAGGCCGTGTGAAAACTGGAGCTAAGTTTTTAAATTTTAAATAAGTCATGGAGCTATACGGGCTAGCCACACGGCTGTGTGTTTGGACACACTTGCGTTTGGGGTGCCGCACGGGCGTGAGAGAAGTGAATAACACCGCACACAATCGTACGATACGGCCGTGTGAACCACACGGAACAGCCACACAGGGGTGTCCCCAGGCCGTGTGACGATTACATATTCGAATTTCATGATAAACACGGGTTGGACGAGATCCACACGGATGTGCGACATGGCCGTGTGGCCCAATACGGGTCTCACACGGTCGTGCCCCTTTTTAAACCCCCCAAATCCTAACTTTTTCTTCTTCTTCGTCACCAACCCTTTCCCCCTTATCCGCCGTAGCACTTTCCTCATGCCGACGCCCTTTTTCGGCCTCCAGCACCACTGGTCGAACCCCCTCCTCCCCTATCTCCCCATTTTTCTTTCTTTCTTTCCCCCTTCCTTTCTTCTTTTTCCTTTCTTTTCTTTTTCCTTTCTACCGACTTCCACAGCATGCCGCACGGCCTGACCTTCCACGCCCGTGTCTCGCCCCTGTTTTCTACCGTCAGCACCACTAGCTACGACCACGGTCCTCCAATGACCTGTCACCACCACCATCGGTCACGCTCTCTTTACCAAATCCTCCATCATTTTCATTATTTATTTTTATTTTGTTATCATTATTATTATTATTATTATTAGAAGTATTATGCCATGCCTTTTATTCATCTTTTGTTCTTACTTTAGCCTTACTTTTTTATGCCATTAAGTTCAAGTTTATTTAGCTGGTTAGTTTAGGATCATTCCATTAAGTTTGCTATTTTCTTAGAAGCCTCATATTTAGTTTATCATATTAGTCAATATAAGTTGAAAATTTAATTAGTAGCTACTTAATTCTTTTAATGTAGTTAGATCTACAATTTGTCTACATCGCTATTCACTTGCTGTTTTATTGCCTATTTGTGTTCTTATTTAGATTCTGTTACTCTTGGACGCATATAATGACAAACTCACGAGATAAAAAGATTACAGTTCCCGCTTCGAAAAAGCGGAAGGGTCCTTGCGCAGCCTCCTCGAACGCTTCGACCGAAGCTCGCCACCCTCTACTTCGATTTTCATCAAGCCTACAGGACGACCTATTTTAGGTTCTACGAGTATGACCATTGGGAGTGGGCTGATTTATTGACTGGGCTACTTTGGAGCAGGTCCAACTTGCTTACCTTGTTCGCTTCCATCTTGATACCGCGCGATGGGATCAGTTCTTTGCAATCATCGAGCCCACATATTCAGAGCTAAAATTGGAGTTCTACACTACTTTTCACCTATAGCACGTGATGAACACACAAGGCGAGGCTGGTACTATCGTTTTCCGACTTGGTGACTTGTTAGGCATATGAGTGTACATGAATTTAGAGCTACTTTGGGCCTCTACAGGAGGAGTTCATGGCTTTAGAAAAATTTCCTACAGCTTCATCGTCACATACACTATTCGTCATCTTGCTGTTAGACTGACCTTATGGTGAGCACGGTTCCCTATGACGGAGTCACTCGAAAGCGACTTCTCTCCCTCCAGCACTACGCTAAATTCACGCCATAATGGCCCACACTTTGACTGGGAGGAGAGAGAGCATCGGAGTAGTTAGCACCACTGACGCGTACTTCCTATGGAGCATGGTGACTGGCCAAGTATTTGACTTGGCATATTTTATCGCCCTCGCCTTTCGTCACCTGACGGATCGCCATAGGAGGGGCCCTATCTGCCTTGGCCCTTACGTGACTCGCCTCGCTCGACACTTCGGCCTTTTCGTAACTCTAGAGATGTCATCGACACTCAGATTAGTTGGCCAGATGTCTCCGTAGGGAATTTCCAGTATGATCCACATGCGGATGATAGAGCGACACTGTGGAGTTGACCCCCTTCAGTACAGACTCGTCTAGTCAGTTGACTAAAATGAGCCAAAGGACATTACTAACGATGTCCCTCCCTCTCACGAGGACCCACCTTCACCACCACCACCGCGTCACCGACTTCCTGCTGCCACTTTGGCAGACTTATCCGAGCGATTCACTCGTTTTGATCAGCAGTGTTTCGAGCAATTCGACAGCATCGATGCCACTCTCCGACAGATTTGTCACCACCTCCATAGTTCTTCTCCTATGCCACCGGCTCACGACTCTGATGATGAGGACTTTTGAGTCCCTTTATTTTACTATTATTTTTATTTTTACTTTTATTTTTATTTAAACTTTATTGTGTCTTTTGTATTTTTCGAAAACTTATGGTTTTATATTTTAAACTCTGCTTATCTTTATGATTATTATCGCATTATCCCCTAATTCTCTTCCACAATGGTGTTTTTTTTGTACCTCAGAATCATGCCTCTTATTCGGCTTCCTTTACAATTCTTGCTCTTGCTACTTCAAGGATCTCATCCAAATTTTCAGGGCAGCTTCGCTTCGCCCCCTCTCTTATGATATTATGCTTATATTTTTATTAACTATTTTTGTACATTGAGGACAATGTACATCTTAAGTGTGGGGAGGTTATCTATGTGATTATTAGAAAATCCCTGAATTTTTAAGCTTGTTCTCAAATAATTTTCTCATATTATTATTAGAGTAAATTTTGATTGATTTATGATTTTTATTGATATGTTTTGAATTAAATCATAAGTAGCTGTGCATTGATTGTTTAAACTTTAAGACATTAGAGAATCAAGTACGATTAGTTGAAACTTTTGAGAATTAAAATTGCTAGGTTGTTTCCCTGAATTGAGGTATTATCTTGAAGTTTTGAATTTACAGGGTTGACATCAAATACCCATAATTTCTGTGAGATTTTGAGCCTTTTAAAGCATATATCCTTCGTGCTCACTATTTTATTAATTATGAGTGTGTGAACATTGATTTGTTATTTTAGAACTTGCATCGATTACACATGTCGAGACCACACCATTGATTTGATATACTAAAATGATAAAGGCACTTATGTTTTAACTCAATTTTTCCCCCATAAAAAGCCTACCCACACAATTGACCCTTAGTGAACCCCCTTGAGCTTAACAAACTATTTTTTTAATTTACCCTAAAATTTAACCCTTTTATCATACTTTTTGATTCGTTGAGAATTTTTCCCATTTTATTGACTCCTTTTTTGTCGAGATTTGAATTGGTTAATTGTCTAACTATGTTCTTTCATTCGAATCATATAATTCTCTCTTATATAAATATTTGTTTTTATTCTTAAAAAAAACATACATAAATACATACATATTGGTAGTAATTCCTTGTTTTTAAGCTTAAGTTTTTAATTCCATATTCTGAGAAGAAACTCATGTTTATTGATGTTAGTTATTTTTCCAGTTAGGTAATTTATCAAGTTAATCTCGATTCTAACCGTTTCTTTTTTAGCCTTTATCCACACCTTAACCCAAAGCCCCGTTACAACCTTTCAAAGACCTTTTGATTTGTGTATCATCTCATTTATAGTGGTGGAGATCTGATTTTCATGCAAGCCTATGGTAATAACTTTTCATGTTTGACTAATGAGTGCTTAATCATTGAACCTTAAACACATTGAGTGATTTGAGTGAACCTTTAATGAGGATGTCATTCAATGTTAGTTTGGAATTAAAGATAATTACTTAGATAAAGGGGGATGCCTATAATTTTATAATTGAAATGCTCAACTTTGACTATTTGAAACTTTAATGTTCTTTTCGTTAATTTTTTAATGTGTGACTGCTTGTGGATTATTTTGAAACATTATTGATGAAAATTATAAGTTGAGAAGAATTTATTTTGATTGTGAGTTGAGGATTTTGCTTGAGGATGAGCAAACACTTAAGTGTAGGGATATTTGATAAACCGTAATTTATACATATTTTTACCCTATGCTTGGCATATTTATGAATGATTTTTTCTTGGTTTTAGTGAATTTGATGCTCCTAATCCTTTAATTTCATATTTTATACTTAGGAGAGCTTAGGATAGCAAAAGGAGTGAGAAATGGGCCAAAAACGGACATATTGGGCTTAAAACAGTGTTTCACACGGCCCAGACACTTCCACACGGGTAAACCACATGCCTGTGTATCATGGCCGTGTCGACTAAGAACCAACTCAGTATGGCACATGGCCGTGTTCCTACTGAGCCCAAGCCTAGTTCTATTCTGAAAAAGGGCATTTTTGAGGGTTTTGAAGCATTCTAAAGCCTATATAAACACCCTAGAAGAGGATTAGGGGGGAGCCACAGAGTTGGAGGCAGAAAAATATTGAAGGACAGCCATCGGAATCACCTCGGAGCCAGGATCTACATCAAGACTGAAGATTTCCATCCAATTTCCTAGAAGTTCTTTGGGTTTCTTTATGTTTTGTTGTTTTCCAAACTTTGAGATGTTTTCCATTATTATTATGAACTAAACTCCCTAAATACCTAAGGAAGATGAACCCTATGACGAATCTTATTACTATTTGAATTACATGATAAAGACTTATTCTTATTCTTTATTGTGAGTTCTAAATTCTTGTTTTAATATTCCAGGGTATTAATTCAGGTTTTGATGTGCTTATTCAGTGGAGCAAAAGTCCCTGTTTAAGAGTAGATCATTAAAAATTAAGCGGAGTTGAATGCAATCCTAGAGATAGGACGACATAAATCTGCCGGATTAAAGTCAAATCTAATAAAGGAATCCATAGATCGAGTTAATACGACAATAGGGTTTTTAATTAGAAAGAGATTTCAGTTGATCAACCTAAAGTCAGTTGTTCTTAGTCTCGAAAGAGATATTAACATAAATTAGGAATTTCTACGGATTAAGTTAAGTGAATAAATTGTCTAATTCAGAAGTAATAAGTGAAGGCTAGGTGGATTCTTCCTTGGGTATTGTCTTCTCCATCGGTTTTTACTAAAGTATTTTCCAAACTTCATCTTTGTCGTAAGCTTAGTTAATTAGATAATTAGTTTTAGTTTAAAAACACACTTTAATTCTTAGGCTAGATAATAAAAAGATAGTAATTGCTAGTACTTTTAGTCCTCGTGGATACGATATTTCTGGTGTCACCAGAACTATACTACTATTCGATAGGTGCACTTGCCTTAGTCGAATTTATAGTTTGTTTAACGACCATCAACAGGATTTATGATTTTATCTGAGTTTTTTTTTTTATGTTATCTTAAGTTATAGAATAGTTGTGTATTCTTAGGTCTTATGTAGCCTTTTACCATGAAAATTTAATTTCTTTTGAAATAAACATGCATGAATATTTAAGTTCTTCTAATTGACTTAGTAACTTTCTTGAGGCGAAATCCTAGGAGGCATAAGAAACTAAACATGATTTAGGCACATTTTCTTTGGATCGTTTGAGCCTTTCAAGCCTACCTTATATAAATTTAACCCTTGAAACCTTAATTTGAGCCTCAAAGACTATTTTATTATTATTTACCTACATCATAAGCCATGCTATCATCTTTTTAAATTTTATCTTATTTTTACACCTATCTTAACTATACTTGTCTTGGTGAGCAAAGATCGAAGAAAAATACAAAAAAATGTACATGTTCTTCATATGTTTCAAAAAAGAAGCTCTATTCAAATGTCAAGCAAAAAGAGCAAAATAGATACTCAACATATTGAGAAATATTGGGCATATGTTTCAAAATTAAGTTTGGGAGGGTAAAAACTCATTAGCAGGAAGGATGTACCTTGAATTGATCCAAGGCAAAGATAGGGTTAAGATTACTGAACCTAAAATTCACTTCTCTTTATCCTTACCTTAAGCCTATCCTTTATTACAACCTTATAAAAGGCCTATTGATTTGGATTATTATGCCAACTACATTAGTGGAGAGTAAGTGCTAAGTTCAACATATGAGGACCATTAATTAGACCTTATGATTGTTTTGTTTGATTGATAAGGAAACTTTGATCGAATGGTGAATGTTATGTATGATCTTAAAAAACATGCACTGTATAACTTATTTTAGCATTTTCCAACATATAGAATAAAAATTTTGAAATAATGTTTGCATATGAGTGACTTATCTATGATAAGAGTTTGTGATCATGATTTTTTTGATGCATGGTTATGTGTAAATATTGATGCTACTTAATCTTACTGCAAAATTGATTTAAAAAAAGTTGTGCTTTACATGAAACATTACTTGGGACGAGCAATGGATTAAGTTTGGGGGTGTGTAAACTCTAAATTGTAGAGGGTTTTCCTAGTCATTTTTACCACATTTTTACTTAAAAATAATGCTAATCTCGAGCATTTGTTAATGAATTTAGTGAATTTTGCTTAAATCTCAATCTTGGACATGAATTTATAAAATATGCAAATCTGTGTTTTATTATGTGAATTTTATGCATAAATTAAATTATTTTCATGCTATTTTTAATGTGTTATGTTTTAATAATACAGTGGGACCATAAGATGATATAATATAGAGCTCAATACAATTCTTGCATGGACATGAATAAATCCACCCTACTTGGATGGTAAAACCATGCAAAATTGGGTTATAAGGATGTTAATTTAATCCAATTTAAGTGATAATACATGGTGGACATGTCTGGTTATTTATTGGGTTATGAAACTGTCCAACAAGAGGAAGTCAAGCCCAAATTCAGTACAAGCCTGTGGCTGCGTAAAAATCAGCTTTGGGATAATTATTTGGAGGTTCGTACACTTTGAAAATCATTAAAAATTAGCACGTGAATATTGCTCAAGAAACCGTCCACTCCATGGCTAAATTTAGCATGATTCTATGTTTAAATCAAACAACCAACTCACCCTTATTTCCACTTGTTATGACTGGCCATTAATGGAAGAGAACCAAGGGATCTTTGACGCCATTTTTAGTAAATTCAGCCACCAACCTCAAGTATAAATACGCCACTCCTCTCATATTTTTATTAATCTCTTAATCCCAAAAACATCCATCATTTCTTTATTCATTAATCATCCATTCATTTTTTTCATTCTCTCATTTTCTTCTTTCTTTCTATGCATATCACTTTAGCCATCAAAACTGTGATAAGGTTTTCTCTTGGCTGGCCACCTGAAGATCCATTAGCAAAGGAGCAACATGAGGATCGGAGAAAAACATCTTCATTTGGAGTTCACGAGACTACCGATTTGAACAGAGTTTATTATTCCTTTATTTTGTTATTTTGAGTTAAATATGTTTGCAATGTGTTTTATGATCTTGACATCAATAATGGTAGCTTAAATCTGTTGAGCTAGGATGATTGCATTTATTCAATGAATTTTGTTAAATCATGTTTATAGTGTTTGTGTCTCAGTCGATCACGTTTTCAGTTAAATTCAAGTATGTATTTCATTCATACGTGATTGGATGCATTTGAATTATCTAAGCGATCCTGACTAGACGATAGCTAATGGACACAATAATTGAAAAGTACATGCTTAATTTAGATCCTGATCTGACTAAATTAAAGGTTCATAATAACTTTGACGAGCTCTATTATCTTGTATAGTTTTTAGATTTACGTGATTAAATTGTTTCAAACCTGATCCCTTATTGTTACTTCACATGAATTCTAAGAAACCCTTAGTTTAATATGGTCAATAAAATGCATATTTCAGTAAGTAAAAGATTTCGAAAGGACTTAATGTTGTTTCCAAACTCATGAAAGATCGAGTTGCTATGGAATGTTTTCCGAACACTATTAAGCACGAGAAAAAAAAACTAAGTTGAATAGTGCAATTATCCTAGCATATTCACATTCTTGATTGTTGAATTTTGTGTTTTTGCTGCTAAACTCATTTCATACATCTCATCTCAAGCTTTTCATTTATATTAAATTGCATTAGGGATCACCTTGCATTTAGATAATTCAAGTTAGCTTAACCATCATCACTCAAAATATTTTTATCACCAAATTGTTAACTTTAATTTTATAGTTACTTGATTATCATACATAGTCCCTATGGAGACGATAACTCTTTTAATTACTTTATTACTTGATAATGACTGCGTATGCTTGCACAAACTTAAGTGTTACATGCCCACAACTTTAACCCATCCATAATTGAGATGTCTCTTTCTCACCCAAATCAGAAATCTAGAGCATGAGTTCACTAAACTCCTGTACATACTCCCTTACTGTGAGTTATTGCATAAGCTAATGCAATTTAGCCCGAGTCTCATCCTTGGCATTCTCTGGGTAAAGTTGTGCATTGAATTCTCTATGGAACTCATCTCAAGTCCCAATAGTGGTACCACTTCATCTCTCTTTTGTGGACCTATGACGCCACCATAACAAAGCAACATCAATATAATACATGGCATAAATATTTACTTTAGTAGCATCATTCATGATTCCTTTAGCACGAAAGTATTGCCCTATCTGTAACAGCTCGTTTTAGGGTCAAGTCAGAATAGTGGTTTCAAGACCACAAATTCAAAGTAGAAATGTTGATTTTATTATTTCTTTAAGGTCTACAATATGATTGAGTGATTGTGTGAAAATTTTGTTAAGAAATTTTATCGATAGAGTGTCCACTTTAACTAATAGGACTAAATTGTAATAAGTGCAAAATGTGTGTTCTAGATGCTAAAGGTGTCTAATTGAAATGAAAATTTAAATTAGAGATCCTTAAATGGTAATTAGACCATTATACTTCTTGGTGGACAAATATGGACATGGTTAAGTATGTTTTTAATGTTTTTCATTAAGGGTATTTTAGTAAATTGGTTGTGAAATGGACTAATAAGTAAAGAAAGACAAATTTTTTGTCCATTTTCTTACTTCATAGCTGAAAATTAGGAGAAGCCATAGCTAGGGTTTTTGGCCAAGCTTCCAAGCTTGATTGTAAGTCCATTCTTGTCCCATTTTTAATGATTTTTTATGTTTTTGATATCGGTGTAACCTAATCTAGCTATTTCAAGGACTAATTTGAAAGAAAATCAAAGTCTAAAATTTTAACCATGTAGAATATTTGTGTATTTTGATGTCTAATAGTGGAAAATGTATGTTTGATATTAGGTAAACAACATTTACCAAGTGATTTTTGATGAAAATGTCAAATAGGGACCTATTTGTAAAAGTTATAAAATGTGTGTTAAAATGTGAATAAATGAAAAATGTGGGCTGTTATAAGTACCATTAATATTAGACTAGGCTCGGATAATAAAGAAATCGAATGAAAATCATTTTACAAGCCTAGAAACTAAAATGTAAAAAGTTGAAAAGTTAGGGGCAAAAATGTAAATTTTACAATAAGGTGTTTTTGGGATTAAAATGAATAATGTGATAATTGAATGAATTAAATTTGATACTATAGATTAAGAAAGACAAGGTTCTAGCCTAGACCGGGGAAAGAACAAAGTCGTGGACTAAATTGAACAATTAGCCATTTCGTACCAAGGTAAGTTCGTATGTTAAAAATAAGCTTTAATATGATTTAATTTTGTTGCTTTAATATTTCATGAATTGTATGTTTGATAAATGTGAATGAGCTTAATCCTATGAACGAGTCTGAAGACGAATCGATAAGTAAGAAATTCCATTTGAACCTTAGGAATAGGGTAGGATAAAAGTGACATGTCACTAGGGTTATTATGTGTTATGTGATCATGAGATCCGGGTGCTGATCTTGTCTATCGGTTGCTGAGTATACCGACATATGTTGCGTATACTTGACGGCTTGTGTGAGCAGCACCGCGTAGTTATGTCTTGACTGGCAGCTTGTGTGAGCAGGCCCGATGATAGCTTAAAGCGAGCAACTATGTGATATGAGATTGAGGTAGCATTGGTTACATATGTTGTAACGACCCGAATTTTAAGGTTATCAGAAAAATGTATTTTCGGGTCTCCGTTTCTGAAAAATGAATTAGTAAATAATTATTAAAAATATTTATGAAGTTAATCGAGTGGTTAATTAGAGTTTAGTTGAGTGAATTTAGCTTAATTAAGAGTAACTAAGAAAAATGACTAAATTGAATAAGGGGTAAAAGTTGAATTATAGATTAATAGAAAATAAAAAAATCAAATAGGCAATTATGCCTATCTCATTAGATGAGGCGCATAGCATGATAAAATCCTAGATTTTTTTTTAAGATTATATTATTATTTTATTGTAAATTATGTTAATTATGTTATAATATTATTTTAACAATTGCATGGTAAATAAAATAAATGAAATAAATAAAAGAAAGACAAGTGTATGAAAATGATTTGATATAAGTGTATAAATAAAAATATACACATTTGTAATACAAGTATTTGATAATAAATAGTATTTATTTAAATATTAAATTATTGTTATAATTATTAATTAATATTAATATTATATTATATTATGAAATAAATTAAAATAGTGACAAATGTGTGGTAATTATAAAATACATGTGTAATAATTTGAATACATACATTTGTAATATGTATATTTAATTATTAGTAGATATTTATTATTTATAAAAGATATTTGTTAATTAAATAATTATATTATAATATTTTTATGAAATAAATAAATAAAGGTATGACAAATGTATGGTGATAAGTGAATACATATGTGCTAATAATATACACATGTGTAATTAATAAATAAATATTACTTATTATTTAGGTATAAATAATGTTATATTATATATAGATATAAAACAAAACAAAAAGAAAGAAAAGAAACAGAATAGGCAAACGTGAAGCAGGGAAGGAAAGAAAGAAAGAAAGAAAGAAAGGAGAAAAGAAAGAAAAAAAAGGAGAAAATTTAAGGTTTGAAGCTTTAAAGTTTAATAGGTAAGTCAATTTAGTCCTTTTTACTTAATTTTGATATTTTAGAAGCTTTGGAACAAGATTTTGATGAAATTAAGTTGATATTTTGAAAGTTATTAGATTTCTAGATAATGTTCATGTTGAGTAAAATGATGAAATAAGGGTTAAATTGATAGAAATTCAAGTTAGAAATGAAATAAGGATTGAATTGTAAAGTAATTCATAAGTTTTATGTTGAAGGGCTAATTTGAGGAAATTTTGAAACTAGTGAAATAAGCTGAAAATTTAGTAGTTAAATTTGAGTTTGGATGGAACTTGAATAGAAATAGAGTATGAATTAAGTTAGTAAAGTGAATGAATTAGTTAGGACCTAATTGAAAATAAGGTGTAAATTGAATAGAAATTTAATTATTTGTTATAATGAGTGCTGAAAATTAATGGTATAATTATTTTAATTCCCGTAGCTAATGTTGTCTCGGGAAATCTCGGCTAAGCAAAGAAAAAGACAAAGACAACGGGAGTTAGCTCGGAAATTACGGTTTGTATTTCTATAATCCGAACTTAATTCTTAAATTGTTGGATTTATTATTTAATATATAGATGTAGTAGGTGTTTTGAGATGATTATTTGAATTGGATTGAATATTGATTATATTGAATTGATTTATGAATATATGTGAAATTTTGAATTGAAATGAATATTGATGTGGAAATTGAATAATAAATATTTCTTATATTGGAAAATATATGTAGTTGGAAGGGTGATGAAATTGATAGAAAACTGTGATTATTGTGAAATTGAATATTTATTAGTGAAAAGTGAATGGAATTATATTGAATTGAAAATATATAGTTAATTAATTAAAATATGAATTAATTGAAAACTGAAAAGTGAATTAAATACAATATTAACTAGTCGGGCTAGTCGGATATAGTTAGCATGCCATAGGATATGGAAGAGTACGGGTTTTGTTGGCTTACTGATCAGACACTTATGTGCTGACTATTGTTACTGTTACCGTTACTGTTACCGATTCGGCACTTTGTGTGTCAGATGTTGTTACTGTTATCGTTACTGATATTGTTTTGGATTTGTTCCGATGAGGTACTCCGTGTACCGTACTGTTACTGTTACTATTCCAACTTCGACCGATGAGGCACTATGTGCCGTACTGGTGTGTTCGTTGGATCCGTGTATCCGTCTAGGTCCAAGTCATCTTAATAGGGATAAATAAAGGAACTGGGAAGATCGACTGTTACTGAATAATTTAATTGTTACTATGTATCTGATTTTTACTGAATAATTGACTGTTACTGGATAACCGATCAATTGATTGATACTGAATAACTGATTATTATTGAATAATTGATTGTTACCGAATAACTGACTGTTACTGAATAAATAATTGTTCTGATTGACTGATTGTTAATGAATATTACTGATTGATTAATTGCTATTGAAAAATAATAAATGATTTTAAATTTAAAGAAGACTAAAACATTGGTTGGAAAGTGAATGTTTGAATACTCAGTGAATTTGAATAGTTCAATATATATAAATTCATATGTTTTATAATTTTTTAAATGTTCAGATTATAGAAATACCACTGAGTGTATACTCAGCGTACGGTTTGTTTCTGTGCGCAGGTTAAGTTAAGGCTAGATTGTTGAATCAGCATCACAGGCCGATCCCGAATTCTATGAGGTAAAGTATGTTGAGTATTGGTAATGGCATGTACCTAAGATGTCTTATGAGAGTCATCTAGGTTGTGAAAGTATTGATGAAATAAGTAAATTATGGTTGGCAATGGGATATAGTATGAAGTTCAAATAATTGATAAAGTAAGTGATATACTTAAAAAGATTCATTGGATATGTTATAAAATGTTTTAGATTGGTAAGGTTTGAGTATATTTAAGTATATTTGGATTATCTGAATGTTGGTAAATTGTATTGGTTGAAGTTTTAATTTCCAGGGTTAGAAACATTTATTTTAATAAATGAGTATAATTGAACTGAACAGACCGGTAATGCTCTGTAATACTATTCTAGGGACGGATAAGGGTTAGAGGGTATTACATATGTGGCACTTAGTGTGCAAGAATCCCGAGTATCCGACATTATTATTCTGAGTGGTTCACGGGTATGTCAAAGATGATACTATGTGTAAATTCATTTCGAGATGGCTCAGGTCTGTACATAAAGCTCATGCTTATTAAATGTGTGACATGGTGAATATGAGGTAAGTTTTGTGATAGAATAGATTATGATCATGAAATTATGGTAGGTTTACATTAATTATGTTATATTATTTGAATGTTATGTGCATGGTAACGATTGCTTATTTCTTGTATGCGAGCTTACCAAGCTATATAGCTTACTCTGTTTATTTTCTATGTTTTTATAGTGTCACCAAGCTAGCTCGGAATAGGAGATCGTTGGAGATTCGCCTCACACTATCAGAACTATTATTTTGGGTATTTGATGATCTTAGTATTTTGAAAGTATGGCATGTATAGGGACTTGTCATTTTGTTGTGTGTGTCATTTGATTTGGCCAAATGTATTGGCTCATATTTGTTTAAGTTGATTTGGTATTTAGCAATGTAATTGGCTTATTTTGGCTGAAATGGTTGTAAGCCCATTTATTTATGTATATATGCCAATGTCTTTAGTGTTATGGTCATGGCATGCTTGGTGTATGATGGAGTGTGATTTTTAGCATGAATGTGAATTTTTTGGAAATGTGTTTTATTGGTGAGATGATAATCTTATGCACAAATAGGTGGTATGTAAGTAGTTTAATGATACCTTGTATATGTAAAATTAGTATGGTTAATTTGGGACATGATAAATGTTGTGAGTACGATAGTGGATAGTATTGTATTGGTATGATTTAGCCATGATTGTGGATGTTTGGTTGCCTAAGTATGCCATGTTTTGTGCCTTTAAATTGGTGCAAGTGCATGTGTGAAAAAGGGTGGTTAATGGCTTGGTAAACAACCCTTATTTTGTCCACACGGGTAGACACACGGGCGTGTGTCTAGGCCGTGTGTGACACACGGTCTGACCCATGGGCATGTGTTCTGGCCGTGTGTCCCTTGCACCTTAATTTTGAGAAACAGAATGCTCAGAATTGAGCACACGGGTAGAGACAAGGGCGTATGTCTTAGTCGTATAGACGGCACGGCCTCGAACACGGGCGTGTGCCCTGGTCGTGTGAAGTCTGCACCTATTTTATGAAAATTAATTTTCCACACGGCCTAGCACACGGGCGTGTGACTTGACCGTGTGACTTGACCGTGTGACTTCAATTTGTTCATGGGTTACAAGTCAGTGAGTTACACGGGGTTGGGACATGGGCGTGTGCAGCCACACGGCCTGCTTGTGTCCCAAACCACACGGGCATGTGACCCCTATTTAGGGTAAATTTTTTTTAAGTTTTGTAAAAATTCCCTAAGTACTCGGTTTGGTCTCGGACCACTTCCAAAGCATGTTTCGGGCCTCGTAGGCTCGTGCTAGGGACTTTATGATTGAATGTGAATGATTTTAATTTGGACGCAAATTTATGACTTGGAATTGTATGCTTGTTTGTGTGGTAAGTTCGGTAATGTCTCGTACCCTGTTCCAGCGTCGACTACGGGTAAGGGGTGTTATACCATCCCCCACAAGAAATTGTCTACATCCTTTTTGGACCTCGTCCCATTGAACTTTTTCGGCTTCGAGATATCTATCTTAGGCATAAGTGTCGCAACCAATACCCTATTACCCAAAGCAGCTTTGCAAATTTGAGCTCCCTCTTGAGCTCCTTAATTTGTTCTTTCAAGGTTGACACCATAGCCTCGAGAGCATCATTTTTCTTAGTTACCTCACCCACGACAGTATTTAGGATCTCTTGCATCGCATCCATATTGTCACTGAAGGCCTCTGCTACTTGGTCATTGAACTAATCATGCCTCGTTTCCAATTTTGTAGTACACCCAGCAACTTCCTCGAGGGTCTCCTTCATATCACCGATAGAGCCGTCAAGTTTGGCCACTCTACCATCTAAAGCCGACAACATATCCCTCGATCGACTTATTTTCCTGACCCTTCCACGGGTCTCCATTGACTCATTATGATCAACAACTTCTTTTGACATCTCAAACAATGCCTTTGCGACCTTAGCTTTGGTACTAACTGTCACAGGGCTAGACATTTTGTCTCGTAATCCGCACAACCTTAAGTGATCCATTCGCTTCAAATGCACCTAAGTCAACTAACTCTCGCAAAGTAAGGATTCTTGCAGAATTCCTCTTAGGCACTAAAAATATAGTGGAAGCAATCTCAAAGACAAAAGAAACTTGAAAGAGCAGAATAGCCACATAAAAAAATAATGCACACCAAGTGGTTGAGTAAATGCTCTCAATATTCTTTAACTAAGAAAGAATAAAATGATTACAAATGAAGGGGGAGACCTTTATTTATAGTTGAACTCCCCTGACTTTAACAGTACAAATCGATTTACATCAACGGCTAAGATTACTTCCTATCTACAATTAAGATTCCTAAGGGATTTAAACTCTATACAATCTTATCCTTTTAGGATTTACACTATTTACCCTGATAACTCTAGTTTTACTAGAGTGTTTCAAGATGGGTTTCTCCATGAGTTCCATAAATCGGGACAATTCATATGGGTTAAATAAGCCTCATTTAATAAGTTGAATTCTATGGGGTGTTCTATACGTATTGGTCACGAGGTTTGACCCACAATTCATGACATGTCACAGGTGAACTAACCCTCTTGTCACCACTACTTTTTCCTTATCTCATTCCTTATTGAAAGTCTCTATCAACAAAGCACAAATTCCACCTTAAAATTTGAAAAGAGAATTTAAATAATAAAAAAATACTTCTTTTAAATGAAAATTAAAAAATTCTAATATTTATTTTTCCAAATGAAAATTCACCTTAAAATTATGAAAATGACTTTACAAATAAATTTCTTTCATAAAATTTATGGACCCAACACATCTTACCACACCTTTAATATTTCATAAAGTATATTATTTGACTTAGAATCTTAAATGCAAACTAATGTTTCTAGAACTAAAGCAATAGTTGAATTGGTCAGACTATTGGTTCGTTAGTTCGATCGGTCTAACTAATTTGATAAAAAAAATTATTAAAAAAATAAAAACAATAAAAAATATTTTAAAAAAATAAAACTCAGTTCAATTGTCAGTTCAAACGACATATTGATTCTCGATCCAAACAGTTCAATGTCATTCTTCGGATAGACACCCAACTATTCCTAATCTTCGGTCGATTTCGAAGATCATTGATGCAAATTCACCATTTTATATCATAAATAAATACAGAACATAATAAAATCATATTTTTGGTAGAATTTAATGAATTGAATTTTATCAATTACTGGGCCTCGTGTGGGCCTTAGTTAGAGAATTCCTGGGCCTCAATAACCGAGTTCTTTGAGGTCAAATGTGGATCTCCTTCATACATCAAGCGTTCAGTCGGACAAACGAACCGTGTAGTTTTAATGCGAGTAAAATAGTACGCTACAAACGGATAAAATCTGGGATGAAGAAGACAAGACAGGTCAAACCTCTTTCACAAAGCAGGCAACAACATAGCGGCTGAAGCCTAAACCTTCGAACTTTCAACTCTGTTAGAAGTTCAAAAAACAGAAAAGGTCGGAAAAATATCAGCTATTGCCAAAGACTGAGAGCGACAATCTATGAATTCGCTGCTCAAGTTTCGAAGGCCTTTAAGTCCTTCTCTTCCTTCACTATCTTTGCAACGCCTCTCTACAACTCTACACTGTAAACCCTTCCTCTCTCTTTAATATATCATAATATGAAGATTGAACGACTTGTTAAGTGGGCTTCTTCTCTCTATGTGATTGTGAAACAGATGTTTTCGAAGAGAAAAAGGAGGGGACGAGCTTTATACACCCAACTGCAATTGTTCATCCCAATGCTGTGATTGGCCAGGTGCTTTGTTTTCTACTCTCTCTTCTTTGTTTAATAGCTGCCGCTTTCTTTTCTCCTAAGAGGCACTGGTGTTCATGTATCAGAAATCTGTGATTTGTTTTGACTGTTAAAGCTAAGTTCTTTGTTGGCTTTTCCCTGTCAATCAATTTGCTCCTTTACCAATGGTTCTTGTTGAATTGTCTTTTGATACCAAGATTAAATCAACCCAGAAGAATAAATAAGGGTAAAACTTACAAAGCTTTTTTTTTTTACTTCAAAGCAGCTTAATTTATTGGTGTAATAAAGAGATATAGTTCTCTAATTGCCTTTTCATTTAGCTATAGTCTATAGATTCACTAAAATTTCGAAATTGATGGCACAGGGTGTTTCAGTAGGTCCTTTATGTACAATTGGTCCTTCGGCAAAACTAGGAAATGGGTGTCAAATGCATCCTTCCAGCCATATTTTTGGGAATACAAAATTGGGGAGCCACTGCGTTTTGATGACGTGAGTTTTATTTGGCTGCTTTTTCATCTTCTTTATAAGGTTCTGTTAGAAATATATATTCTATGTTGTAATTTATGTAAGTACTAAACTTTATCAGGCAGTGGTGCGGTGGTCGGTGATGATCTTTCTGGGCGTACTGTAATAGGATGCAATAACATCATCGGGCATCATGCCGTGGTTGGTATTAAATGCCAAGACATGAAGTACAAGGTAACTTATCTTATTATGCTTTTGGTGCATAATCAATTGCATGCTGCTAATGACTAGAAGTATCTCAAATGTACATATTGACAGCATTGATGCACTATGCTTCAAATGTTAAACTTTTGCAAAAAATATGATCTTGTCCTTGTATTTCTGTGGTATTAGTTAGGGGATGAATGTTTTCTTGATATTGGGGACAACAATGAGATCAGAGAATTTACTTCAATCCACCGATCTTCAAAGTCATGTGATAGAACGGTAAATAAGAATATAAAATAACCACATATTTGTTTTCTTATATCATAGTAAGTAACATGTGTATATTCTCTAGTCCTTTTCTTCCCTTTCTTAACTAGCTGTCTTATCAGGTTATTGGTGATAACAATCTCATCATGGGGTCTTGTCATATCGCGCATGACTGCAAAATTGGTAACAATAATATATTTGCTAATTCCAGTCTCCTGGCTGGACATGTCATCGTGGAGGTGAGTCTTCTTAATGTTTGTTGGAGTCATTCTGCGTGCTTCTCTTGTAGACAGCAGTCTCTGCTTAGAACTTGATTCAAGTGCTACAATGTAGGACTATGTGCACACTGGAGGACCAACTGTTGTTCATCAATTTTGTCATATTGGCTCATTTTCTTTCATTGGTGGTGGATCTGTGGTATGATTGCATAAATGACCTACACTGCAAAAAGATGCTAATTAAGCCAACTAGTAGCATAGTCCACCTATGGGACAGTTCAATCATTGTGCCGAAGACTTTTACACTTTTTTTTTTTTTTTGCATTTACAAAAAGAATTGAACCATGTTTCCTATTCATTTCTATGCATGAAGGTTTCGCAAGATGTCCCAAAGTACATGATGGTTTCTGGAGATAGAGCTGAGCTTCGTGGTTTGAATTTCGAGGGTCTTCGGCGTTGTGGATTCCAAGTCACAGAGGTTGTTGGAAAAATTCAACTTTTATTATGATGGCTTATAGTTTAGTTCTATCATAATACTAGTGTAAGATAGATAAGACATTAGTTGAAAAGGTTCCTTTATTTGTTGATGTAGTCTTCCACCAATTAAAATCTCATATCATTGTCATCTGGATTTTGCTTGAGGTTTTTAGCTACCTGCATTTTGTGCAGCCTGATTTTCTGAAAACTATTCTAAGTTGCATTTACTTCGGTTTGTATTCCTGCCTTCATTTCTTGAGTTGTGTATGTTTTCACCGTCCTATGAAGATGTTTGATATTTGCCACAAGACTGACTGCTGTAGGCCGGAAGGCAATATTATGGTATGCCTTTCTCCAAAGCGTATCTTATGGAGTTGACACTCCAAGGCAAACATTTAGAAATGACAGAAATTGTAAGATAACTTATCCATAAATTGATGAATGATATTAAGAGGGAACTCATTAAATTTGGAGTAATGCTACAAGTTTTCAAGATTAGAAGATGCCAGTTTCTACTTTACACTTGCTTCCTTTGCTGTTAAAATCAACGTGTTTTAGTTTTTAAACATCGTACGTGTTAGTATCTTTTGACCTCTTATTGCTTCGGGGATGTCAGTGGCAGCCTTTTGGAATTATATTTTAGCACAATTTTATTAATGCTATTGGGTAGTCATTTTTCTATATCTGTTTTAGATTGTTCATCATTTATATTCCATGCCCTTGATGATCATACATGGATATGAATTTTCTACCCTTTTTTGTAATTCCATTTAATTTGCTCACCTGTTTAAAGTGCTATACTTTTTTTTTCCCTTTTTGTGCAAGGTTCTAGATTAAGAGTTTGAGAACAGCTTATAGAAAAATTTTCATGCCCAGCAATACAAATTCTATGGGTTTTGATGAACGTCTTTCTGAAGTGGTATTACCTCTCTCTTCCTGTGACAGACATGCACACAAATAAAAACAAACTCAAATTCATGTCTAGCAAAATACTCAAGCTATATGTATTATCTTTATAGGAACATAATGAAGATTTGGGAAGCGTTCCTGCTGTATGTTCCATGCTCCGGTCCATTCGTGATTCTTTTACTGAAAATCGTCGTGGAATATGCAAATTCAGACAATGGAGCAGTTCTTGAAAGCATTGCTAGAGTGAGTTTCAGTTTAGCTTTGCCCTTTGTCTGTTTGTATGTGTTTTTTATTCACTATATTTAGTTTACAATTGTTTTGGACATTTGGTTAGTGTTTAAATGGATTCAGTTGGACTTATTTTTTGGTGTGCTTATGCAGATTTTTTATATGACAACTGTAGCATTTTTAAGCTTTGTACTCTATCTGTGGCATGTACCAGCGTGAGCCAATCCAAGAATCTTTAGCTTGTTTCATAAAGGTTCGATTTGTAGTTATATGATATATAAAATATGTATACAAATATTGATTGAGGCTGCTATTGATTTAACCTATGTTACCCGGACTAGGGAGCGAGTGGCATATACAAATGTGTCCAACACATGTATACTCCAACTCTTTATTAAGTATTTTCATATATTTAGAGGATCATCACCTCTTACTCATGCCTGAATGTGTTGGACATGAGTATTACAAGGGAAATGAAGATTCCGGGTGAGATAAGGTTTAATCGCATTCAACAACACATTTGTCTGTCTATTGGCTGATACAATCCTTATTCTTATCAAGCAGAGATTTGAGAAACCGTACTACGTAGATTTTGGAAATTTTCTCAGTTTGTAGTTTATGTACTATATGGCCAAAGTTGCCTGGTTTATGCTCGATAAATTTGCTCGTTTCATGTCACCTTTATTTCTTTGTTATTTTAAACATAAATGTATGGTTTTGTGTAAATGGACGAAGAGGCTTCAGCATATTCTGACACTGTTATATTCATGTATTCTATGCAATTTGGTTTGTGGATAAATTATTCAAAGCAACTCGTTAAAATGCTTAGATTGATGATTGATGACGAAATTGTAGTTTGAGAGAATAACTTTGCAAACGTGGCCCCTTTTGTTTATGGTTTCCAGCATTACTTGCCATTTTCATTGTTAATGCAAGGCTTGGTAAAGAACGATTCAGCTCTGTAGCATAACAGGTTTCCCTGTTTTTTTTTTTCAAGGAAACAACCCACTTTTTCTTTATTTTTCTTTTTTTCCCCTTTAATGAACTCTTTTTCATACTGCTCTTCTTTCACCCACTCACACTAAAGTTACCCTGATTTGGGGTGATTATTTAGTATGATTGTGTCTGTCATAATTATAGTCAATATTTTATGAAGTATATATGTTCCCAAATAAACTAGAAACTACCATGCAAGAGCTGTGTGTATATATATATTATTTTAAATGTAAATGAATCACGCTATGCTTCAAAGAAACAAAGCTATGAAGGGGCTTTGCACATTAAACATGCCACAACAGCTGTAGCTCTGACTTGGATTGTGATGGAAGTCCTTTTCATGTCTTTTCTTTCTTGTACTACAGATATATGTACATGTTTAATGATTTTTTTGGTCTCAATGTGAGATAAAGAAACAAGGTGCATGCGTTGCATCCATTCCAGTGTTATTAGCTATAGCTAGTGCTTGTATGTGACATTTTATGATTCTCACGTCCCCATTGATTGCTTTTTTTTTCTTCTTACAGATTTTATTATTATCCCACATAGTCAAATTAAAATTGAATTTGATTTCTCTTTCTATATTAATAATCGTTGCGAAAACTAGCCAGGAATCATATGATAAGACAAATGGAGGTAGAGGTTTTTATATATATATATACAAAATAAAGGTTGCAATTTGAGATGAAGAAGAAGGTGCAAGTATCTGAGTTGATTGAATGCTACTATTTAAAGTGATTACATGAAACAAATCTAATTAAACAAAGAAATCAGAACGAAGATATTTAAAGCAAGTCCTTTGCTTTTTTAATTTTTTTTCTTAAGTACATTCATTAAATTTTCCCAGTGCCCTTAGTTCGTCCTTAATTTGTTTTCTATAACTTCTTTATTACAGCTGAGAAATATCCAACAGGTTTCTGGATTTTGTAAGGAAAGAAGCAAAGTATAAGATAAGAATCTCATAGCAATCCATACGTACCATCAAATCTCAGTACAAATCCTTAGCTAATACATGCTTTAGTACAATTTTTCCTTTTTTTATTTTTTTATTTTATAAAAAGGGAGCATATTTGGAGATTCGCCTTGCAAGTTGATTGATTATTTTCATGTGTTCCAATTTTTTATTGAAAATTAAGTTAGGATTATATATTTTTTTTGTAAAGCAGTCAAATTGGTTCATGGAATTTTGGCATGTACCCTTTGTTAGTAATTGGATTATTGAGGGCACCTCATGAAATCCAAAACCTTTATAAAATTTAGGATTATAATATAAGAAATGTAATCGTTCTTGTTGAGCGTTTTTTTCATATTTATTAGACACGATTCCTTGCATAACGACACATTAACCCCCCAGTCTCAACACGTGTTCTTAGAGTTACCTCCTTAGGCTCAACATGTATCCTTAGAGTTACCCCTGTTGAGATCCTGCGAGCTAGTGAGCTAGCGAGGAGGTGAGCTAGCAGGGTGACGAGCTAATAGAATGGTGCGCTAGCAGAGTGGGAAGTTAGCAGAGTGGTGAGCCAATAACGAGATGCCGTCCCTTCTTTGATCGGGTCAGATTCTGAGTCACTCGGATGGATCGCATTTTGTGATACATTTGATGGTCACAGAACTAACTATAAATACGACAAAGGCAAGCACATCTATCAAACAATAGTATAGCTACGGTGAGTAGAGATATCGTATCCATGAGGACTAAAAGTATTAGTAATTACCGTTTTCTTATTATTTAGCCGACAATTTGAAGTGATGAGTTTTAATCTAAAATTACTAAACTAATTTAACTAAGAACACAACAGAGAACGAATCAGGAAAATAATCAAAAGATAACCAATGAGAGAGACAAAACCCAGAAAAGAATCCACCTAGACTCCTATTATTATTAATCTGATCTAAATGATATATTCACTCGATGTCTTGACCTGTAGAAATCCCTAAATTATGTTAATATCTCTTTTGAGAGTAAGAACAACTGACTCTAGGTTGATTAATTAAAATCTCTTTCCAATTAAAACCCTCATTATCGCATTAACTCGATCTATGGATTCCCATATTAGATTTGACTCTAATCTAGTAGATTTATGTCGTCTTATTTCTAGGATTGCATGCAACTCCACTCAATTATGCTAGATCTACTCTTAGACAGGAACTTTTCCTCCATTGAATTAAAGCATATTGAACATGAATTAATATCCTAAAAATATTAAAACAAGAAATAAGCACACATGATTGAGAACAAGAATTAAGTATTTATCATGTAAATCAGAAATTAAATAATAGAATTCGTCATAGGTTTCATATTCCCTAGGTATCTAGGAAATTAGTTCATAATAGTAAATAGAAACATCTCAAAGTCAGAATAACCACAAGACAAAAATAAACTCATAAAAACTTTGAAAGAAATTAAAAGGAGATATTCGATCTTGATGGAGATCCGCTTCCAAGTTGGCTCTATAGTGTTCTTGGAGTGTTTTCTTCGATCTTCTCTGATGGCTCATTTAGGTCTTCTTCTTGGTATTTATAGACTTTAGAATGCTCAGAAAGCCTAAAAAATATGTTTTTCCGAGTATTTGGGAAGCAGGGTGCTAAATCGACATGGGCTAGCACATGGGTATGTGTCCAGCCTGTATGGCACACATGGGCATGTATCCATCCCGTGTAGAAATGCCCAGGCCGTGTGGCTCCTGAAAAAAACTCTATTTGTATGATTTTTTCTCATTTCACTCCTAAATGCTCTCCTAAGTATAGAAACATAAATTTAAAGGATTAGAAGCATCAAATTCACTAATTTACATAATTAATCATCCAAAAACGCATTAAGAATGAGATTAAAATATGTTACTTTTATAGCTTATCAAATATCCCCACACTTAAGTGCTTGCTTGCCCTCAAGCAAAATCCTCAACTGACATTTAAGTTAATATTTCTCAACTTGTAATTCCCATCAATAATGCCTCAAAGTAATTCACAAATAATCATGCATTGGAAATTTAACTAAAAGAGCACTAAAGTTTTAAACAATCCAAGCTAACATTTGTAAGCATGAAAATATAAGTATCTCCTTTTATTTAAGTAGTTACCTTTTATTCAAAATCAACAAGAATTGACCTCCTCACTAAAGATTTACTCAAGCACTAAAAGTGTTTAAGGCTCAATAATATGCACTCAATAGTTGAACAAAGAATGTCATTACCATAGGCTTGCATGAAAATCAAATCTTTACCATAATAAAATGATATGACACACAAATCAAAAGGTCTTTAAGAGGTTGTAATGGGGCTTATGTTAAGGGTATGGAGAAAGACCAAAAAAGTTGGTTATAATCGAGATCGAATTGATAACTTACCAAACTAAAAAAAAATAAACAAATGCTAAATTTAAAACAAGTGCATAAATTAAGAACTATTCAAGAAAAAAAACGAGCTTCTTCTCAAAATGAATTTAGCTGTTCAAGCTCAATAACATAGAAATAAATAATAATCAATATTATTTTTCAATTTTTTTTTCTCTCTCTTTTTTTTATCTAGAACTATCAGAAATAATTTAGTAAATCAAAAAGAAGAGCATAGTTAAGTAACTAACTAGATCAAATTTCGAAAAAAAGGGAGTTAGTAAAATGGGAAAAGTCTCAATAAACAAAAAATGAGTTATGGGTTAACATTAATGGGTAAATCAAGAAACGATGTGTTAGGCTCAATGGGGTTCACTAACGGTTAATTAAAAAGGTAGGCTTTTTATAGGATAAGTGGGTTAAAACCTAAGTGCCTTTATCATCTTAGTATATCAAATCAAAGATGTGGTCTTGACGTGCATAATCGAAGCAAATTCTAAAATAACAAATCAAGTTGACACACTCATAACCAATAATAAAATGAACATGAAAAAATGTATGATCTAAAGGCTCAAAACCTCACAAAAATTATGGTTTTGATGTCAAACTTGCAAATCTCAAACTTCAAGATAAAACTTCAATGTAGAGAAATAACCTAAGATTTTAAATTTCTAAAAAATAACTTATCATGCTTGATTTTCTCATGTCTTATAGTTTAAATCAACCAATGCACAAATATCTACAAATTAATCCAAAAAGCATCAACAAAAATTCCAACTCGAAATTAATCAACTTTAATGGAAGTATGAGAAGATTACTTAAATACAAGATATAATTCAGGGATTTTCTAATAATTATATGAAAAACCTCCCCACACTTAAGATGTTCATTGTCCTCAATGTACAAATAGGTATAATTACAGTATAAGCAGAATATTATAAGAGAAGGAGAAAACTGAAACTGCTCTGAATATTGGATGAAATCGCCAAGATGGTGAAAAGCGGAATTGTAGGTAATTCTAATGTAGTGCACGAGTCCGAGCAAACTAATAAGAAAATAAACACAAACAGTGAAGAATATTAAAGAGTTACAACTTAATTAGAAACAACCATAAAAAATAAAAATATAATTTAAAATATAATAAATGAAAGAAGCCAAAGAAAATAAGAATTAAACAACTAAAAATAAAAATAAACATAAACATAAAATAAAAATAAAAAGAAAAAGAAAACAAATAAAATCAATGGTCATCATCATCAGAGGCATCAGTATCGTGAGTCGCCGGTGCTGAAGAGGATATATGGAGATGCTAACAAATCTGCTGCAATGTCTTGTTAATATTGTTGAACCTCTAAAAGCAGTGCTGCTCAAAGCGAGTGAACTGCTCGGAGAGGTCTGCTAAGGTAGCAGGCAAAAATATAATCAAACAATAATAATAAAATTACTAAATGGAATAAATAAAATAAAAAAATAAGCAGAATAATAAAATAATTAAATAATTAAATAAATTAAAGAAAATAATAAAATAATAAAATGATAAAATAATAAAAAATTAAAAATAGGGGAAATAGGGGGGACCAATGGTGAGAAGTGGTCGGAGGTTCGCGCAACGGTCGACGGGTGAGAAAGATGAGCCTCATGGTAGTGAGATGCGGAAGAGGAGATGGGAGGATAGGGTGACGGTTGGTCGGGGGGGGGAGAAGGGAGGTTGCGCAGTGGTGCAGGGTGCGAAGGAGGGGCTGGTCATATGGCCGGTGGTCGGAGGGCGTTGGGGTTAGTCGACAATGAAGGGTGGAGTGGAGGCTAGGTTGAAAAGGAAAGGAAAAAGATAAAGTGAAGAAAAAAAGAAATTAGGGTTTAGGGGTTAAAAGGGTGACACAATCGTTTAAGGGATCGTTTTGGGCCACACGGCCGTGTCACATGCCAGTGTAGGGCTTTACCAGCTCGTATGCGATTTAAAAATCAAGCCCAGTCTTCACACGGCCTCGGACACGCTCATGTGTCCAGGTCGTGTGTGATTTCCTTCAATTCTCCTACACGGTCGTGTCTCTTTCCAGTGTAACTATCTGACTTGAAAAAAATTGAAAAAAATTAACTCTATGACTCACACGGCCTAGGACACGCCCATGTGTCCAGGTCATGTGTGCCACACAGCCGTGTCTTCGGGCCGTGTAACCTTTAAGTTTTTGAAAAATTAAGTCCCAAGACTTACACGGCCAAGGACACGCCTGTGTGCCTGTGTGTCTAGGCCGTGTGTGTTACACAACCATGTAACTCACTGTCGAATACCTCATTGTGCACGCGGCCTAGGACATGCCATGTGTCTAGGCCGTGTGGGTCATTTTTTTAAAATTTAATTTAATTAGTTTGAAAATAATCATGAGATAAAGTTAAAAGAATTAGCAAAATGTTAGACACTTGGGTTGTCTCTTGAGAAGCGCTTATTTAGAGTCTAAGCTCGACTTACCTTGTGCGCACGATTATGGTGGTTCGCGGAGTTGATGCTCCTCTTTCTTGCTATCAAAATTAATACCAAGATAAGGTTTAAGTCGAGTATTGTTTATATTAAATGTGTCGAATTTAGAATGAGTTACCTTGATTGTACCGTAGGGGAAGATGTTCAGTACCGTGAATGGGTTTGATCCGTTTGCATCAAGCTACAACAGGGCAATTCGTGGATCCATTTTGTCTAGTAGTACTTTTTCCCCAACCTTAAATTGGTTCATTCCTTTCACATGCTCACATGGCATCGTTTTGGTTCTTCATCGTGCTTTTTCAGTTTCTCCTTGACATGTATTCGCCATTCATCTAGTTCATCGATTTGAACCATTCGCTCTTCATAGGTTGTTCTGTTTCTGTCATATTGACTGAAACATGGCTCTATTATGTTTTTCGAGGGATTTCTTGCAAAGAAAGTTGAGTCGCATGGTCACTAACATTAAAAGGAGATTTAAAATCATTTCAATCACTAGATGTTTTTACAAAATCACGAGCTTGGAGAGTAATCATTTCATCACCTATACGAAGTACTAATTCATTCGTACCAACATCTATTATAGCCCTGATAGTGGCTAAAAAGGGTTGTCCTAAAATTAAAGGTATCTCACTACCGTCATCCATGTCCAACACAAAAAATTTAACGGGAAATATGAATTCATCGATTTTAACAAGCACATCCTCATTAACACCCCTAAGATATCTAATGGTTTTATCCGCTAATTAAATACTCATATTAGTTTGTTTGAGTTTCCCAAGACCTAGTTGTTTAAACATTTTATAGGGCATGACATTAATACTAGCCCCTAAATCAGCCAAAGCATTATCAATATTTAAACAACCTATTAAACAATGAATAGTAAATCTCTCTAGATATTTCAGTTTGTTAGGTAGTTTATTTTGTAAGATGGCCGAGCAAACTGCATTGAGTTCCACAGTCAACGAATCATCTAACTTTCGTTTGTTTGCCAATAGCTCCTTTAAAAATTTGACATAATTAGACATCTTCGAAAGAACTTCAAAAAAGGTAAGTTAATATGTAATTTTTTTAAAGAGTTTAAGAAATTTACCAAATTGTTTGTTCGTGTGGTTTCTCTTCGTCGTGTTAGAATATGGAACTCGAGGTTTATAATCTTTGGCAATTGACTTTTTCTCTTTCTAGATTACCTCAACCTTATCATTATTCACCACAATTTCTTGCCTCGAATCTTGATCAGATTCAACTAAACCTTCTTCATCTCGAACAATAATTGCATGAAGTTGCTCTATTGGGTTAGTTTCAGTATTGCTAGTTAAGCTACCTTGTGGTCTTTTTGAGATTAATTTACCAAGTTGACCGATTTGATTCTCAAGTCCTTGAATCAATGCTTGATGATTTTTCAGTACTGCCTCAGTGTTTTGAAAACAGGTTTCTAACACTAAGATAAACTTCGTCAATATCTCCTCAAGGTTCGACTTCTTCTCTGCTATAAGGTGTTTGTTGGAAGCCTAGAAGGGGTTGTGCTTTCTGATTTCCTTGACCACCCCATGAGAAATTGGGAACCAACTTGCATTATAGTTGTTACTATAAGGGTTATTTTGAGGCCTAGAATTATTACCAATATAATTGACTTGCTTGTTCTCTATGCTAGGACCAAAGGGTAAACTTTCTCGATTATTCATTTCACCTCCATTTGTATCGCATTGCATCACCGGATGTATCTGCGTAGACAGATATAAACCATCAATTTTCTTATTAAGAAAATCTACTTGGTTTGATTACATGGTGACTGCATCTAAATTATAAACACTGGCTGCTTTCATCGACTTTGTCCTCATAACTTACCACTGATAATTATTCAGTGCTATCTCCTCTATAAACTCATAAGCCGCTTCAGGTGTCTTATTGTTTAGTGTACCACTGACTACTGTATCAATCAACTGCCTTGTTGAAGTGTTCAAACCATTGTAGAAGGTTTGAACTTGTAACCATAAAGGTAACCTATGGTGATGGCATCGTCTTAATAAGTCTTTATACCACTCCATGCATCATATAGAGTCTCTAAATTGATCTGAACAAAAAAAGAAGAAGATATCATTCCTCAACTTGGCTATTTTAGCCGATGAGAAGTACTTCAGAATAAACTTCTTGGTCATCTTCTTTGTCATTTGAGCCCATGTAGTGATTGAACCTCGTGGTAAAGAGTTCAACCATTATTTAGTTTTGTTCTTCAACGAGAAAGGGAATAACCGTAAGCAAATGGTGTCGTCAGTGGCACCATTAATCTTAAAAGTATTGCATATTTCTGGAAAATTGGCCAAATGAGTATTTGGATATTTGTCTTGCAAACCATTAAACTGAACAAACCATTGTACCATTTGAATAGTGTTTGGCTTCAATTCAAAATTATTTGCAGTAATGGTGGGTCGCACAATTCGCGATTCAGCCCCAGTCAGAGTGGGCTTAGCATAATCGTACATAGTACGAGGAACAGGAGCTATTGCAACTATAGGAGGAAGCTGAATATTCTGATTATCATCCATTTCCCCAGTAATAATAATGTCTTCTTGTTCGTCTACTAAATTTTTTCGACTCTGCCTTACGTCTCTACTATTTCTACGAGATGTACTTTCAATTTCGTTATCAAACAGTAGTGGTATCGATGGGTTTCTTTTAGTCATAAACCAAAAGAACCCGCTAAAAGCAAATAAAAGAAAAAAATTAGAATGTAAAAATTAAACTAAAAATAATAATAAAATAAAAAATGACTTAATTAATAAAAATAAAGTATTCCTAATATTTTAGTCTCTGACAACGGCGCCAAAAACTTAATGTCATAGAACTAACTATAAATATGACAAAGGCAAGCACACCTATTGAACAATAGTATAGCTACAGTGAGTAGAGATATCGTATCCACGAGGACTCAAAGTATTAGTAATTACTATTTTCTTATTATTTAGCCAACAATTTGGAGTGATGAGTTTTAATCTAAAATTACTAAACTAATTTAACTTAGAACGTAATAAAGAACAAATCAGGAAAATAATTGAAAGATAACCAATGAGAGAGACAATACCTAAGAAATAATCCAACTAGACTCATTATATTATTATTAATATGATTTAAATGATTTATTCACTCGATTTCTTGATCTGTAGAAATCCCTAAATTATGTTAATATCTCTTTCAAAAGTAAGAACAACTGACTCTAGGTTGATTAATTAAAATCTCTTTCCAATTAAAACCCCTATTGTCGCATTAACTCGATCTATGGATTCCCCTATTAGATTTGATTCTAATCTAGTAGATTTATGTCGTTTTATTTCTAGGATTGCATGCAACTCTACTCAATTATGCTAGATTTACTATTAAACAGGGACTTTTCCTCCACTGAATTAAGCACATTAAACATGAATTAATATCCCAGGGATATTAAAACAAGAAATAAGCACACATAATTAAGAACAAGAATCAAGTATTTATCATGTAAATCATAAATTAAATAATAGAATTCGTCATATGTTTCATCTTCCCTAGGTATCTAGGGAATTAGTTCATAATCATAAATAGAAACATCTCAAAGTAAGAATAACCACAAGACATAAATAAACTCATAAAAACTTCAAAAGAAATTAAAAGGACATATTCGATCTTGATGAAGATCCGCTTCTGAGTTGGCTGTGATGGTGTTCCTTAAGTGTTTTCTTTAATCTTCTCTGATGGCTCATTTATGTCTTCTTCTAATTGGTATTTATAGACTTTAGAATGCTCAGAAAACCTAAAAATTATGTTTTTCTATGTATTTGGGAAGCAGGCTGCAAAATCGACATGGGCTGGCATATAGGCATGTTTCCAGCCCATGTGGCACACATGGGCATTTGTCCAGCTTGTGTGGAAATGCCTAGCCATGTGGCTCCTGAAAACAGCTCTATTTTTTTTGATTTTGGCTCATTTTTTTCTTTTTTCTCTCCCAAATGCTCTCCTAAGTATAGAAACATAAATTTAAAGGATTAAGAGCATCAAATTCACTAATTTGCATAATCAGTCATCCACAAACGCATTAAAAATGAGATTAAAATATGTTACTTTTATAGCTTATCAATATTCTAAAATAGTTCTTTATTCAATTTGCTTTTTGGTAATGTTTAATTGAGCAGTAGAAATATTTGTAGAGTTAAGGATGTCTAAAAGGAAAAATACGGAAAATTAATTGATGTTATTCAAGAATAAGAAAAATTCTTCAGGGAAGTAGACGAAGAACAGAGAAAATTTGTATTGATTACTCCAGAAAAAAACTAATCCAAGTGTGATTACATTATTAGTTCTTATAATTAAAGTTGTGACCTTTGTTACTATTTAAAAATAGACAATAGCTAATTTAACAAACTAACTTCAAACTCTCTAACTCTTTAGAATAAATTAATCAACAAGTTGTTGATTGATTTGACTATGCTACGATATTCTCTTTGCTCTTTCCTTATTCTAAACACATATTCAGTCATCATTGAATTACTATCGAATGGCTCTTGAGGGGAGTGGATTCTCAATTTTTGTTGAAAACTAATGTTTTAATCACTCTAAAATGAATTGAGTTTGGAGATGGACTCGAATGCTCTCGGCTTCTTGCAATATGAAGGTAAATTATAGGGGAGCTAGAGCTTATGCTTTAGGATGCTTTCCGATGTTTAAGTTAGTAAGGGGAGCTTGTGATAAAGAAAGGTAAAAATTAGGGTAAAGATAATGGAGATATGAAAAGATGATAGGAAAAAGATGATCCCCCTGTAAGGGATAATACCTATTTTCATTATGCCTGGTCCCCAAGCTTGTTTCTTATTGATTGTTGGCATAAGGAGTGATCCCACATTATACTGAGTTGAGTTGCTAAAGTTTGACAATTAACACATTTGTCCTTATTTGTATTATAGTAGAACATTATGTCTTCCTTTTGGTTTAAGTTTGATTATAAAGTCCTAGTAAAGACCTGTGTTAAGGTTTTTGTAAGATGTGATACTTTGGTATTGAGAGATTCAGATTTATTGATCATATGAGGATAAATATGTGAATGTCAAACCGTTTAACTTGGTTGCATCCTCTGAGGTATCAGCTATAAGAAATTTTTTGTTGCTTAAGGTCTTTTCTATGTTGGCGAGGATGTGTAGCGTTATCCTTCAAGTTTGTTGTTTTCACACATGGTTTTTATGAATAAGGTTCTGCTTGAGTAGATATAATATATTAGTGATTGTTGATCTAAGGATCATTGGTTTTATCATGTTAATTAAGTAGTAATAATAGTAATATTGCATTTGTTGAGAAGTTGAGGAGAACTCGTCAAGCATCTAAGTTGTGTTGATGAAATTGGATTAATGGTATTGAGATTATACTATGCGATTTCTTAGCTTCAGGAGAGCTTGTAGAAAAGGCAAAGTTTATTGTTGAGGTTATATCCCTTGAAGCATTATTTCTTTTTAATTATTTAGGAGTTATTCCATAGAAACTAAAGTAATAGGCTTAACATAATTCCTTAAGGGGATTTAAGGGGCTAAAATCATATCTCTTATAGGGCTCAAGTTTTGCTTGTTAAATGGAAGTGAACATGTGAACTCAATGTTTTTTATGTGAATATATCCTATTAGGGAATGATAATGTATCCCCTGAGAGAGTGAGAATTTATACCTTAAGGAAATGAGAATGGATCCCTTAAATGATTGAGAATGTATCCCCCAAGGGAATGGTGACGCATCTCACAAAAGGTTAGGAACAAATCCCCTAAAATAATGAGAACATGAGAATGTATCCCTTAAGGGAATAAGATTGTATCCCATAAGAGAATGTTGATGTATCCTCTAAGAGATTAAAAAATGGCTCTTTAAGGGAACGAGAATGTGAGAACATATTCCATGAGGATATGAGAATGAATCTCTTGAGGGATTAGGAACAAATCCTCCAAGGGTATAAGAATGTGAAAATGTACCCCCTGATATTAATGACTATATAGTGGATTAAATAATGTATTTTTGTAGTTTGCATCAGATTTGTTCTCGTGAATTAGAGGACATGTTATATTTGTTTTGAAAAAATCCTCATTCTAGGATCTTATTTTTGCATGGAGATAGATTTCATATTGTCAGGTACTTATAACAGAGGTTCTAATGAAGGTGCCATGCATTGATGAGAAAATTGTAGAGAGAAAGAGATGCACTTGCAAGGTGCATATTGTTATTAAGTAACATTCTCTGATCATGTAGAGAGAAGGATTGCTAATGCCTTTTTAGTTACCCCCTTGGTTTGTAAAAATGTGAAAGAGACTATTAAGGAAGACTCAAATATTGTTTTTAATCAAGGTGAATGGATAACCCCTATCAATAGATTGATTATTTACCCTTTTTCTACCTTAGAGGGTGCGGGGCTTATTGAGAGGCCAAGGCTAAGGGCAAAAGAAAAGGCAAAGTTACTAATGCTTCAACTTTGGGTGATAGTGTTATTGCATAAGGGCCGAGCATAATCATGAATTTAGATTGGACCATAAGATGATGGCCACAATAAAATATTAATGAGATAGGGCAGTTAGGCGCCATAATAAGCGTTACAAACATTCTCAAAGTATATGTAGGATGTTCTACAAGAATAGAATAGCCATTATTTAAAGACTTGAGTTATTCTTGGAGTACAATATGAAAGATAAGTTGTAGCCTGGTTTTTTTATCATGTTTGGCTCGCATCGTTACTACTTGATAGGTAATATAATTAGTATCCTAGTATAACACTTGTCCTACAAGTGATGCTAATTGATTTAGTCACTTTTAGACATATTGGGTTTGGAGATAGATTTAAATGCTCTTGAGTTCCTACAAGATAAAGGTGAACTACTAGGGCATTAGAGCTTTTGCTCTAGGATACTCTCTGATGCTTAAGTTAGTGATGGATCTTGGTAATAGAGAAAGTAAGGTAAAAATGAGGTTAAAGATAATAGAGATATGAAAAGATGGTAACATAAAAATAATCTTTTGTAAGGGGTAATATTTATTATCCTTGTATTTTGTCCCCTACCTTGCTTCTTATTGGTTGTTGGTTAAAGGAGTGATCTCACATTGTATCGAGTTGATTTTTTTTAATAACTAGCATATTTATCCTTATTCACATGACGATATAAGCAACTAATAAAGAAATCAACAATAAGTGGCTTTGTGAGGACAGCTGCCACTTAATCAGTAGTTGGAGTGTAGTTGAAATACATTTCTCATTCCATAACCTTTTTTCTAACAAAATAGAGATCATGTTCTAGAAGATTTATTCAAGCATGTTGAACTAGGTTTGCGAAGTGGGCCACGACACTTGTGTGATAACACCATAATTAGTACAACAGATAAGAAAACTCCTAGTAGAAAGGACTTCATCATACCGCATCACACATGCCATTAGCCAAACTCTTGTATTTTGCCTTTGCATAGGATTGAATGACATTCAGCCTTTTCAAACCCCAAGAAATATGGTTTCCTCCAAGGAACTAGCATTGACTAGTAGTGGAGTGCTTGCTCAAAAGTAACAACCCCAAACAGAATTGGAGTAGTTGATTATTATTACTTTTTGATAATTGGAGGAGGGGATGAGGTTGCTTGGGATCGAACCCAGGCTTTTTGACTGTGTCCCAGCGTGCGTGCACCAAGGCTTAGGAATATGCAATTAAATATATGAATGAAGTGCGGTATTTGCAAGCAAACATGTCAAATTGTAATATAGTTATGTTTACAACAAAACACTGAAAAGTATTCCAAGGATCATACCTAAGGGAGGGTTGTTTTAACTAACTTATCATCAACAAAGAACACACTAACTAGGTCTAAATAGATACTCATGTACTAATCATATTACGACAAAACTAAATAGATGAATTGAAAAATAAAACTAAAGTGCATAAAAGCTAAATACCAAAATCTCAATCAATTTAAGCAGGAATAAGGGTGACTAACTTTTGTGTTCATGATTAACTTAGATTCCAGAGTTTTTACTAATTAGCTAACAGTTAAACTAATTAGTACCTTTCGGCCTATAACTAGATTAATTGATCGACTAAAGTTACTTATCTTTCGACCTAAAAAATTAACCCGAGGTAGCTTGAATTGGTGTTAAGTAGACTATCCTTTCGGCCTCCTCTACCTAAGTTACGTCCTAGAGTCGTCAATCTGAGGGTTTAATTTCACTCAATCTAATCTAACTAATTAGCTTTGAAACCTTAAACCCAAGCCAATCACTCCCACATCATTTCGTCAACCTTCCTCAGGTTGCAGTTTATGGCCATTCTAGATGTAATCGTTGCTACCGAGTTATCAAACATTTGATTAAATGTAAAAGTAAAATAAAAAGGAAAGAATGCTCTAAAATCTAAAAATCTTGAATCGATGGTTGGAATGCTGAACCCAGAAATGTTGTTTGATCTTTGAAACGACGAGGAGCATTATAAAAAAACACAATAATTGAAATAAAACTAAAAAGAAAATTATATTAAAAATCACCAAGTAATTAAAAGTCGAAAGAAAAATTTTAAATCTACCTAAAACCCTAAATAATTTTTTGCAAAAAACTTAAGAAACAAATTCAGAACTCCCTAATTAGTTCTCATGAGCTGATATATATAGTGTGTAACACCCCTATACCTAACTTGGCTATCGGATCAAATATAAGAATGCTACATTAAATATTAGAGTATTGACCAATCAAAATTTAACAAGCAAAGTTTCATTTGTAACTTATCAAGTCATTAATTATCCAATATCAATGATAGGGTTGATTGTAACTTACTATGGATACCTAAAAAAATATGATTAAATTCTTGTATTACTTACAAACAAGGCTTGATTGTAGAGTTTCCTTCTTTCTTCACTCATTGGCTACACCTTTTCCTTTGTCTATAACTTGGTCCTCTTCTTTCTTTTTTTTTTCTTGATTTCCATGATAAACATATAATATTTACTTGTTCATACTTACCATAAACATATAACATATTTATGCTCAAATAATAGAAAATAACATGAACATCATGAAAACTTTTCATCTCTTACCTTGAATCCTTGTTAATACAAACTAACCCTAACATTCTCTCTCCTTTCAAGTAACGTTGAACTCCTTTTTCATGAAGCTAAAGTAACTAACTTGCTCTACTCTTGATTTGGTTAAGAAATCAAGAAAGAAGAATGAAGAAACAAGCTTGAAGAACTCAAAAATGGTGAAAATAACTTAGATGGAATTAGAACAAAAGATGAAGATGGAAAGAGTAGGTGGGAGACATTGGCTTGTTTGAGAAGGAAGAGAGCTTTCATCTTTTCTTCCAATTTCTATACACTTCATTAAAAATATGTCATGATTTTTAACTTAAAAATGGTTAATTTGCGACCTAGTCCATTATCCTCTCATCTTTGCACCTTGGCCCAATCATTATACATTAATATCTTGTTTTACTAATTACCATTTTGACCTTTATCATCTTTACAATTCCCATGCATGAATCACATTTTATTTCGTAATTTTTTTTCCTATTTTTTCATTGTTTTCCATCTATTTCTATGTAACGCCCCCCAAAAAAATCTCATATTTATGTTCTATTAAAATATGACACATCTATGTATCTGCTTCTATGATTATGTGCTCTGGGTATGTGTGGGAGGTCCCAAGTTCAAGCCTTGTCTTGGGGAAAATTTTTGTATTTTTCTGAGTAAAGCCTTAACCTGGCCTATAGCGCTTAAGTTTAATTATTGGGAGAACCATATCAGAATGGGCCTGTTGGTCTGGTGGTTAAGTGGTGTGTTGGCTTGTTGATAGCCCTAAGTTCGAATCCCTGCGTGAGTAAGGGTAATAATTTTTGATGGTTGGGTGGAGAAAATAGTGGGGATTTGATATATTTGAATTATCAGGTTATTCTTTTGTTTTTTTTTCTCAAATTTCATTTTCTCTCTCCCTCTCAAAATTTCTAGCGTGACTTTTTACTATTTTGCCGAAAATTCTCATTGCAAACATCCCTTCTTCTTTTTTCCTTATTTTTTCCATGTCCGTCTGCTTTCCGAACTTGTCTCTCTAGTTTGTACAACTTTTGATTACGATTGAATCGGTAAATATTCCGGGACTCCTAATCGCTGTTAGGAGACTTAGGCTTGTGGAATCCTGGTCGCTCGATTGAAGGTAAGGTTCTTGATGGTTTTGGGTTGGGTATCTCATTATAGTTTCGGTTATGTTTCTTTAAGTAACACTAAGTTTGGGAGATAGAATACCGATTTTTAGGCGCTAAAGTGTTGTGGTCGCATTAGCATTAGATCGATACCAGGTGTGCACTCAGAAACACTGAAAACGAGTTTTTGACGAAAGCTAAAAACCAGTCTGTCAATGTCACACGACCGTGTGGTAGGCCATGTGCCAAAACACGGGCGTGTGATCAACGGGGCCAGGCCGTGTGCACCAGACACCGCCATGTGATGGCCAGATAGGCCGTGTGTGACATATAGGCTTGATCGGTTTGGGCCATGTGAGATTCTGGGCCCATGTGATCAACACGGTCAAGGCCAATTTGGGCCGTGTGGGCCCACACAGGCAAGCCATGTGGGCGTGTGATTCCATTTTACTGAGATATTTTCTATGGTTGCACGGGTCGTCCAAGTTGGCTGTGAACCTACTGTAGGGTCGATAAGTACTACTTAGACCCTAATTGATTGAAACGACTGTTTGATATATATATTTACATGTTTTCGAGCACGATCATATTTAATGAATTGATATTGTATGCACTGTTGCCATGATTTAGCATGTCATTATTGTATGTTGCATTGCATTGGGATTGGGGTTGGTATTGTTTGGAGGAAGTGTACTGAAAGGCCTTGGGCCTAATCCGCATTCGGTACTTTTTGGAGTGTAGGGATGGGTGGGTTGATTATATCCCCACATGGAGTGTAGGGTTGTAAGGAAATGGTGTGTAGAGGCTGGCTAGGTAGGATTTTGTGATTGCATATCTATCACTGCTACTAATACGTTGATGGGCTAAGGCCCAACTGTATGACTGATTCTGTATTGAGATGGGCTAAGGCCAAATTGAAATCGATATTGTTACTAAAAAGGGCTTAGGCCCAGATTGTAGTCATGTGCATACTGTCTATTTGTTTATATAGGGATTACACGCTGAGTTTACGTAAATTGACCCCCTTCAGTTTAATCTGTACAGGTAATCCCCAGACTTGACGGATCGGTGAAGCAGAGGACTCGATGGTGGCTACACAACCCCTTTAACACTGTTTCGTATTTATTTATGATTTTAAAATTTTATTTGGGTATTTTATTGTAAATATGGCCTCTATGGATTTTTATTTTAGTTTGGGATTTTTATTGGTTATGGTTTATAACTGCTAGTATTAGGAAAACTCGGGTTTTAAAAAGAAACAAACATTTTAACAAAATACACACAAATACGCAAACCATTTTAAAAGCTTCCGCATTGAATAAACATTTTGAAGACTTTCAAATGATTAAATAAAACGATTTTAAAATTAACAAGTAATAATAAAAAGTTTCTAAATGGAAATTGTTTTAAGCAAAGTTACGGTTTTCTAACACACTACCATGTGACATCGTCCAGTCCGGCCATGGCGTTCAGGTTGGGTTTGAGGTGTATCAGAGCCAGGTTGTAAAACTCGACTGTGAATACGTGTTTTTAAGACATGATTTTCCTAGAACTGATTTCTAAATGTTTTTACTAAAAGTGTGGTACACCGAGTCTCCAGCGCCGATCCAATAAGTTTTCTAAAACTGTTAGTTGTTCTGAAATTTTTTTTGATAGTATATCCTGACACTGCTATAGGTAGTATATACTGCGACTACTATAGATAGTCTGTACTGAAAACACTCAAAATAGGGTATACCGAGACTGTAGTAAAATTGATGGACATTGATTGACACTATGACGTACGAAACAAACTTCTGATACTGCTTTCAAAAAATATCTGTTAATAAATATTAGAACTGTAAACTGATGCATAAAATGTTAATACAGATAAAACACAATTAGAAAATGAGCACCAGAGGTACTCGTAGATGGGGTACAAGAGGCCATGGTAGAGGCCATTAAGGTGCTGGAGCTGGGTCTTCGTTGTCTGGAAATCTGCCTAATTTGGATACTAGTGAGACACTGGCTTCACCTGTGACTGAGACTGGGTCTCATGATCTAGCGGCTGGGGACGACACACTGTCTCAGGCCATGTTGAGGATTTTAGAGAAGGTCGCTGGACCCAATACTAGAGTTGGAAGCCGTAGGTCGGTTACGAAACGACACTGGTCTAACGGAGGTGAGCTTTTTAGGGGTATTGCTGGAGTTGCCCCTAATGTGGCTGAGTACTGAATAGAGGCCACAGAGAGGATTATGAACGATCTGGACTGCACCCTCGAGCAGAAATTAAAGGGTGTTGATTCACTGCTACGTGATGAGGCATATCAGTGGTGGCTCATTGTTAAGGAGGGCACTCAGCCCGATCGACTGACCTGGGAGTTCTTTAAGACTGCTTTCCAGGAAAAGTATGTAGGGTAGGAGAGAGTTCCTAAATCTGACTTAGGGATAGATCGGTGGCCGAGTATGAGGCTGAATTTTTTAGATTGAGCAGCTATACGCGAGGTGTGGTGGCGACTAAGTATGAGCAATGTGTTCGCTTCGTGGATGGCCTCAGGGATAATCTAAGGGTTCTAATTGCTCCACAGAGGGAGCGATACTTTGTTGCACTGGTTGATAAAGGGAAGATCGCCGAGGAAGTGAGGCACGCTGAGTGCCAGAACAGATAGAGAAGTAGGAGCAAGAGGGATTTGGAGCGCTCGAGTTCCGTTCAGAGGCCTAAGAAAAAAACCAAAGTTGATGGACCGATCAGAGTTGGGGATTCTATTGCTGCTACTAGATAGCCGCCGTGTACTGACTATGGTAGACGCCATCAGGATGAGTGTTGGAAAAGAACTTGTGACAGCCCTAAAGTGACCCTAGTTGGAAAGCGGTTTCGGGACCGCTAAACCGAGTCACCAAATTATTTGAATATGATATTTATTGTCTAAAATAAATGTGTGAAAATTTTAAGCTTCGATTTAGTAAATTGCATGTGAATTTAGTCAATAGGACTTATGTGTGACATTTTTGAAATGTGATAGATCAAAACATAAGGACCTATTAGTGCATGTTGAAAAAGGGGGGGACTTGCATGTCAATTTTTCCCCCCATCTAGTAGTGGCCGGCCATGACATTAGGATGGACAAAGGGTGATGGGCAAAACATGTCATAGACATGTTGTGTTGGTGCATCATGGGAGGAAACAATAAAATAAAATAAGGAGTATGGGTAATAAAATAATAATGGAAAGGTAAATGATGATGAAAAAAATTGTCTCATCCATGTTTCCCCCCCCATTGCCGTGAATTGAAGAAAGAAAACAAAAAAAAAAGTGTTCATTCTTGAACATCTTTGGCCGAATAGTGGAAACAAAGGAAGGGGAAGAGCTTGAGAAAATCGGCTATGGTGGTTTGCTAGACTAAGGTATGTTTGATGTTGTCCTTGAGATTCATGCATGTTTTTAGTTGTTAGTTGAGTTCTACCTAGCCCATGGTTTAAATCTTTTCTATGAGATGGAGATGATATTCGGCCATGGGTGTTGTCTTCTTGGTTGATGTTTGATGTTGTGGTGATGAGGCATGAAGATGAGTTAAGTTTCGGCTAAGGTGGATTTGTGTTGATGTCATTTGCATGCTAAGTGTAAAGCTTTGTAATGATACATGTGATGGTGATTGATGACTCTTGGATTTTCTTTTTGGCATTTTTGAGTTAGACATTAAGTTCTTTGTGTAACCCATGACCAAAATTGAATGGTATGGTGTCTTGATGCATTCGGCCATGGTAGAAAATAGATGTGAAATGGTAGTAAGGTGAAGTGCAAAATGTTAGTATTTGATTACTAGTGTATATATGCGTATTAGCCGAGTTTTGAACTTGAAACAAGATGATATATAATCAATACAAGTAACCATACTTGTAGGAAGTATTAAGCATATAATCGGCCTCAACATAGACATGCATATTCGGCCATAGGAAGAAGATTGGTGTTGCATGTATTCGGTTAGAGGCAAGCATATTGATGCTTTTATCTTGGCTTAGACAATCGGCTAAAAGGAAGTGTGGATTAATATGTTGAGTTGATTCATGATTTCATATGTATGTGACTTTAATGTCTAATGTATATATATATGGGCTAAGTATCTTGAGTTCCTCTTTTCGATGCTCAAATGATTAAATCAATTTATTTGTTAAATTAAGCCCAAGAGCAAAGAGGATCAAAGTCGGATAGGGGAAAAGAGAAAGTAGACGAATAGCCGTGGATATCTAGTCGTCAACCGCTTCCGAGGTAAGTTTTAAGTGATTAAACATTGAGTAAATTCAATCATAATAGGACATAATGAGTTGATTTAATAAGATATGATGTGGCCATGATATGTCTTAAACTCAAATGGTAAGTTCATATGTGTTTGGACTTGGAAAGTTAAGAGCAAATTGTAATAATTTGCTTTGGACAGCAGCAGTAACGTGATTTTAGAAAATCACTATAAATTGTTGGTGTGGAATTATAGGCTGAATAAAATATGTAATCAAGGCTTAATTAGTCTAGTTTCTTATAAAAGAGACCTTGTGAGCAAACAAATTTCCTATAAAGAGATATTTAAAGTTGTGTGAGACGGTCTCAGAATGACTCCGAAATCCCCTGTTCTGTTTTTAGAAAATCATTATAAATTGTAAAAAAATGGTTATAAGATAAAATTTATATGCTTAGACTCCTTAATGAGTCTAGTTTCGAATGAACTCAAATACAACACATTTTGAATTCTGTAAAATGAGAAATTTGATTCGTAGTGAAGAGTGGTCAGATTAGTTAAACAGTGAAACAGGGGAAACTTTAAGAAAAATCTGGTATTGATTGGCTAAACCTAAAATTCTGAAAATTTTATGGATGGAAGATAAACGAGTCTATATTCAGGGAAAATTAACGGCAAGTGATTTGGAGTTTTGTATCTCCAGTTATAAATAATTTAGTGACTACTGCTCAGGAAAACAGCTCGTAGTGAATATGTGATTTTGTTGTAAACATGGATAAAACTTGTTTTAGTTACTCATAAGCTATTGATTAAACCCATACGTGAATTCTAAATCGTGATATTGTAAAACGATACATGAGTGTTAGATGGATCTTTGATATTAAAATTTGTGAAATTGTAAGTTTATGAGTATTCGAATATGAAATGATAGTATGGCGTGAAATTGAATTATTCATTGGGAAATGATTAATGTAGATTCGGCCAAGACAAAGTGTATACATGATAGTATATGTGATATGTGAAGTATATTTGGATAATTGTGATGTGAATGTATATATATGTGATAAGGCCTAATGGCCGATGTGATGAATGTGAAAGTGTATATATGTGATAAGGCCTAATGGCCGATGTGATGAATGTGAAAGTGTATATATGTGATAAGGCCGAATGGCCAATGTGATGAATGTGAAAGTGTATATATATGTGATAAGGCCTAATGGCCGATGTGATGAATGTGAAAGTGTATATATATGTGATAAGGCCTAATGGCCGATGTGATGAATGTGAAAGTGTATATATGTGATAAGGCCTAATAGCCGATGTGATGAATGTGAAAGTGTATATATGTGATGAGGCCTAATGGCCGATGTGATGAATGTGAAAGTGTATATATGTGACAGGGCCGAGTGGCCAACGTGATGGATGTGAAAGTGTATAAATGTGATAAGTCCCGAAGGGCAATTGTGTCAGTACTATATCCGGGTTAAAACCCCGCAGGCTTTATGCGAGAGTATTATCCTGATTAATGTCCGTAGGCTTCGTGCTCGTACTATATCCGAGCTTTAAAGACCCGACGGCTAAATGCTAGGATTCAAGTAAGACTTTGATAGTGAGTATCTGCATTAAGTTACCATCAAATAAGTATTATGTATTCAAGATGTTCAGGTACGTATTACTTACTCATCGGTGGAGTGATTTCAAGGTGAATTATCAGGATCAAAGAGGTAGGTAAATGTGATTAATATTATAACTCCAAATGTGAGAATGTGCTTTGGAAATATTTGACCATCTAGGTCATTATTATTCGAAAGTATATATGTGGCAGCCAAGTGTTGCGTTTAATGATATTATAGATCGAGATGAAGCTCTAGATTAACTTCATCGAACAGTTGAAATGAATGACCAATAATAGTGATTGAGAACACTTTGTCTTGCTTAAAACTTACTAAGCATTAAATGCTTACTCCGTTCTTTGAATCTCTGTTTTATAGATTTTGGTTCGTTAGCTATCGGACTCGGGATTATTGAAGTCGAAGTCGCCCACACTATCAAAGCCCTTTTGGTACACTTTTGGTTGAACTCTGAAAATGGCATGTATAGGACTACCCTTTTTGTAGTGGGTCATGGACCCTTTGGATTTGTATAATTTTGGTTAGCCATGCGAAAATGGCTTATATATGTTTGAGCATAATGTTATAATCATTTGGTATGGATATGGTTATTGAGAGGTGTGGATATGCTTAACAAGGATTGGCCATGGGAATGGTTAATCACTATCATAATTTGTGCTATTTATGCTAAAAGTGCTAGTTGAATCATGGAAACTATGAAATAGGTAAAGTCTACCTTAAAGGCAGATGCTGACAGCAGCAGTGATGTAGATTTGGAAAATCACTAAAAATATTAGGAATAGAATTAAATAGTGAATAAATTATCTAAATGAACCTTGATGAATCCACTTTCATATGGAAGAAACGAAACGGTCATATGAGTGGTATGTTAAGAGATAATTAGGTTTTCGTGAGACAGGGCCAGAACGGTTTCTGGATTCCCTATTCCGACTTTGGAAATTCATTATAAATTAACCAGAGATAATTAGGAGTCATACAATATATGTATAGATTCCTCTCTGAGTCTAGTTTCTATAGAAACAAACGGCATCAGTATTGAAGCCCTGTACAGGGAGATATCCAAATTGTAATGCATGAAGGTCAGTGTAGTCGCACCCAGTAACAGGGGAGACTTTAACTAATAAAATGTACTAATTGGCCCGACCAAAAATTCTAGAAAAAAATATGTAGATGGAAATAGGAGTCTAGTTTCAGGGAAAAATCACGAAACTGATTTTTGAGTTGTGAAACTCAAGATATGATTTTTAAGGTGACAGCGACACAGTTAGCCAGCTGTCTGGAAAAATTTAAAATGGACTGCGATAGTAAGCGAATTTAGTCTGTGAACCCCTCGTGTCCAACTCCGGCAACGGTCTTGGGTACGGGGTGTTACAGAACTGGGGCTTGGTTGAGATGCGTTTCATTAGAGTACCGTATTAGAGAGTGTTTGCAGAGGTCCGATCAGAAGAAAGCTTCGGGTACTGGTATTGCACCATTACCGAGAGTAGTTCAGCAGCCACCGAGAGGAAGTGGGCAGGTCAGAGGTGGTAATGGGTTGGGCCGTGGTCAGAGAGCACCGGGCAGAGGTGTTGGTCATACTGAGGCAAAACAGCTGGCTCTAGTTTATGCTGCACGTCATCGAGAGGATGGAGAAGCTCTAGATGTTATCACAGGTACGTTCTTTATTTATAATGTACCTTATATTGCACTGATAGATATAGGCTCCATTCATTCCTATACAGCTTGAAATGTGTCTGAGAACTTGGATATCTTGGTTAAGAGCACTACAAGTGAGGTGACTGTACTGAGTCCACTGGGACAATTAGTAAGGGTAAATAAGTTGTTTAGAGACGTTCCTTTAGAGGTTCATGGGGCTATTTTTCCGGTTGATCTGATGGATTTTGGAGAGTTTGATCTGATACTGGGAATGGACTGGTTGGTTAAACACCGAGCGAGCTTAAATTGTGCCATAAAAAGGATTATACTGAGAACTGTGAAAGATATCGAGGTAGTCGTAATTGAGGAACATCGAAATTACTTATCAAATGTGATTTCTGCATTGAGGGTGGAAAAGTTGGGTCGTAAAGGATGTGAGGCGTATTTGGCCTACAACAGTGTTTCAGATTCTAGGAATTCTTCAGTTAAGGATATCAAGACGGTTAAGGACTTTCTGGGCGTATTTCCTGAAGAGCTACCGAGGTTACCTCTGAATCATGAAGTAGAGCTCGGGATTGAGCTCCTTCCTGGTACAGTTTCAGTGTCTATTGCTCCCTATAGAATGTCACCTAAAGAGCTTGTGGAGCTTAAGGCTCAAATTTAAGAGTTACTGGATCGTGGGTTCTTCTGCCCTAGTATGTCTCCGTGGAGAGCACCAGTTCTGTTTGTGAAAAAGAAGGATGGATCCATGCGTATGTATATTGACTATTGACAATTGAACAAGTTGAGAATCAAGAATAAGTGTCCCTTATCGAGGATAGATTATCTGTTTGACCAGTTTGGAGGGGCTTTGGTTTTCTCTAAGATTGATCTTCGATCCGGATATCATCAGTTGAGGGTTAAGGAGACTGATGTACACAAGACAGCATTCAGGACCTGATACGTTTATTATGAGTTCCTAGTGATGCCATTTGGACTGACGAATGCACTAGCAGCTTTCATGGATCTGATAAACTGAGTGTTTTAGCCCTATTTGGATTGATTCGTGGTGGTATTTTTTAAAATCATACTGGTGTATTCGAAGACAGAGGATAAGCACGATGAACACCTCAGAGTGGTTCTACAGGTTCTACGAGAGAAACAACTGTACGTCAAGTTCAGAAAATGTGAGTTCTGGTTGCGTGAAGTAGCGTTTCTGGGACATGTGGTTTCTGCTGAGGGGATTAGAATCGATCCTCGAAAGATTGAGGTTGTCTTGGATTAGAAGTAGCCTAAGACTGTATTTGAGATCCGAAGTTTTCTGGGACTGGCAGGGTATTATCGACGTTTTGTAGAAAGGTTTCCAATGATTGTGGTACCTTTGACTAAGCTATTACACAAGGGTGTGCCGTTTAACTGGACTGATGTGCAGCAAGAGAGCTTTGAGAAGCTCAAAACTGTACTAAATGAGGCCTCTGTTTTAATACATCCAGAGTCTAAAAAAGAGTTTATTATCTACAGCGATGCATCACATGTCGGTTTGGGATGTGTGTTGATGCAAGAGGGTAAGGTGTTAACGTATGCATCTCGTCAGCTTAAGACTCATGAGGCTAATTATCTGGCGCATGACCTAGAGTTCGCTGCAGTGGTGTCCGCATTGAAAATCTAGAAGCATCACCTATATGGTGAATAGTGTATCATCTACACGGATCACAAGAGCCTCAAGTACCTCCTCACTTAGAAGGAGCTAAATCTTTGGCAGCGTAGATGGATTGAGCTACTTAAGGATTACGACTGTACGATTGAATACCATCCTGGTAAAGCCAATGTGGTGGCTGACGCACTGAGCCGTAAGGTTATGACTTATTTGAAAGTGATGTTTGCTCGTCTCAGTTTATTTGATGATGGAAGTCTGCTAGCTGAGCTTCAGGTTAAGCTACGTGGATTGAACAGATTAAGGGTAAGCATTTAAAAGACGAATCGTTGGGTTTTCATTTCTGACAAGTTAAGAGTGGGCTTACTGAGGACTTTGGACTGGATAGCGAAGGGGTAATCTGTTTTCGTGGAAGAATTTATATATCGAAAGGCACTGAATTAATGCAATTGATACTAAGAGAGGCGCATAGTTGCCCTATGCTATGCATCCTGGCAGAAATAAGATGTACCGAGATCTGCGTGAGTTATACTGGTGGCCAGGACTTAAACAAGATGTTACCGATTTCGTGGGTAAATGTCTGATTTTCCAGCAGGTTAAGGCTGAGCATTAGTTACCTTCGGGATTGTTGCTGCCAATTAAGATTCCACTTTCGAAGTGGGAATGAGTGACTATCGACTTTGTTGGTGGGATACCCCTCACACCTACTAAAAAGGATTTTGTATGGGTCATCGTGGATCGATTGACCGAGTCTGCCCATTTCATACCGGTTCGTACTGACAACTCGCTGTAGAAGCTGGCTAAACTATATGTGTCTGAGATAGTGAGACTGCATGGGGTGTCGATTTCAATCATCTCTGATAGGGATCCTCGCTTCATGTCTCAGTTCTGGAGAAAGCTTCATAAGGCGTTGGGTTCAAGGTTAGACTTCAGTACTGCGTTCCATCCTCAGACCGATGGTCAATCCGAGAGGGTGATTCAGATACTGAAGGATATGTTGAGGAGTTGTGTAATTGACTTCCGAGGCAGTTGGGAGGAGTATTTGTCATTGGCAAAATTCGCTTACAATAATAGTTACCAGTCTAGTATAAAGATGGAACCTTTTGAGGCACTTTATGGTCGTAAGTGTTGCACTCCTTTATGTTGGACTAAGTTCAGCGAGCGACAAGTTCTGGGTCCTGAACTAGTTTCTGATACAGAGGATAAGGTCAGATTGATAACAGATCGACTGAAAGAGGCATCCGATAGACAAAAATCTTATTTGGACTTGAAACGACGCGAGGTCGAGTGTTATGTGGGAGACTCCGTTTTTCTTAAGGTCTTGCCATGGAAGAAGGTACTGAGATTTGGTCGTAAGGGCAAGTAGATCCCTAGGTTTATTGGACCCTATCACATACTGAAACAAGTGGGACCGGTTGCTTACCAGTTAGAGCTACCTTCAGAGTTAGACTGTATTCACGATGTGTTCCATGTCTCAATGTTGAGGCACTACTACTCTGATTCCACACATATTGTTCCTGTGGAGGAGATCAAGGTTAGGCTAGACCTGACCTTCGATGTGGATCCGGTTCAGATATTGGATCGCGACATTAAGATTCTGAGGAGAAAATCCATTCCACTAGTTAAGGTTCTATGGCGTAATCATAGGACTGAAGAGGCTACATGGGAGCCTGAGGATGCGATGCGTCAGCAGTATCCTCATCTATTCTGATAAGGTAAATTTTGAGGCCAAAATTTTCTTTTAAGGGGTAAAGTTGTAACGCCCCCAAAAAATTTTATATTTATGTTCTGTTAAAATATGACACAAATGTGTATCTGTTTTTGTGGTTATGTGTTCTGGGTGTGTATGGGAGGTTTCGAGTTCAAGCCTTGTCTTGGGGAAAATTTTTTTATTTGTCTATGTAAAGTCTTAACCTGGCCTATAGGGCTTCAGTTTAATTATTGGGAAAACCATATCAGAATGGGCCTGCTGGTCTGGTGGTTAAGTGGTGTGTTGGCTTGCTAATAGTCTTGAGTTCGAATCCCTGCGTGAGCAGGGGGTAGTAATTTTTGCTCGTTTCCGTGAGGGTGTTTCAGTAAAGTTGGGATTCTCAGTAGTGGGTGGTTGGATGGAGAAAATAGTGGGGAGTTGAAAAATTGGGAGTATCAAGTTATTCTTTTTTTTTTAAATTTGTTTTCTCTCACTCTCTAAATTTTTGACGTGACTTTCTGCTACTCTGCTGAAAATTCTCCTTACAAACTTCCCTTCTTCTTTTTTTTCTTTTATTTCCCTGTCTGTCTACCTTCCGAACTCGTCTCTCTCGTTTGTACAACTTTTGATTGCAATTGAATCAGTAAAGATTTGGCAACTCCTAATCGCTGTTGGGAGACTTAGGCTCGTGGAATTCTAGTTGCTTGATCGAAGGTAAGGTTCTTGAATGTTTTGGGTTGGGTATCTTATTATAGTTTCGGTTATGTTTCGTTAAGTAACACTAAATTTGGGCGATGGAATACTAATTTTTAGACTCTGGAGTGTTCATGGTCGCATTAGCATCGAATCGATACCAGGTGTGTACCTGGAAACACAGAAAATGAAATTTTAGCGAAATCCAAAAACCATTCTGTCGACGCCACACGGCCGTGTGGTAGGCCTTGTGCCATAACACGGGCGTGTGATCGACGGGGCCAGGCTGTGCACACCAGACACAGCCGTGTGATGGCTAGGTAGGCCGTGTGTGAGACACAGGCTCGATCTATTTCGGCCGTGTAGGCCCATACGGGCAAGCCATATGGGCGTGTGAGTCCATTTTACTGAGATGTTTTCTAAGGCTGCACGGGTCGCCCAAGTCGACTGTGAAACTATTGTAGGATCGGTAAGCACTACTTAGACCCTACTTGACTAAAATGATTGTTTGACTGATATATATATATATATTTACATGTTATCGAGCACGATGATATTTAATGAATTGATATTGTACGCACTGTTGTCATGATTTTGCATGTCATTACTGTATGTTGCATTGCATTGGGATGGGGGTTGGTATTGTTCGGAGGAAGTGTACTAAAAGGCCTCGGGCCAAATTTAATGGCAGCTCAACTATAAACAACTGTTTAGTGCCGCATTCGGTGCTTTTTGGAGTGCAGTGATGGGTGGGTTGATTATATCCCCACATGGAGTGTAGGGTTGGACGGAGATGGTGTGTAGAGGCTGGCTGGGTAGGATTTTGTGATGGCATATCTGTTACTGCTACTAATGCATTGATGGGCTAAGGCCCAACTGCATGACTGATTTTGTACTGAGATGGGCTAAGGCCAAACTAAAACTGGTACTGTTACTAAAAAGGGCTTAGGCCTAGACTGTGATCATGTGCATACTGTCTGTTTTTTATTTGGGGATTACACACTGAGTTTACGTAAACTCACCCCTTCTGTTTAATCTGTATAGGTAATCCCCAGACTTGACGGATCGGTGCAGTGGAGGACTTGATGGTGGCCACACGACCCCTTAACACTGCCTCGTACTTATTTATGATTTTAAATTTTTATTTGGGTATTTTATTGTAAATATGGCCTCTATGGATTTTCATTTTAGTTTGGGATTTTTATTGGTTATGGTTTATAATTGCTAGTATTAGGAAAACTTGAGTTTTCAAAAGAAACAAACATTTTAACAAAATACTCACAAATACGCAAACCGCTTTAGAAGCTTCCACATTGAATAAACGTTTTGAAGACTTTCAACTGATTAACACGATTTTAAAATTAACAAGTAATAATAAAAAGTTTCTAAATGGAAATTGTTTTAAGCAAAATTATGGTTTTCTAACACACTACCATATGACACCGCCCGATCCGACCATAACGTCCAGGCTGGGTTTGGGGTGTTACATCCTATGTTTTTAGCTTAACTTTTTAATTTTCACTCTTTAGGCCGACTACTTTTTATTTTCCTACAATTTAGTCATTACCTCAAATCAAATTTTACTATCCCAAAATTATTTCTAGTTACTTTTTATACTTTTACTCTAAATTTCCTATTTAATCTATTTCCGAAAATTCTCTAATTTTCCTAGCCCTACACGCCACTATACCAAACCCTTCGTACTTTGAGGATGTTACATAGTGCTTATGTAGTATGACTAATTTAGGTCACTTACAAGTTGTTTAACAAGTTAAGTAATATTGTACGGACAAAAACACTATTGTAGTACTTTCGGTGTAACACCCCATACTTGACCCGATTGTCAGATCTGAGTTACAAGGTGCCACATTCATTGTTGGAGCAACTACAACCAAATTAAGTACAGTTCAGATCATTAATCGTGCAAATATAAGAAATACAAGAAAATAATACGATAAATCATCAGTCTCAAACCTTATACATGTAATAACCCGTTTTTAGTAATACGAGTGGTGGTTTCAAAACCCTATTTCCTAATGATCGAGTCAATAAATATTATTTATTAATATTTACAAGTCTATGATAGCGTTAAATTAAATTTTGGCCCGATAATTTTAGTGATTTGATGGTTAATTAAGGTACGAGGACTAAATCGTAAAAATTGTAAAGCTTGATCACTATTAATTTCTATTAGCTAAATTGCTTATGTAGTAAATGTTTTAGGTGAAAAATGGAAATTATGCCATATTCTATTACAGTGGATAGTTTTTGTAACACCTTATACCTAACCTGAATTGTCGGATCTGGATATTGAATATTACCGAACTTAAACACTTAGTAAAAATTTTGGAACGGGCGTAAAGCCATTCTAAAACATACTTCTTATTCCTTTATTTACTGTTCTTAAACAAAATATTAATAAAAGAAAATGTTTAATAATTACACCATGTTTTCAAAAAAATAGCGTATGACATTTCAACTTAAAACTTTGTTAAAAGTGAACTCCTTCACGGTGTAGAGTACTAAGCTCCATATTCCTATGGTGCCCTCTAAATGCAAAATATCACAACTTGAACGGCCATCTTGGTGCATTCTTAGCTTGATCCCTCCTATTGCACCAACTCATTAATCAGAAGTTGCTTCATAAACAAATGCTTGTAAGTTGAAACGAACTTAATGACTTTTAATCTAGGTTACTTTTGAACGTTAATGGTTGAATTCCTCAACTTGAAGATTCTAGATTTCTTTTCAGTCTTTGGCGGATACTTATCTATATCGGGCATATACATATACATTAATTTCCATACTTGACTACTATATACATACTTTTCTTCCCATGCCATATTTTATGCCATTTTTGAGCCTATTGACTCATTAATACACAATCGACTTTTGGGGCTCATTTTCGATTCAAATTGCACTTTGTATTTCCATAACATATATCATATAACTTGTTGTTTAAATAATCTATTTGTTTATAACCCTATTAACCAACACGAAGTCCAATCAAATATATAGAGCTGTCACCCCAGGTTGTCCGACAACGATGACGCTATAATGTTGCATAATACCACCCCAGATTACTCAACAATAATGATTTTCTCAATCCAACCAATCTGTCACCTGGGTTGCTCGAAAATAATGATTTTCTCAACTCAACCAATCTGTCACCCCGTGTTTCTCGACAACAATGATTTTCTCAACTTAACCAATCTATCACCCCGAGTTACTCCACAGCGATGACTTAATGCATATTATCTACCACCCCTTCTGACCCTATTGCATGCCAGCTATATCCAACTCTATTTAAAGAACTAATAGAGTATTCCATTTCTGATTCATTATGTACAGTTCAATTTACAATTCAAAAATTAGAAATCAATCAAATATCACAATTCCATAACTTACATAACATATTTCAACACAATTACATGCCAATGATCAAATATCAAGTAAATTCTAAGTTTTTTACTTTATTCAATTTAGTCATTGTCTCGAAAATCAACCTCAAACACATCAAATTAGTTCAATTAATCTCAATAACTCACCTTAACACTATATGATGTAAAATGACTTGAAAATGCAATAATTAAATTGGTATCGAATCATAGAAATAAAAATTGAAAATTCTGAGCTATATGTCGACGGTCTTGGATTTTTCTTTCCCTCTCAATGGATCTGAGTCGACTTTTGTAACACCCTAGTTTTGGCAGATTTAAAGTTTTGGGCATATAGCAATAAATAGTCTATTTGGCGTGGTGTTATCTGCCAAAATGCTTATTTTGGTGTATAAGTATGGGTGTATAGTAATTGCCACTTGAGTTAGTAAGAATTGATTTCATGATATTCTGCTATATTAAGGAGTTCATGTTAAGGGATAAAAAAGAAATATGGAATGAGTATTCGCCAAAGGTATAGTACGCCATGGAATACTGTGCTAGTTAGACTTTAAGTAATCTAGTTAGAAACCAACTATATAGCTTAGCCTGATAAGTTTGATGAAGGGAACTTATTTATATTTTTCTCTAAAACTGTAGGCCAATAAGAAAGAAAGTTCTGATACGTATGAAATTTGTTAAATTCCACTAAGTAAGTTGAGTCATATTTATATGTGAGAGATGAGCTCTGAAAGACTTCTTCTCTCTTCTTCCTTTTCTTTAAGTGGTATTTACTGGTACCTTCCTTAATCTTGAATGTATTTTACATCGATGATTTAGAAGCTATAGTTCTTTTATGATCAGTGGTTTCTTCACACCAGGGTGAGTATTTCAGCTCTGCATGTTAAGTTCTGAATGAGTAAATATGTATGTGGTGATTGAACAGTTGGACTGTAAGAATAAGATTTATGTATTAGATTGTCAATGATTGATATGATATGTAATTTGTATTTACAAAATTAGTAATAGTGAAATTTTATTTCTAAGCAGTGGTTGCTGATGGTTTGAGATGGATATCTGAATCTGGAGTTTTGAATTGCAGTCAGTGAGAATCAGATGAGTCTCTACTTTGACTTTTGCATGTATATTGTTCATGCTAAAGTATATCTATATGAAAGTAATCTGGAATCTGGAAATCATGGGTGGTATAGTATGAATATGATATATATATACAATTATAGGAATAAAGTTATGATTAGATTAAGATATAAGTCAGTCTGCTTGAAAATAAGATATATGGGACTTATGAACAGTGTCATGAATTTATGAAATCTTGGGTCTGGGATGTGTCTGGTTCGTAGAATTTGTAAAGTGAGTCGAGTCACCATGATGGCAAATAAGAAAGTCTGTCAGGATTGTAAACATAAACTCTGATATGGAACTCTGAAGGAAAAAGTCCACGGCCATGGCATACTCTAAAAATATATCTGTTGAATGACATTCTATCTAATGGGGTTTTCTGTGTGTCCTAGGGCGATGATGGGAAAACCTCAGATAATGTGAGTTTAGGCAAATTCATATCACAAATAAAATAGTTTTAGGATGCCTATATGGCATCTTGTCAGCCTTTGTGGCATACTCTATATGGATTAGCTTTTGTGGCGTATTCTGTAATAAGGACTCATAATGTGTCTAGTATATCATTTGTTTGGCTCTAATGTGTTCTGTGAAGTTTGTTGAGACAATAAACAAAAGACTCTATATGATTGCTTGTATGACATGCTCTATTAGGCTTATGTGGCATAAATTGTCATGAGTGCATGGTAAGATATGGATCTGAATGTCTATCTCCGTTGTAAGATATGATGAAATTCTTTTAGTTCTATGATAAGTAAAGCTATGTTAAGGTATCGATATGTTCTGAGTTTAGAGTGAATAAGTCTTAAGGGTTTCAATGAAAAAAAGATGTGTATTTGTGTGTTAAAAAATGTATCCATTATGATGATCTGAAAATGTGGAAAGTGAGGGGTATTGAATCTTATTCAAGAATTGTTCTGAATTTGAATCAGTGTTATCTTCTGTTATGGGATTTTGATATAAACATATATGGAATTCGACAGAATGATCGATCTAGTGATTTATCAGTATGGATGTGTGTGATACTGAACTAGGGTATGACTGAGTATGAATTGATGGTATTATATTATGCGTAAGTATTCACCAAACATATGTATCCGCCTGTGATAAATGTCAGTAGACAATTGTTTAATATAAGAGTATGAGTTAAGGTAATGATTACTGGAAGTGGTTTATAAGGGTTTGTATTGTTAAGAAATTACTATGGGACAATAGATTTATGAAACACTTGGAAGGATTTCTCAATTAGATAGATAAGGAAGATAGAGTATGACAAGAGTAGGATAGCTAGAGTTTAAGAGAATGGTGACTTGTGGTGGCATTCGCCGAAATAAATGATGCTAAATAATTGGCACCCAAAAGTTCATATAAGATTGCAAAGAATCGATCAAGGAAATATTATTTCTTTTTAAGTATCTAAGAAGAAACTTTGCTTGGAGAGACGACGCTAGGACTACACCAATATGGTAGCGGAGTGGGCTATATTATGCATAAAATGGAGTTGAGGCATAGTCTAAGAATATGCCATTCGAGTCTGTAATAAATAAACTTCCATTTATAAGGATTTGATTCAAGTTTATTGTAATTAAATATATCTTAAACTCATCCCTTATTTTCTTGTAATAATTATTTAATTAAAATGCCACAATAATGTTTAAAGAAATAGGTAATTGTAAATTGCTTTTGTTAATACATAAATTTTGTGTCCAAATTTGGACTCAAAGAATTGGGTAGGGTTTGGGGCATTATAACTATAGTTATGGATTAACATAAAAAAATATCACACTATCAATAATCAACCAATTCCCAATCAATTGTCAATTTATACAAACTTGACAATTTATTCAATTTAGCCCTTAAAACAGAGACTAACATAACTTTCAATTTAAAGCTCCAAATTGAAATCCAATTTCATTATTATCCATTAGGACCTTCTATTTCTTATTTCCATAGTCAATTTTATATTTTACTCATTTGTTTTTCCTAATGTACGGAGTTATTAATTAAACTTTACAATTTAGTTCTTTTTTACACCAAAGCTTAAAATCTATCAATTTAACACCTGAAATTCAATAAATCAACAATGAAAACTTTCTAAAACTTTAACAGTTTTACAAATTGGTACATGGGCTAGCCAAATGAAGCTTGCATGAAATAGCCTGTTTTTAGTCAAATCGAAACAATGATTTCGGGACCATAAATCTGAAGTCAAAATAATTATTTTATTATTATTTTAATGTCTAAAGTATGATAATATGTTTGTGTCAAAGTTTCATTTAAGAATTTTATCGTTTGAAGGGTTAATTTGATAAAAAGGACTAAATCGCGTAAAGTGCAAAAGTGATGTTCTAATAGCTAAAGGTATTAAATAGCTATAGAACCTTAAAGTAAGAGTCTTTAAGTGGTAATTAGACCATTATAATGGTGAGTGGACATTTACGGACACATTACTAGAGTTTTAATGGTTTATTAGTAAGGTTAATTTGGTAATTTAGTAATTAAGGTAATTAAATAAAAACAAGTTAAATTTATTCTCTATTTCATCTTCTCTAGTTGAAAATTACAAGGGAGAACACCATTTTAGGGCTTGAAGCATTCGGCACTTTCATTAGCTCAATTGTAAGTCCGTTTTTGTCCCGTTTTTAATGTTTTCTATGTTTTGAGATCGTTACAGCTAGGTCTAGCTAGCCTAGGGTATATTTTGCAAATTATTAAAGGTTTAGGGTTTTTTCATTGTTGAATCTATATGTGTTTTGAGTTTCTTTGATAGATTATGAATGGTTGATGTGAATTATACAAGTTTTGTTAAGTGATTTTTAGTAAAATGCTCAATTAGGAATTAAATTGAGAAATGTTGAAAATTTATGATCAAAATGTAAAATAAATGAAAATTATGGGCTGATATGAGTACTAGGAACATTCGGCTATCATGGGTTTGGGTGAAATTGCATGAATTTATAATTTTATAAAATAAAGACTAAATTGTAAAAATGTGAAACATTAGGGGTAAATGTGTAAAAGTGCCTTAATGTGAATTTTGGACTAAATTGAATAGAGAGGTAATTAAATAAGTTAATTTTAATTATATTTAGATCAAGAAAGACAAAATACGGACTTAGATCGGGGAAAGAATAAGGTTTCGAAATAGTTGACTCGTGTCATCACTTTTGCATCCGAGGTAAGTTCGTATGTAACAGGTTTTGTTATAAACGTAATTTAGATGCTTTAATATTGCATAAACTGTGAATACGAAGCTACGAACATGTTTAACGATGATTCGAAAAATGTGAAAATCCTTATTGAACCTTAGGAATAGATTAGGATATGAATGACATGCCATTGGGGGTTATTGTGATATTGTGATCCGAGTGCTGGTCCTGTACGTCCTACCGGTGGTTTAGTATACTAGCATGTGTTGCAATTACTTGACAGCTTGTGTGAGCAGCACCGTGTAGCTACGACTTGACCCACATCTTATGTGAGCAGGCCCGTAATAGGTCGAGAGTGAGTATTATTGAGATATGATATTGTGATAGCTTCGGCTATATATGTTTATTAGCACTTTCAGTGCGAGATTCCCGAGTATCCTGTATTATTAAAAATGGTTCAAAAGGGTAACTAAAAGACGTGGTTGAGTATGAGATTGATACGTGATGGTACAAGTATGTACATGAACGTATAAGCTTTAAATCGAAGAAATTGTGAAGTTTGCATATAATCTTATGATTAAATATGTGAAAGGTTTGTTAGTTATTATGAGCTACATTTTGATATATTCAATTTGTTGAATTGTGTATTTATGGTTAAATTGAGTTTATTTCATACGAGCTTACTATGCTATAAAGCTTACTTTGTTTATTTTACCTTGTTTTTATGGTGATTTCAAAGCTAGCTCGGATTCGGAGATTGTCGGAGACTTCGTCACACTATCCTACTATCACTTTGGTACTTTTAAACTTAAGTATTTTAAATGTATGGCATGTATAGGGATTTTGGGTTATTTTGGTTAAGTGTTGGTAATGAATTTAGCCATCTGAATTTGCTTGTATATATTTAAAGTTTGGTCTTGTATATTGCCATGAAAGTTAGCTTAACTTGATTGGTTTGATTATATATATTTGTGCATATGGCTCTTATAATGTGCTTGAATATGGTTATGTGATGATAGATGGTATTTAAGATTTAGAAGTACTAAATGATTGAGTAATGAACTTAGCATGTTTATGAAATTAGGTAAAATAATGTTTGATCAAAAATTGACCATATTGATGATTTGATAAAGTGAAATAAGGCATGACATTGAATGGCACATTTTGGTATTTGTGTTTTGTATTGGTTGGTAATGAAATGGTATGTATTATGTTTGGTTGAAGTTTATTTAAATGCTTAGTTATGCTATGTTTTGGTACCATTGAGTTCGGTGTAGGTGTGAACAAGTTTGGGTGGCAAATTAGCTTGGTAAATAGCCTATTTTTATCCACACGGGTAGAGACACGGACGTGTGTCTTAGCCGTGTGTGATTCACGATCATGTACACGATCGTGTGTCCCCTGGTGTTGAGATTAAAGTTAAGTTAGTATGCTCCACACGGCCTCACACACGGGCATGTGACTTGATCGTGTGGAATAAGTCAGTACACTCTACAGGTTTTGCACGGCCTAGTACACGGCCTGGCACACGGTTGTGTTGACCATTTTTAGGGCACACGGGCTAGTCATATGGACGTGTGTATTGGTCGTGTGACCCAAGTCAGAGAGTAACACGGGGTAGGATACGGGTTGGGACACGACCATGTGCTCTCATTTCGAATGTCCACACGGCCTGTGGCACAGGCGTATCTTTGGCCGTGTGAGAGACACAGCTGAGCCACACAGGCGTATGTCCTTTGTTTTTGAAAAAAATTTCCAAGTGTTTGAAAAGTTTCTAAAGTTATCGGTTTAATCTCGCACCACCTTGAACACATGTTTTGGCCTTCGTAGGCTCGTATTAGGGACAATATGATTGGTTGTGAATGAATTTTATTTGAATTGACTAATTTTATGAAAGATGTATTTTTAAATGTATGGTAAGTTCGGTAATGCTCCGAACCCTATTCCGGCGTTGAATACAGGTGAGGGGTGTTACATTTATTAGTATCAGAGCTATGGTTTAGTTGATTCTAGGACTAATGTAGCGTATGTGAGAGTCTAGCTATACATGCCATAAATAACCTGTGATTGTGTGATGACTCTTGACAATTTAAACTGTGTTTTCATATAGTAAATGGATCCCAATTGAGCTGTAGTTGACAATGTTGAAAGTAATGCACCTGTCTCCATTCATAGAGTAACGCAGTCAGAGTCGAGACCGAGTAACCAGGGAGGAGAAGTTAAAGAAACCTTCTTCCAAATGATGAATGAGTGGTTTTGAGTATGTTAGAACAAATTCGATTTCTCAACAATCTCTACCTTCACCTAATCCCCAACCGGTTCCCGTAGTTCCTCAAGGTATGGAATTTCTACGACTAAATAAGCTGCTAGTTGATAAGATTAGAAAACAAGGAGCTGAAGAGTTTAAAGCTAATATGGATAATGATCCTGAGAGAGCTGGATTTTGGCTTCAGAACACTATTCAGGTGTTTGATGAACTTTCGTGCACACCAGTTGAGTGTTTAAAATATGCTGTTTCACTTTCGAGGGACACTGCGTATCAGTGGTAGAATACCCTAGTGTCAGTGGTGCCAAGAGAAATAGTTACCTGGGATTTCTTTCAAGCTGAGTTCAAGAAGAAATACATCAGTCAAGGGTTCATTGATCAAAAGCAAAAAGAGTTTCTAGAATTGAAACAAGGCCTGTCTGTGACTGAATATGAGCAAGAGTCTTTTAGACTCAGTAAATATACTCGAGAGTGTGTTTCCACTGAGGCAATCATGTGTAAAAGATTTGAAGATGGGTCAAACGAAGACATCAAATTGCTAGTTAGGATTCTAGAGTTGAAAGAACTTGTTGTACTTGTTGGCAGAGACTGTAAAGCCGAAGAACTTGGAAAAAAAAAGAGAAAAGCTGAATTTGAGGTTAGAGATTCGAGGAAAAGATTGATGAATAAGCCATATTAATCTTCGTCAAAGAAATCAAGAGATTTGTACACTCGTTCAAATGCTTCAATCAGATATTCGAGCAGAGATTGTGGAAAACAATACTCAAGTCCTAAAGCTCAAGCTACATCAGTACCGAGTGTTGGCAATCTTAGAAATAGTAGACTTGAATGTCAATACTATAAAAGACGACATTATGGTGAATGTAGAATGAATGATCGGGATTGTTTCAGATGTGGCTCGCAAGATCATTTCATTCGAGATTGTCCCGAATTAGATGAGAAAGACGAATTTCAGAATGCAAGACTGAGCAACACAGTTACTAGAGGGAGGCCACTTAGAAATGCGGGGAATGTGACTAATAGTAGAGGAGTGACTAAAGACTCTATTATGAGATCCGAGGCCAGAGCACCTGCTAGAGCTTACGCTATTCGCGCTCGCAAAGATGCATCATCACCAAATGTTATTACTGATACACTCTCTCTTTACGACACTAATGTAATTGCTTTGATTGATCCTGGATCAACTCATTCAAATATTTGTATGAATTTAGTGTCTAGTAAGAGTTTGCCTGTTAAGTCTACTGAGTTTGTGATTAAAGTATCAAACCCTTTTGGCAAGTATGTTCTAGTTGATAAAGTTTGCAAGAATTGTCCTTTAATGATTTGGGGTTACTTTTTTCTAGCTGATTTGATGCTACTACCTTTTGACGAATTCGATGTAATTCTGGGTATAGATTGGTTGACCCTGCATGATGCGTTGTAAATTGTAGACAAAAGGCAACTGAATTGAAATGTCAAAATAATGAAATTCTTCGAATTGAATCAGATGAGTCAAGTGGGTTGCCTGTTGTGATTTTATCTCTGTCAGCTCGAAGATATGTGAGAAAAGGTTGCGAAGCTTATCTTACTTATTTTTTAGATACAAAAGTGTCTGAATCTAAGATTGGATCTGTGCCAGTTGTTTGCTATTATTCGGATGTGTTTCCTGAAGAATTACGGGGTTGCCACCGATCAGAGAGGTTGAATTTGCTATTGAATTAATGTCGGGAACATCACCGATATCTATAGCTCCGTACAGAATGGCTCTGACAAAATTGAAAGAGTTGAAAGCTCAGTTGCAAGAGTTAATTGATAGAGGTTTTGCACGACCTAGTTTTTTGCCCTGGGGTGCGCTAGTGTTTTTTGTAAAGAAGAAAGACATGTAAATGAGAATGTGTATTGATTATTGGCAACTCAACAATGTTACGATAAAGAACAAGTATCCTTTGCTGGGAATATATGACTTGTTTGATCAGTTGAAAGGGGCAACAATATTCTCGAAGATTGATTTGAGATCAGGCTATTATCAGTTGAGGGTTAAAGATTCAGATGTGCCGAAAACTGCGTTCAAAAGGGCACTATGAATTTCTTGTTATGCCTTTCAGATTGACTAATGCTCTTGTAGTTTTTATGGATTTGATGAATATGATTTTTATACCTATTTAGACAAATTTGTTGTTGTATTCATTGATGACATTCTGATATATTCTCGAGATGAGTCTGAGCATACCGAGCATTTGAGGATTGAGCTACAAATATTGAGAGATAAGAAACTGTTTGCTAAATTCAGTAAATGTGAGTTTTGGCTCCGGGAAGTCAGATTCTTAGGATATATTGTTTCAGCTGAAGGCATACAAGTGATCCGAGCAAGATTTCAGCCATTGTTGACTGGAAACCACCTAGAAATGTATCTAAAGTTAGAAGCTTTCTAGGGTTAGCTGGTTATTATAGACATTTTGTTAAAGGATTCTCGATATTTTCTACACCAATGACTATATTGCTACAAAAAGATGTAAAGTTTGAGTGGTCCGAGAAGTGTCAACAAAGTTTTGAACAGTTGAAAGCATTGCTAACAGAGGCACAAGTTTTGGTTCCACCTGAATCGGGTAAAAGTTTGTGATTTACAGCGATGTGTCATTAAACTGTTTGGGTTGTGTTTTGATGCAAGAAGGAAAAGTTATAGCTTATGTCTCCAGAAAGTTGAAGCAGCATGAAAAGATTTATCTGACGAATGATTTAGAATTGGCCGCTATTATTTTTGCATTGAAAATTTGGCAACATCATTTGTATGGTGAAAAGTGTCACATCTTTTTTTATCACAAGAGCTTGAAATATATAATGACTCAAAAGGATTTGAATTTCCGACAAAGAAGACGGCTAGAATTGCTAAAAGATTATGAATTAGTCGATTATCATTCGGGTAAAGCAAACTTAGTCGCGGATGCTTTGAGTAGAAAATCTTTATTTGTTTTGAGTGCGATGAATACACAGTTATCTTTATCTGATGATGGTTCAATTTTAGCAAAGTTGAAAGTTAAACCGGTTTTTCTTCAGCAAATTTGTGAAGCTCAGAAGTTAGATAACGAGTTACAAGCTAAAAGATTATAATGTGAGTCGACTAGTGATTCAGACTATCAGATCAGATCCGATGATTGCTTATTGTTCCGAGGTAGAGTTTGTATATCGAGAGATCCAAAGCTTATACAGAAAATTTTGAATGAAGCACACAGTGGATGTTTATTTGTTCACCCAGGAAGTACTAAAATGTACAATGATTTGAAACAGTTGTATTTGTGATCAGGTGTGAAACGAGACATTTCAAAGTTTGTATCGAGGTGTTTAGTTTGTCAACAAGTAAAAGCCCAACATCAAGTGCCTTCAGGATTGCTACAACCGATGATGATACCTGAACGGAAATGGGATAGAGTTACGATAGATTTCGTATCGGGATTACCTCTGTCTCCGAGGAAGAAAGATGCTATTTGGGTTGTCATTGATCGACTAACGAAATCTACACATTTCATTTTGGTACGTACAGACTATTCACTTAATAAATTGGATTGTACATTTCAGAGATTGTTAGATTGCACGGGTACTAGTTTCAATTATTCCGGATAAGGATCCGAGATTTACATCGTATTTTGGAAGAAATTGCAAGAAGCTCTAGGTACAAGGTTGAATTTTAGTACAACATTTCATCATCAAACTGACGGTCAGTTTGAGAGTAATTCAGATTCTCGAAGATATGCTTCGTTGTTGTGTTTTAGAGTTCGAAAGTAACTGGGAAAAATATTTGCCATTGGTTGAATTTGCGTATAATAATAGTTTTCAATCAAGCATAAAAATGGCACCGTATGAAGCATTGTATGGTCGTAAATGTCGAACTCCATTATACTGGAACGAGCTTTGTGAGAAAAAGATTCACGATGTTGATTTTATTAGTGAGACTGAAGAGAAAGTGAAAGTAATTCGCGGCAGTCTAAAAGCAGCTTCAGATCAATAGAAATCGTACGTGAATTTGAAACAAAAAAAATTGAATTTCAGATTGCGACAAAGTATTTCTAAAAGTATCTCCGTGGAGGAAAATTCTTCGATTTGGTTGCAAAGGCAAGCTGCGCCCGTGATTCATCAGATCGTATGAGATTATTGAATGAGTAGGGTCAGTAGCATATCGGTTAGCATTACCGTCAGAATTAGAGAGAATTCACAATGTGTTTCATGGGTCGATGTTGCGCTAATATAGATCGGATCCATCGCATGTAATTTCCCTGTCAAAGATTGAAATTCAACCCGACATGACATATAAAGAAGAACAGGTCAGAATTTTAGCTCAAGAGGTTAAACAATTGAGAAATAAAAGTATAGCTTTAGTGAAAGTATTTTGCTAACGACACGGTGTCGAATAAGACACGTGGGAGCCTAAGAAAGCTATGAGAAAACAGTACCCTAACCTCTTTTCTGGTAAGATTTTCGAGGACGAAAATCTTTAAGGGGGAGAGTTGTAACAACCTATTTTTAGTCAAATCAGAACAGTAGTTTTGAGACCACAAATCTGAAGTCAAAATAATTATTTTATTATTAATTTAATGTCTACAGTATGATAATATGTTTGTGTGAAAGTTTCGTTAAAGAATTTTATCGTTTGAATGGTTAATTTGAGAAAAATGACTAAATCGTGTAAAGTGCAAAAGTGATGTTCTAATAGCTAAAGGCATTAAATAGCTATAGAACCTTAAAGTAAGAGTCCTTAAGTGTTAATTGGACCATTATAATGGTGAGTGGACATTTATGGACACATTATTAGGTGTTTTAATGGTTTATTAGTAAGGTTAATTTGGTAATTTAGTAATTAAGGTAAATTAAATAAAAACAAGTTAAATTTCTTCTCCATTTCATCTTCTTTAGCCAAAAATTACAAGGGAGAGCACCATTTTAGGGCTTGAAGCATTCGGCACCTTTATTAGTTCAATTGTAAGTCCGTTTTTATCCTATTTTTAATGTTTTCTATGTTTTTGATATTGTTGCAACTAGATCTAGCTAGCCCAGGGACTATTTTACAAAAATGTTAAAGGTTTAGGGTTTTTCCATTGTTGACTCTATATGTGTTTTGAGGTTTCTTGATAGATTATGAATGGTTGATGTGAATTATACAAGTTTTGTTAAGTGATTTTTAGTAAAATGCTCAATTAGGGATTAAATTGAGAAATGTTAAAAATTTGTGGTCAAAATATGAAATAAATGAAAATTATGGGTTGATATGAGTACTAAGAAAATTCAGCTATCATGGGTTTGGGTGAAATTGCATGAATTTATAATTTTATGAAATAAGGACTAAATTATAAAAATATGAAATATTAGGGGTAAACGTGTAAAAGTGCTTTAATGTGAATTTTGGACTATTGAATAGAGAGGTAATTAAATAAGTTAATTTTGATTATATTTAGATCAAGCAAGATGAAATACAAACTTAGATTAGGGAAAGAACAAGGTTTCAAAATAGTTGACTCGTGTCGTCGCTTTTGCATCCGAGGTAAGTTCGTATGTAATAAGTTTTGTTATAAACGTAATTTAAATGCTTTGATATTGCATAAACTATGAATACGAGACTACGGATATGTTCGACGATGATTCAAAAAATGTGAAAATCCTAGTTGAACCTTAGGAATAGATTAGGACACGAATGACATGTCATTAGGGGTTATTGTGATATTGTGATCCGGATGCTGGTCCTGTACGTCCTATCGGTGGCTGAGTATATCGGCATGTGTTTCGGTTACTTGACAACTTGTGTGAGCAGCATCGTGTAACTACGATTTAACCCACAGCTTGTGTAAGCAGGTCCGTTGATAGCTCGAGAGTGAGCATTATTGAGATATGATATTGTGATAGCTTTGGTTATAATATGTTTATTGGCATTTTAGGTGTGAGATTCCCGAGTATCCTGTATTATTCCAAATGGTTCAATGAGTAAATGAAAGACGTGGCTGAGTATGAGATTGATACGAGATGGTACAGGTATGCACATGAACCGTATAAGCTTTAAATCAAAGAAATTGTGAAGTTTGCATATAATCTTATGATTAAAGATGTGAAAGGTTTGTTAGTTATTATGAGCTACATGTTGATATATTCAATTTGTTGAATTGTGTATTTATGGTTAAATTGAGTTTATTTCATACGAGCTTACTAAGCTATAAAGTTTACTTTGTTTATTTTACCTTGTTTTATAGTGATTTCAAAGCTAGCTCAGATTCAGAGATTGTCAGAGACTTTGTCACACTATCCTACTATCACTTTGGTATTTTTAAACTTAAGTATTTTGAGTATATGGCATGTATAGGGATTTTGGGTTATTTTGGTTAAGTGTTGATAATGAATTTAGCCATATGAATTGGCGTGTATATGTTTAAAGTTTGGTTTTGTATATAGCCATGAAAGTTGGCTTAACTTGGTTGGTTTGATTGTACATATTTGTGCATATGGCTCTTATAATGTGCTTGAATATGGTTATGTGATGATAGATGATATTAAGTATTTAGAAGTACTAAATGATTGAGTAATGAATTTGGCATGTTTATGAAATTAGGTAAAATAAAGCTTGATCAAAAAATGACCATATTGATGATTTGATAAAGTGAAATAAAGCATGAAATTGAATGGCACATTGTGATATTCTTGTTTTGTATTGGTTGGTAATGAAATGGTATGGATTTTTCTTGGTTGAAGTTTATTTAAATGCTCATTTATACTATGTTTTGGTACCATTGAGTTTGGTGTAGGTGTGCACAAGTTTGGGTGGCAAATCGGCTTGGTAAATAGCTTATTTTATCCATACAAGTAGAGACACGGGCGTGTGTCTCAGCCGTGTGTGATACACGGTCATGTACACAGCTGTGTGTCCACTGGTGCTGAGATTAAAATCAAGTCAATATGCTCTACACGACCTTACACACGGACGTGTGACTTGGCCTTATGGCATAAGTCAGTATACCCTATAGGTTTGGCACGACCTAGTATGTGGCCTAGCACACGGGCATGTGTGGCCATTTTTAGGGTACACGAGTGTGTATGTTGGCCGTGTGACCCAAGTCAGAGAATTACATAGGGTAGGACACGGGCTGGGACACGGCCATGTTCTCCCATTTCGAATGTCCACACGGCCTACGACACGGATGTGTCTTTGGCTGTGTGAGAGACACAGTCGGGCCACAGGGGCGTGTGTTTTCTGTTTTGGAAAAATTTTCTAAGTGTTTGAAATGTTTCTAAAGTTATCGATTTAGTCCCGAGCCACCTCGAATGCTTGTTTTGGGCTTCGTTGGGTCGTATTAGGGACAATATGATTGGTTGTGAATGAAGTATTTGAATTGACTAATTGTATGAAAGATGTATGTTTAAATGTGTGATAAGTTCACTAATGGTCCGTAACCCTATTCCATCGTTGAATACGGGTGAGGGGTGTTACATTCCATGACGTCAAAAACATCAAAATTACAAGAAAAAAAAGACTATTTTGAACATACCAATTAAGGCCAATCCTTAAGTTTTCTTCTTTATTATTTTCGGTGTTTAGAAGAAGAATATGATGACATTCATCTTTTTCCTCCACTTTCTCTCTCTCATATATATAAATGTTATTAAATTAATTAAACATACTTTAATTAATCAAATCTTAAAATTATTAAGCTAATGGCCCTTTAATTAACCGTCCACTAACACAATTTTGGCATGGTCCAATTTATATTTTAGACCTTTATTTAATTGCAATTTAATTCCTCAGGTCATTTTCTAATTAAAAATTTATAGCCATTGAACTTTACAATTTAGTTCTCAAACCTTAATTATTCAGTAATTTGGCTAAATTACTTATCCAAAATGTAATCACCTATATAATGACTCCATAAATTATTTTTATTAAATATTTATGGGCTCGGTTTACGGAAATTAGGTGTTAAAATCTCATTTTCTGACACTACTGGAAATTAGATCGTTACATTGGGCCTTGTCGAACTGGTATCGCAACTTTCTAAAAGAATGCTTGGCCTTCAGGTCTGGATGGACTGTTGCGACTTTGTCTTCTTGATGTCGCGACATTACCTCAAGTACCTTGCCTCTTAGATTTGAGTTGGAAAAGTGTTGAGGCTTGCTTCAATGTCACGACTTTCTCCTTGAATGTTGTGACATCCATGACAGTCTATTGACTTCTTAGGTAGAATGTTGTCCTACACACTTAATCAACTTGTTAATTCTTCCTTAGGCCTGGATCAATCTAAAAGGTCGTAGAACAACACTAAAAGCTCAATTTATTTAACTTAACTTCAAAACTAAATAATTCTGAAAATAGACTTAAAAAGACGGAAAAATTAATTAAATGCAAGCTCTTTAAGTAATGAAAAGAGCTTAACTTGCCACAACAAATTGTGGCAGATCACTTTCATGCCTACAACATCATCCCTGTTAAGTACTATAGGATGCACTTAACTGCTCTCCAATGTTTTAGAAATGGTTGATGCATGAACAGATTGTCTTTGTTAATTATCTTTTTCAATGAATATATATTATTAATGAGATTGATTTAAATAATAAAGATTAAATAATCCCTTACAAACATAAGGTTTAAATCTAATTATCATTATAAGTAAGTTTAAATTTAATTCTCATTATCAGGAATCATTCTTTGGTAGGTAATCTATAAATTCAATGTAAGTTATAGACGAAACTTGCAAATAACTTATTGAAATTTACAAACTTTTTAAGGTTAAAATATGTCATTGACATAATTTGAGATTTAATCAATGTAGTTAAGAAGTTAAAGAATTAAGTCCTTTTTTCTTTAAAAAATTAGCTCAATCATCAAAATTATAAATCTTTTTTGTCATCATATCACATGACTTATGATTGATAGAAAATAAATATGTTAAATATAAAAATTTTGAGAGAAACTACCAACAATGATATGATTGAACTAAAACTTTTAAAGAAAAAAGAGTAAGAAGATTGAACTTTTAAGTTTTTAAAATAAAGAGATGTATATAAATAGAGGGATTAACAGAAAATTTTAACCATTTTTAACTGGACTCTAAAATAGAGTAACTTCGGCACCTAGTTTAATATATACTTAGCATTCGTGATAAACGAATAATAAAATTAAATTAAATGCAAAACAATCCAATCAAATAAAATTAATTATTGATGAGCCACAGTTATCATAACATTATGCACTTGCTATAAGAAGTTATTTAATGTGTAGTCAAACAAGATTAGAAATATTATATTATCATATCTTTTACGAGGAGAGGAGATTCCATTTTATGATAATGCCAAATAAGTGTATTTGGAAATTATTTAAATGGAGATGTCAATCAGAGAGGGCTAATAAATTCTTCAACTTGGCCTATTGATGTTACCCATTTATTAACTTAATTTACTTTAAACAACTTGGTCCATCACATAATAAACATGCGATAGTTGGGTAAGATATCTGCCCAATCTTTTATATAATGGGTTTTTCCTATAACTTTATATTACATAATTTATAAATGTTTAAAATTAGTTGGCAAAGGTGAAATTTTGGGTCAATACATAATTATATGCATAGATTTTTAAGTCGAGTTTTAATCTTGATTGTATAAATTTTTAGTCTGTTTATTCTATAATAATTTGATTCTACTTAGTGATAATCTATTTGTATTATAATAGGTTAATTCTACTTGGTGATTATTTAGGCGATTTGTTTAATACTTATAATTATTTATACTTGTATTTGGAATTATAATGTACTTGTTACACTTTAAAAAAATAATTAAAGTAATTAGTAATGTGGGATTTATAGTATAAATGTATTTCTATAAAAAGTAACTTAACTAAAAGCAATAGACATTGTAGATGAAATTAGATAATTTTGATTGCTGAGAGATTAAAAAAATAATTTTATCCGAGAGGAGTCTATGTCCTTTCGATTTAAGTTTTTTTAACATTTAATTAAATAAAAAAAATTACATATTTTACCTTCTCAAATATTTATAAGTTAATCAAAAACCATTTTAATATAAAATATTTTATCAACATTCTTAAATAAAATTCATGATATCAATGATAAGCACCAAAGTGTTAATTAATTAATAACAAAGGTAGCTTTACTTAAATGGGAAAGGGAATATACTATTCTTTCCCTTTCCATCCCATTAGTGCCAAATGGTATCTTTGCCAAAGTATATGGCTGCAATTTGCACACTAAAATATTGATCAAATTTTAAATATAACAGATATATGTGAGATTGTCCTGTTTTCTTTTTTCCTGTCTGCTGCCAGTTTCATTGAACCATAGTTTTTTTTTTTTTTTAAGTAAGAATAATTAGGTGAGACTTTTTTAGGAAAATATTAATTAACTTTTTTTACAGTAATTAAGGTAGGTGATGCTTTTTTCTTTAAAATTAATTAAAAATATAATTAAATAATCTATATCATCATGACATCACTAAGTAGTGAAATTATAAATAAAAACAAAATTCTAATTACTTATTAAATAAGGATAAATATATTATTTAATTTGAAATTAATATCAACTATGATATTTTTTTTTACTAAAGATTAAAATCAAGCTCTCGTATTAAGATAATAATATTTTTGCTATTAGATTTCAGAATAATATTAGTTTTTTTCTATAATAATAAAAATTACAGTTAAAAATATTTTTAATTTTTTCTTTTAAAATAAAAAAATAGTAAATATTATTATATTTTAAAAATATATATTTCTTTTCACCCACGTACTAGTAAAAAGAAATGTGACCATGAGGTTTAAATAAGGTTTATATGTAAATTTTTTTAATTAGACTTTAGATCATTTTTAATTTTATTTAGGAATATAGGCTGTTTTTGGGAAAAATGTGTAAAAGCGCTTCTAACTGGGTGCGCTTTCTACACAGTTGGCAGAAAAGCACGCCCAGCTTTCCCTTCAAGTTGCAATTTTTGACTTTTTTAATAAAATTAATTTCTTTGGTTGGATGGTTAAATGTTAATAATTTTGTCCTTAAGTTTCAAGTTTGATTCCTTTCTCACTTACATTTATATTTTTTATTTCATGTTTTAAGCTTCTTTTCCATTTTTTTAATGAATATTTTTAACATATTAGTTTCCTTAGTTAAATGGATAAATAATAATGATTTCATCCTTAAGTCCCATATTCAATTTCTCTTATCTAAACACATTTGTAATTTTTATTTCATATTTTTAAAGTTTTTTAATTAATAAATATATTATTTTTTATTTTTTATTTTAATTCATTTTTTAATTAATAACTCTTTTATTCATAAAATCAAATAATAAATATGTATTTATAAAATAAAAATATATATTTTACATATATCATTATGTTAAAAATATTTAAAATTAATAACTCCTTTATATATAATATAAACATCAACTAATTTTTTGATATATTTTTCTTTATATATAATATTTATATATCAAATATTTATTTCTCCACATATATTGTGGGTATGGTGATTTCAATGAAATGATTATTTCGAATATAATTATTATTTTTATATGTAAAATATTTCAAATATCATTGTTTTTTTCATCCACATTGTGAGTATGATATTTCAAATATTTTTATATGTGAAATATTTCAATTAATTAATTGAAATATCATTAAGTTTATATGTGAAATATATTAAATACATATACAAAAATATTTACTACACTCATGATATGGATTGAAAAATAAATATTACACATATAAAAATTATATTTACTAAAAATAATCATATTTGTAATAATTATTTGATTTTATGAATAAAATATTTATTAATTAAAAATATGAATTAAAATAAAAAATCTAAAAACAATATATTTATTAATTAAAAAAATTGAAACAATATGAAATAAAAATTACAAATGTGTTTAGAAAAGAGGAATTGAGTTTGGGTCAAAAGGATGAAATCATTATTATTTAACCATTTAACTAAGAAATTTAATATGTTAAAAACATTCAATAAAAAGATGAAGAAGAAGAAGAAGCTTAAAACAACATGAAATATAAAATATAAATATGAGTCAGAGAAGATTTAAGCTTGGGACTCAAGGACTAAATAACCAACATTTAACCATCCAACCCAAGAAATTGATTATATTAAAAAAGTCAAAGTTTGTAACTTAAAAGGAAAACGCGCTCAACTCGACGCGCTTTTACACATTTTTTTTAAAAATGACCAATTTCCCTAAATAAAATTAAAAACGGGCTAAAGGCTTAATTAAAAAAAATTTTGACATTCTTCAAATTTAGCCAACCATAAGACTATATTAATTAATTTAATTTCTTTTAGAATAATCATGAGACTGGAATGCTTGACAATTTGAAGGAATTTCAACTTTCAACTCTCAATTAATTGAATCAATCCAAAATAAACCACAATAACTATTTAAAAAAAATAATCTCAAAACTATTTGTATGTATAATTCTATATATGAATTTAGATTTTGTACAATTTTTTATATAAAATTTTAATTTGATTCAATTCTCATAAATTATTAATACAATTATTGATATATGTTTATATATTACATATACTAATAATTATATTTATCTATTATAAAATAATTTGATGATTTATTTCTTTAAATGTATATAATTAAATTAAAATGGAAGTGTTATGTATATATTTGAACCACAATTAAAGTTTATATATTAAATTGAACATCAAATCGAAATTCATGTATAATTTTAAAAAAAATTCAAAAAAGAAAAAAAATTATTGTATTATGAAAGTTTCAAATATTCTTTTTCTATGTTTTGACTTATGAAAAATTCAAAGTGTTTTCCCAAAATTTAATTTGGTAAAATAAGGAGCACAAACATAAAAAGGAAAGTAAAATTTTAAAATGAGTTGTTGGGGATCGAATCGATTAAGCAATGAAAAATTAAAATAATAGAAGAAATTGAGAAATTGAACACATAAATTTAATGTGGAAAAACCTCTTTAAAGAGGATAAAAAATCACGGATAAAGATAATTTTACTATAATGGTAAAAGAACGAATAGTACAAAAGATGGAGATAAAAACTAAACCCCAAAACTCGAAAACAAAGAACCTCAAAACGTAAATACAAAATCCTCAACAAAATTCTCTAAAAGTATTATGAGTTCTAATATTTTAATAGGTGTGTTTTTTAATGTTGTAAAAAAACCTATTTATAAGCTATTATACTAATAAATACTAAAACTGGTAGAAAAAAAACATTTTTTTATTTAACTTGACTTGCAAACAATTTGTTATTTTATTTAATAGGAATTTGGGTCACACAACTCTCATATGAGTCAACTTTAGAGATAATATTATTGAGAGGAATAACCATAAACCTTAGATATATAAAACGTAAAATAAACATGAAAAATATCCAAAACATCTTAAAATAGGTTTTAATTTAATCTTATCATATTTATTTTCCATTGCCATTGACAAACATGATTCACTTTTATAGATATTCTAAAAACAAAAAAAATAAAAAATCTTCTATAAACAATTAGAATGAATAAATGAGAAATAGAATCATAAAGCACAATAGATTAAAACATACATTCAAAATCTCAATACTTCTACCTTACCAACATAGCCTCAAGGTGATTGGTATATGATGGTCGTTGATCAACCTAAAACTTTGAAAGATGAGATTTTCTCTGACATTTCTTATCCCTTACCGGCCACTTCCATTCTATTGGAGGATCTTCTCTCTCCCTTGATTAATATTTTATCCTATTTTGTTCTTGTTAGTTTTTATAAATAAACAAGATTGAATAAAGTAGATACTAATTTTTGTCTATGTCAGCAATTATTATACGTATATGAGTATGTATAGAATGAGGGGTTGTCATGATAATATTTTTGTCGATAAAATGTTTAGGCAGTGATAATACATTGACGGAAACATGAAATAGTATAATAGGAAGATAAAGAAAATGGTTTTGTTTTTGTTTTATTTAGAAGGCAAGTTGGAGAAATATCCAACAAATAATAACAATAAAGAAAGTCCATCCAATCATGTGCTCTAGGTATGCCTCCATTTTCATCAACCCCACCTTAAATCCATCATCATATGTACCACCAAACCAACATACCGGCTATAATTTTTCTCTTTCTTTCTATTTCGCTCATTGAGTTTGTTGTCAGAGGGTTGTTGGTCTGAGGATTGGGTGAAAGCTTTGTCAGGAAGGAAATGGGCAGGAAGTGCTCACATTGTGGAAACATAGGCCATAATTCAAGGACCTGCACCACTTTCAGATCTGCTGCTGCAGGAATGGGATCAGGTGTTAGGCTTTTCGGTGTTCAACTACAACTGGATGTATCTTCACCTTCTGTAGTTTCCAATCATATGATGAAGAAGAGTTTCAGCATGGATTGCTTGTCTTCCTCTCCCTCTCCCTCTTCTTTGTCATCTTCTAGAGTTTCCATCGATGAAAATTCTGATAAAACTTCCATGGGTTATCTATCTGATGGTCTCATGGGCCGATCTCCTGACAGAAAAAAAGGTACCTTCCATATCAATTGTTTACATGTGATGAAAAGAAAGCATATATACGCTTCTTATATTCTGTTTGATAAGATTTGTCCTACTAGTGAGGTGATATGGTTTGTGTATATATATATATATGTAAAATTTCAGGAGTTCCATGGACAGAAGAAGAACACAGAATCTTTCTAATAGGGCTGGAGAAGCTAGGGAAAGGAGACTGGAGAGGCATCTCTAGAAACTTTGTGACAACAAGGACTCCAACCCAAGTTGCAAGCCATGCTCAAAAGTATTTTCTTCGACAGGCAACTCTCAACAAGAAGAACCGACGTTCCAGCCTGTTTGACATGGTACCTTCTTTCTTCAACACCATGGTATTAAATGAAACCATCTGTTTGAGATTCATTTCTTGTTCCAAAACCATGGCAGGTTAGAAGCAATAGTATGGGTGGACCACCTAGTCTTACAACAATCCCTCAACTAGATTTGCATCATCGTCGTCATCATCGTCATCCCATGCCTGTTGATTGCAGTGATTCGCAGACAAATGTGGCGCCTGATTTGGAGCTTACACTTGCCGCCCCAAGGCCGGCTTTAGAAGAAAACAAGTCATCCCCAACAACAACAACTCTCCTTATTAGACCCATTAGTGTTACTTGACAACTTTTCAGTTCATGCTGATAAAGATGAACACAGTACTACAGTAATCAGTAGTAATTATTTAATTAATTAATCCTTGTTAATCATAATTAGTAATATTCCTTTCATTCATCGTCCATGATTGAAGAGAATGTGAATTAGCTTATATTATATACTCAGTTAATTATAAAGTCACAAATGGCAGCAAGTGGTGAGTTTTAGACATTATTGTATTACTGATATGATAACAAATTAGCGCATCTTTTACTCCATCATCTCCTTCAATGAAAAGCCAGAAATTTTGTATCATTTTCCAATGTCCATAGCCCAATTACCTAACCACCTTTTTATGCTTTCTTTTTTGTTCATTCTAAAAGGTGATGATTTGCAGTTTGTGACAACTTTCTTCTCACTTCCATTTTTTTAGTGCTAGCTGTATTAACAGCGACAGTTGTGGAAATGAACCAAAGTGAAATGATCATTGCAGATAAAGGCCCTTTACCTCCCTCTCTTTTAGTTAACATTATATTAATGTGTAAGTTCGCGTAGCTAAGGGGAATAAGGATAAAAACAAAAACAAAAGGCAATGGAATCTCACCATTTGCTATTTTAATGGTGATGCTATGACCCCTTTTAAGGTTGAGTTTAACAATGTTTTTATCTCAAATATGTTTTTGTCTCAAAAGTATGTACTTCTTAAAAGTAATGTTAAACTCGTTCTAAGTGCTTAGCTAATAAATAATCTTTACCATTAATCACGTTTTCCAATTTAGAGTTTAATCTCCTAAAAAAATGATGTTGAATATATTACATACACAAGAGATGTTATTTAATATGATCTGACTTTGCTGCCTACAATCATGTATGAGAGAAAAGTTCACTATAAACTATAAAATGTCTTTCGTTTTTTTATTAAATCAGAGTGAAAGTAAAGACGATGTTGTGATGAGGAATCACGTGACGTCGCAATGACGCGACAATGTTCGAAACAGAAGCAAAGCAAAGGCGACATGACGAGGAGCCTGGGATGTCACAGCAACGCAACAAATTCCAAACTTAAACTAGTTATATTATAATTTCAATAGTGTTACTTTTCTCAATTAAACCCTGATAGTATCTGAGATATTATAGTCATATTAGAATTTTAATCTTAGCCTATTTAAAAGGCCTTAGTAACCCTAGAAAAGGTGGAGAGAATAACACAAGATTAAAGAGAAAAATCAAGAGAGAGAGCCCACTTTATAACTTGATCACCAAGAAATCCTTTTTCCCCAAATATCTTAACATGAACTTAATCAACAAGCAATACTAAACCAGTAGAATTACATCAGAATCAAACTAATTACTAATTTAGTGGCCAGCCCTATGCTAGCTTCTTAATTTCCATTACATGTAATGTAATATTTTTGGGGTTTTTTAATCTTTACAGCTTGTCCATATCCTTCCTCTTCAATATCTCTACAAATTTATGAACACATGTTGATGAAGAGACTGCACTTTTTCATGAAAGGTATTGATACGAGTCACAAAAGCCCAAATTCTTGAAGGCGAGGCCCAATAAGCAAATTCCCAGCCCAATCAAGAAATCCATCCATACTTAGTTGAAAATCAGGCCAAATTGTCAAAGTGGCCCAAGTTGTAAAGTTTTATTTTTATTTTTATTTATTTATTTATTTATTTACTTAGTTTAAATTTTTATGTCAATATTCAGTCCAAGAGTCCTAGATAAAATGACCTTTGACCAAATTTCCATATTAAAATAATTAGGAGTTTTTTTTTATTTTAGTTTTCTAATTAGATTAGGACTAGTTATAAGGCCTATTTAAAGGCATGGCTGTCCACCTTGTTAAACGCTTATCATTATTATTAAAATTTCAGATTTGTTGAGAGCAGAATTTTCTTTGAGTTTTCTCCAAGATTTTTCTCTTGAGTTTTCTTTAGAAGTTGTTTTAACAATCTTGTGATTGTGGGAGCCATCTTCAACCTTCTTCTTGCCATTGATATTCTTTGGAGGGGAGATTAGAGCCGTTTGAAGGGAGTTGTGAGATCTTTCGAGATTTCAAGGCTTCTTAGGACTTATCTTTTAATTTCTTACTGTCAATTCTTTCTTTATTTCTACTTATGCTGAATCATTATCTAATCTATTTTCTGTTCTTATTGTGTTTTCAGCCTTTTTCTATCTTAAGGAATCAGCCCAAAAATCCCCAATTTCTAGGGTTTTTCCATACTCTTTTTGGGTGAAATTAGATTGTCGAAATTTGGAGAAAACTATCTTGGCGTTCAATTGGGCAGAATCACAATCTCCTTGAGGGTTTCAAGAACCCTAACACTTATTTCTATTCTCAATTTGATTCTTTGCTGATTTGGAGATTTTATTTCAGATCTGAAAATTCAAAAATCTAATCTTTTAATTTTCTGTTTCGTTTCAGATCTAATTGTTTAGGGTTTTCGTAGGAGTTTCCCGTGACTTGGCAACTCGATCTTGGTCCGCGCGCAACCCCGTATCATTTGGTATCAGATTTTGGGCGTTTTGGGTGTTCTTGGTTGATTTCTAAACTGATCTCAATATTTTAAAGCAAAAACAGCAGTTTTACCCAGAAAAATCTTTCAAAAAAATTTTATTTGAGTGGGTAAACGTTGTCAAATTGATCTAAAATTTTACATACATATTTGTCGCACTATGATTGAATATAAAAAATTTATTCCTGCAAAAAAATCAGTCAAAAAAGTCAAAAATCGAAAAAAAGACGAAATCCAATAAAAATTTTAAAAAAATTCAGCGGGTTGAGTTTGGTGCCCAAACTTTCCAGATCAAAAATTAAATATTTAAGGACATTCGAGATTTAATTTTGTGATTTTTTGAGATCGGGAACACCTCGAACGAAGTTGTCAAGTTACTTCACAGTTTTTCGGGTTTTCTGTTTTCAGCAATTTTTATTGATTCTTAGCTGTAGGTTTTCATTTGTTTGCTTTTTATTATCCTTTTAAAATATCTAACACCTTCTTGTTTCTTGTGTTAGTAGGATTTAAACGTGTGCACAATCCTTCCTCGGTGCAACACGAATCACTTGGTGTCTCGTCAGTTTTTGTCATCCTAGTGCAAATTAGGATTCTTTGGTAGTTTGGTTCACACTCTCTAATTGGTTGATATAAACTCTGATAAAGAACTCACAAGATTGAATTCGACCTCATTGAGAATTTGATTTTTCTTTTTGAGTGATTAATGGTGAGGTTTGCTAACTTTTATTTTTGAGTGTTGAGTGTTTATTTTTTACAGGTTTTGAAGATGTCTAAAGGTGATAATAATGATGCACTTATGAAAGTCCAACAATAGTTAGACAGACATACTGCTGCAATCACACAAATAAATGCTACACTTCAAGCATTGAATACTACTTTGAATGAGGTACGAGTGAATCAAAAACATCAATATCGAGATCCAATTAAGGAAGATAGGGATAACCAGCCCCATAGGTGCAACCCTCAACGTGTCCCTAGAATGGATGATGATTGTCATGATCATGGACAATCATCTTTGGCAAAACCAAAGAGCGAGCAGCAACGAGAACATCTCTTTCATACTCGCTGCCACGTACAAGGTAAGCTTTGTAGAGTTATTATTGATGGTGAAAGTTGCTCGAACATAGCCAGCACGACGATGGTGGAAAAGCTTTGCTTAACCACTACCAAGCATCCACAACCTTATCAACTACAAGGGTTTAGCAACGAAGGCCAATTTAGGGTCACTCAACAAGTGCACATCGCCTTTTCTATCGGTAAGTATCAAGACGAAGTTGTGTGCGACGTAATGCCTATTCAAGCCTGCCATTTGTTGCTAGGAGAACCGTGGCAACTGGATCGAAAAGTCACTCACGATGGTCGTACCAATAGGTATTCTTTCAAGAATCAAGGAAAGAAACTCACCTTAGTGCCGCTCACTCTGGAACAAGTCCATGAGGACCAAATCAAACTGAAAAATTCTGTTAAAACAAGTGAGGAAAAAGAAAAAGAGAATGAAAAAGAGCAAAAAGAGATTGAGAGTGAAAAAGAAATTGAAGAAAGAAGAGAAAATGAATTAGAAAAAGAAACAAAAGAAAAAGACGTAGAAAGGGTAGTGAGGAATGTTTCCACTAACCAATATATGAATTTTTCTTGTGTTGCTACTTTTCAGGTTCCCGAAAGATCGAAAGATAACTTTCAACTTCAATACCTCTCAAATGAAAGACGCTTTCATACGATCAACTTAAGTAAAGATGAAATCACACTACATGATCCCGAAGGTAAGCGAGGTAAGGAAATTTTAGAAACCGAGTCCAGTGCAGATTTGAAAATTATTGATAAAACTTTTGGTGACTTAGTTCTTAAAAGATCCCCTCATTTTGATCCGATTAATTGTTACTCTTCGATTGTGGTTGATAAAGTCATTACGAAAAGAAGCGTGATTTGTTATTCTCTTGATTTACCTTGTGTAAAATCCTTGAATTTGTCCAAATCTGTTTTGGAGAATAAGGTAACGAAATTTTCCAAATTTGTTTTCAATTTATATTCGTGCCTTAAACAGTTTATGTGGTTGTACATGAAGTTTGAGTTCCATTTGACAAACGTTAACTCAACAACGAAGATTCGACTACACTATGCCCCCGATGAGCGAAGGTTTGTTTTAAATGAAAAAGGTAAAATCGACCCTTATTCTTCTGCTTATCGAGGTAAGATGCTTGAAACCTTTGAAACACTTTTGTACTCCTCGGATAGTGATAAAGATCGTGTTGATGAACACTTAGATCGAAACGTGCTTGACTGTCCTATTTTATTTATTGATGATCTATCTGTTTTGATGGTTGATAAAAAGATTCTTGTTTTTGATAATGCATGTGTGAGTGAATCTATAGACCGTCGATTAATGCATGGTATGATTATGCAACTCTGTGAACCATGTGAATCTTTTCAAATACCTACTTGTGACGATTATGTTTACCATTTGATTTATTACTCGCAATTTATTCATGGTTTGTGGGAACAATGTGAGACGACTGAATGCCTTAAAACATGTCCATCTTTGTTTCAAATATTTGACGAGGCAGTGGTGAGTAAATTAGATTGTTTGCATGGTAATCTGAATCTGTCCATTCACATGCGTTATACCTGTTCTATTATGCTTATGATTGGACTACAAGCTTATTTCCGTTGCTATTTACTATCTCATGGCTATTCTTCTCAGTGGACTCAATTGCCATTATTCCGGTTCGATAGAGGAAAGTCGAGTTCATTTGATTTTTCAGATTCGAGGACGAATCTTTTTGAGGAAGGGGGGAATGATACGAGTCACAAAAGCCCAAATTCTTGAAGGCGAGGCCCAATAAGCAAATTCCCAGCCCAATCAAGAAATCCATCCATACTTAGTTGAAAATCAGGCCAAATTGTCAAAGTGGCCCAAGTTGTAAAGTTTTATTTTTATTTTTATTTATTTATTTATTTATTTACTTAGTTTAAATTTTTATGTCAATATTCAGTCCAAGAGTCCTAGATAAAATGACCTTTGACCAAATTTCCATATTAAAATAATTAGGAGTTTTTTTTATTTTAGTTTTCTAATTAGATTAGGACTAGTTATAAGGCCTATTTAAAGGCATGGCTGTCCACCTTGTTAAACACTTATCATTATTATTAAAATTTCAGATTTGTTGAGAGCAGAATTTTCTTTGAGTTTTCTCCAAGATTTTTCTCTTGAGTTTTCTTTAGAAGTTGTTTTAACAATCTTGTGATTGTGGGAGCCATCTTCAACCTTCTTCTTGCCATTGATATTCTTTGGAGGGGAGATTAGAGCCGTTTGAAGGGAGTTGTGAGATCTTTCGAGATTTCAAGGCTTCTTAGGACTTATCTTTTAATTTCTTACTGTCAATTCTTTCTTTATTTCTACTTGTGCTGAATCATTATCTAATCTATTTTCTGTTCTTATTGTGTTTTCAGCCTTTTTCTATCTTAAGGAATCAGCCCAAAAATCCCCAATTTCTAGGGTTTTTCCATACTCTTTTTGGGTGAAATTAGATTGTCGAAATTTGGGGAAAACTATCTTGGTGTTCAATTGGGCAGAATCACAATCTCCTTGAGGGTTTCAAGAACCCTAACACTTATTTCTATTCTCAATTTGATTCTTTGCTGATTTGGGGATTTTATTTCAGATCTAAAAATTCAAAAATCTAATCTTTTAATTTTTTGTTTCGTTTCAGATCTAATTGTTTAGGGTTTTCGTAGGAGTTTCCCGTGACTTGGCAACTCGATCTTGGTCCGCGTGCAACCCCGTATCAGGTATATTCATGGCACATGATAAATGACGTTGGTGAATGAATACATAAGAAAAGACAAGGTATTTCTTGTCCCTTACCATGAAATCGGGACCATGCTATTGGCTTTCTCCCTAAATTCGAAAATTCAGCCTGTTATTGGGTCCTTATCTCCAAGACAGAAAAAAAAAAAACAACTTTCATCGCATTAAAAGCAAAGGAATTAAAAACTTAAAAGATCCTCATATATGTCACTATGTGTGTGGCCTCTGCTAATTAACAAATCCTGAGAACGAAATTTTATAATACAGACCCTTTTTATAGTGCTAGTTAATGAAATTTTTACAGTTCCAGTAATCAAGTAAAAGAGACTTTAACATTGTTAAAATATAAAATGTTTTTTTTTTTGAAAGTTGAATGAAATGTAAGATTTGAAGAGCTTTGACATCATTAAAACATTTGTTTTGATTGAAGGTGGGACCAAAACCTCGAGTTGTCTTATAAGGATATTATTATTAGATGAAATGACTCAATAAAATCTGTGCAAAAAGTTTTAGCAACGAAACAAAAACAAAAAGCTGTGTGACTAGAAACATGACACATTTCTAAAACTATTATTATTATCATCATTATTATCATCATCATCATCATCATCATCATCATTATTGTTATTATTATTATTATTATTCATATTTATTGTGGAGTGTGTCTTGTATTTTTAGACACTTTTAGATAGTTTATATCACGACACAAAGATTTTAATATCGCAATGCCAAAGTTAGTCGACGACGTCATGACGAGAAAAAATTGACATCATGATGACAGGCGATGTCGTGACGAGGTGGATGAGAACATTATGACGTGACAACGTGTTTCTTACAAAACCCAGTTTCTTCTCCTAGTTGAACTCTACTATTTTCTCTCAGTCGAGTTCTGATTACTTTAGGGATATTTAGTGTAATTATACCTCAATTTTATCTTATTTAAATGGGTCGTTGTATCCCTGTTTTGAGAGGCCAATTAAAAAGGCAATTAAAGATGTAGTAATACAATATTTTTCTTTTAGGGCGATAAGATGTAATCACAAATGAATTTTGATAAGAGTTTTCGTAGTAATTATGGACAAAATTTTGTACCATTTTGAAAGAACTTTGTGAGAGTTAGGGTTATGTTTTTGGGGTTTGAATTTGTATGTTTAACACATTTAGGTTTATTATTTTTTTATTTTGTACTCTCATTTGTTTATTCATTTAATGAAAAATTGAAGCTTCCTTTACTCGTGATTTTTATTCTATTTAGAGGAGTATTCCACATAATATTTGTGTATTCGATCTTCTCTACATTTTTATTTCATTGTTTATACGGGTCGATCCCCAACATTTACAACTCAACATTTACAACTAACTCAATTTTTTTTTATAAAAACAATTCATTACTTACTCATATACAATAAATATAACTATTCTTCCAACCTGCATCATCTAATACCATTAGACAAAAAAATTGGGGGTCTTATATAAATATTGACATATTAATTTTGTATTATTATTTTAGTATGGGTTGTATTTTAATTTTGTTTTTGCAGCTGGAGCAAATTTTGACTCAGCTTCCTAAAACTTTGAAGATAAGGAAATGAAGCATGTCCACAAGCTTAAAAAATAATAATTTGGAATAGTATATAACATTAATGACCATATTGGAACAGTATTAGCATTGATTTTTGCCATTTTGTTGCCGAATGGGAAACCATTGAAAGGGCTGGGGGACCTCTCTATGCTGGAATCTAGCTCTATAATAACTTCTCTCATGGCGGTATTGTATGGCAAAGAAATAATATATAAATAGTATAATACATATAATACATAGGAAAATCCAAAGGCAACTGAGATTCTACAAGGATTTCTATATATACGTAGCTTCCCTGGCTCCCACTCACACTCAAATCTTGTTTGTCTGTCTGTGTGTCTGATGGATTAGATTTGTCCAAAATTGAAAAATCATACGATTCATCACAATTATGATCTTCACCTTTAACACACAGTGTGACCTTTCAACAACCAAGGACATGTTTTAATTACTGGCTACCTGTACATATCAATGAGGTGTCATCTTCTTTGGAAGCTTTTGTTTTGTTTTGGCTGCCAAGCAACCAACCTTTTTATCTATATCCACATCCTTTCCCATCTCTTTTCTAAGATGCAACTTTAGATTTGTTTTTCTTTTGGAATATGGATGATTTTCTAAAAAAAAAGAGTTAAAATTTTTTTATTTGTTTTAAAGGAAAATTATAAAAACAATCATTTTTGTTTGTCTCATATTACATTTTAGTCACTTATGTTTTAAATGTTATGTTTTAGTCACTTACGTTATCGTTTGTTTATGAAGTGGTCACTCTGTAGTTAAGCTCTGTTACCTCCTCAATGACAATCCTTCGTGGCAGTTCAAATAAGTTTTAAATTTCAACTTGGATGTCCAACTGGGATGAGAATAAATTTTTAATTAAATAAATTCTGTGGGGAAGTAGAAATTGTTCTAGGTGTGTTACATTTACTGAGGTCACGAGCTTTTGTTTCTTTCTATTTATTGTGGTTGTATACTTATTCCATTTTTTGAGCTCGATTTGACAAAACTAAGAAACCTCAAATTTCCATCACACCAACCAACAACTTGATCTTGTCGTTTGAACTATCTTCAAAGCAAGTACACATTTCTTCCTCAGTTGATACAATTTCACGGACATATTTACTGAGCTGAACAACTCATGCTCATAATTCGAAATTGATTTATTTCTCTGTTTCAATTCAAGGAATTCATTGTTCTTCTTATCAAGATATTGTTTGCGGATGTATTTCTTTCAAAACTCAATTTTGAAGAATTCCTAGTTAGTATTTTCTTTCGGTACAACCGTAACTAGATTTGATCTCCAATGAAAAGCCTCCTCTTTTAACAGTGACACTACACATCTCAAACAATCTTCGAGAGGACACAACATTTCATCTAGAACTCTTTGTGTGTGTTCTAACCAATACTCGGCTCTGGCTGGATCATCACACACTTTACCACTAAACTTTTAAGCTCGGCATTTTTGGACTTTATCAATAGAAATTTTGTGGGTATTATGTTGTATAGGACTTTAAGGACAAGGGGGTGGAGGTCATTGAGCCGAGGAATTGACTCTCACATACACGTTAAACATATCACTCATCGTATTAAGAAAGGTACTGTGAGCCTCTTCTTTAGGCTCTTGAAATTTGGTCACATTATGAGCAGCTCATTGATCGGTGGTTGGAACTTAACTCAAAACTCCGTCGGAATCAGCTCGATTAGATTTAGTTGACAACTTTAATTTATAAGAAAATAAGTCAAACTGATCGTAAGTCATCACACTATCATAGGTTATAAAGTGTCATGTATTTCTAGACTCAATACATGCTGTAACTCTGATACCACTAAATGTAACACCCTAACCCGTTTCCATTGTCGAATTAAGGTTATGTGATATTACAACAATTAACAAGACCAATAATACAATAACACAATTCAAAGATTAATTTAAACATTATAAATTAATAAACAATCATCGTTCATAACATACATTCAAAAATTAGACTTAAATCGAGCATTCAGAACCTTAAAATCAGTTTAGAAATGAATATGGACTAATATGAAACAAAATAGAAAAATATGGCAAAAACTGAAAAAAGGGGTCACAATGTTACCAGGCCGTATAACTCTTTGAGACTATGTGGGCAATCCTGCACCAAAAATCAAATAGGCCATATGGCTATGTGGGGTGACCGTATGTGTAACACCCCTAACCCATATCCGTTGTCGAACTAGGGTTAAAGGCATTACTGGACAAAATCAAAACTATAACATTCATTTCATAAACATTGAAGCATTAAAGATCGATCAACAATATATAGAGTCCCTTACATAGGTCATCGAGACCTTAAATATGTATTAGAAAAGGGTTGGGACTAAACCGAACACATACAAAATTTCTCTAAAATTTAAACATTTCTCAAACAAGTACAGGTCACATGCTCATGTGAACAGGCCGTCTGCCTCACACGGCTTTAGACACGTCCGTGTGTCTAGATCGTGCCAAAACAGGGCATATATACTGACTTGTTCACACGACCACAAGACACACCCGTGTGCTTTGGCCGTGGTTGAATCTGACTTGGGCCACACGGCTAGCCACATGCCCGTGTGCCTTGGCCGTGATCGAGCCTGACTTACAATTGTAGGGTACCCCAGGGGGCACACGACCGTGCCACATAGCCATGTGTCACATACGGCTGAGACACACGCCCGTGTCTCTACCCGTGTGGAAAAAAATAGGCCATTTGAATAGCCAATTTGCCACCCCAATTTGGGTCAACCTACAAACACCAAACCAAGCATATTTGTACAACATTATATGACCAATTCACAACCAAAACATAAGCCATTCATGATATATCATTGCCAATCAAATACATACTCATAAGCCTTACCAATCTATATCAAACATAAGTCAAAAGCTTGTCAAAACATTTCTTTCTATACATCATTCAATTCCAATCTAAAGCTTGTCAAAACTTACCATCATTTACCATTTCTTTTATCCAAATCAGACATATCAAATATAACATATTGCATCACATATCCTTTACCAAAACCATAACATATCCACAACCATATCAAACCATATCACATGGCTAAATATAAACATTACAAAACCTATCCAAAGTACTTCTAGCCTATACATGTCATACTTTACTATATACATTTTCAAAAGGTACCAAAATGAGATTCGATAGTATGATGACCATCCTAGACAATCCTCGAACTCACAGTAGCTTCGATATCTATAAAACAATGCAAACATACATAGAATAAGCTTTCAAAAGCTTAGTAAGCTCATATAAAAAATCATCAACAGTATATAAAATATAAAACATCAACACATGAGTACTTATAACTTCTCAATTCATCTATCAATTTTAAGCCAACACCATCCATATGTTCTTACCAATTCAATGAACTTTATAAGAATAATACCATCTACCACATAGGTATCATACGTACCTATACCTTCCCGAATTCATTCATTTTTATTCTCACCTCTTATTCGGATATTTTAAGACTTTCTGAAATTACCAATGCTTTAAACATCCGCACACTTAATGCTTTAAAGATTAGCCAAAGCTATAATAATTCTACACACTTAGTGCCATTTCAATTAACTGAAGCTATCTCGGTATCTCACACTTAGTGCCTCATATAGCTGAAGCTAGTTTAAATCGCACACTTAGTGCCAAATACCATTGATTAATCATCGTATTCCTCCAAACAATATATATACAATCTATGTATAATCAAAACACCAAAACATACTTGCAATATCAAGTTTTACGTACGAACTTACCTCGTACTCGAAATTGTCGACTCGGACAGTTTACTCTATAATCTTCGACTTCCCTCAGTCTAAATCTGAATTCCTCTTTTCTTGATCTATATGTATTCAAAATTAACCCTTTTATTCACCAAATAATTCATATCAATCCATAAACATTCATTTAGGGCATTTTACAATTTAACCCTCACATTTTGACATTTTAGTCCCTAATTCACAAAATCATAAAATACGCAAAGTTTGCTTGTATACTAGCTTAGTCGAATTTTCATAGCTCTCATACAAGTCCAAAAATTTCATTTATTTCACATTTTAGTCCCTCAAAATAACATTTTTACAATTTAGCCCAAATTACTCAATTTCATCAAAAATCCAAAGACAAAACATGTAAACCCAACATCAGACTTTCTTATTTCATCATATAACATCACAAAGCTCATGAATTCATCCACGGCACATTTCAAAATCACCAAAAAAATTAGAAATTGAGGCATGGGTTCGATAATACACGAACCAACGATTACAAAAACATAGAAATAATAAAAAACCAAGCAAAACGCATACCTAATTCACCAATTCAAAGTGTTGAACCCTAAGTGAGATTTTCTCTTTTATTTTCTTTTCAATTTTGGTGGATGAACACATAAATTAACATGTTTTCTTGTTTTTGTTTTATTAATATTAATATATTAACTAAATGACCATTTTGCCCTTTGTTATAAAATTATTCATTTACCTAACACATGCCCTTTTATGTCTATTCAAACTTCCAATAGTCAAATAACCACATAAAGACCTCACAATTATAAAGCCAAGTCAAATAGGCACTTTTAACATCTAGCACACAGCTTTTACATTCTATGCGATTAAGTCTTTTTTCAAAATTAAACACACAAACGATTAAATTTCTAGACGAAACTTTCACACATGCTAATTCACATATTTTAAGCATGGAAAATAATATTAAAACATTTATCTGACTTGAATTTGTGGTTCTGAAACTACTATTCTGACTAGGGTCAAAATCGGACTGTTATAGTGTGTGGCACACGATTGTGCGGCACACGATTGTGCGGCAAACCGTGTCCTAGGTCGTGTGCACCTAAAATAACTTCAAAACCAAGCCATTTCAACTACCATTTCTTAGGTTCCAAGCCATACTATTTCCATCCATTTTTATCTATTCAAAACACATTTAAACATGCCAAAACATACTAAAAACGTCCAACCTAAGTGTCTAACTAATATGTCCTTATTGGCACCCTAGTTCAAGTATTAAACCATTACACATTCTTCAATCACAATTATGTACTTAATATTCATACCATTGTAGCTTACCATATTTCAAACCAATCACACAAAGCATTAATCAATTTACTCATAAGCACATATATATACCATCAATTATCAAACCAACCAAAATGCCATTAAAGGTTTACATCAATACACATATTTCATAATTCAAATGGAACAAAACATGACCGCATGATCAACAACATGCATATACCAAAGCCCAATTTACATGCCACTTATAACCGGCCAAAATAAACGTATAACTACCGAAAGAGTTGACAGATAATGTGATCTCCAAAAGCAATCCAATTGACAGCTCATATCTGATGATCTACAAAAAAGAAAAACCAAATAGAGTAAGGTTAAGTAAAGCTTAGTAAGTCCGTATTAAACTTAAACTTAAACTTACTGTAATTGTTATAACTAAAACATTTCACAAATTAACTTTATTAACAAGGTCACGAGTTCATTTATTTCCTACACACCACAAATCTCACAAGGTTATTGAGTTCACAAATACAAAACATATAACTTTATCATGTCATAATCATTACAAGTAAACACATTTAAAACTCAATTCAACCATCACCTATTCATTTAACAACTCACATTTCATTTCAAATATCTATATCCAATGTTCCATTTCATAATCTATTTCCATATAACTGATTCATATAACCATTTCATATATCATATTTCATATAATCGATTCATATAACCATTTCATATATCATTTTTCATATAATTGATTCGTATAACCATTTCATATATTTATTTTCATATAACCATTTCATATATCATTTTTTTCACCCGATGAACCAAATGAAATAACGTCGGATACATGGGAATGATGCTCATACAAGCTGTAAAATGGGCCTACCCACACGAGCTACGAGTCGAGATGTTAGGCTAAATGATGCTGCTCACACGAGTTGTGGAGAATCCGCAACAAATGCAGAACCTCAACCATCTGTAGGACATCCAAGACCAGCACTCGAAACGACAAATAACCCTAATGACATGTCATTTGTATCTTAAGTATTTGATAAACCATAATTTATACATATTTTTTTACCTAATGCTTAGTATATTTTTGGATGAATTATCCTTAGATTTGGTGAATCCAATGCTCCTAACCCTTTAATTTCATGTTTTATACTTAGGTAAGCATAAAAGAGTAAAAAGAGTGAGAAACGTCCGAAAATAGAGAAAATAGACCCACATGGGAAATCAACACGGCCTGGATTTCCTCACACGGGTAAGCCACACAGCCGTGTCCATTTGGCAGGATCGAAGCACAATTTACACGGGTAGACCACACGCTTGTGCCTATTTAACAGCCTTGACCACGGTTTGAAGCAATCACACACGGGCGTGTCCCTGTCGAGCCCAAGTATAGTCCTATTCGGAAAAGGCCACTTTTGAGGGCTCTTAGGCATTCTAAAGCCTATTTAAACACTTGAGGAGGCACTAGAAAGGGGGACACGGAGTAGGAGGCAAGGAATTACTCAAGGAAGGCCGATTGATCCATCTTAGAAGCCGGATTCATCGTCAAGACTGAAGATCTCCCTTCAATTTCTTTAAGGAGTTTTGGATTTTCTTTATGTTTTGTTATCTTTATTCTTTTGAGATGTTTTCTTTCATAATTATGAACTAAACCCCCTAAATACCTAAGGGGAATGAAACCTAAGACGAACCTTGTTATTATTATCTGAATTGTATGATAAATATTTGATTTGTTCTTAATTCTTTTTTTAATATTCCAGGATATTGATTCAAGTTTACGCGCTTATTCAGAGGAGCAAAAGTCCTTGTCTAAGAGTAAATTTGTCATAATTAAGCGGAGTTGATTGCAAGCCTAGAGATAGGGTGACAAGATTTTGTCGGATTAGGGTGAAACCTAATAAGGGAGTCCATAGATCGAGTTAATGCAACACTAGGGTGTTAATTAGAAAGAGATTTCAATTAATCAACCTAGGTTAGACGTTATTAGTCTCGAGAGAGACAATAATATAACTTAGGGATTTCTACAGATCAAGTCAAATGAATAAATCATCTGATTCAGAGTCAAATAATAAGTGAAGTCTAGGTGGATTTTTCCTTGGGTGTTGTCTTCATCAATCGAGTTTTCCCAAAAGCTTTTCCCCAATTTTCTCTCTGTGCACCCTTAGTTTAGTTAATTAGTTTAGATAAACAAATCCCTTAATTTTTAGGCAAGATAATAAAAAGAAAGTAATTACTAGTACTCTTGGTTCCTTTGGGTTTGACAATCTGGTTTTGCTAAAGCTATACTACTATTCGATAGGTACATTTGCCTTCATCGTGATAGTAGTTAGTTTCAAGAGCAATTAATTATAAATTTTTAAAACCTGTCACGAATAACACGTATCAGTATTCACGAGGTTCATACGGGTTACATGTCATATCCATATCATTTAACTTTCTTCACATTATACCATTACGAGCACACATCCATATAGTTCTCATTTATCAGACATAACATTGATTTAGCTAATAATGCAATTTAGTTCAATTTACCAATTGCCATATATCAATCAATTTAATTCATTCATAATATAAATAATAATTAACATATCATACAATTATTTAAGCATTTCTTTGTCACATTAATTCAACTATATAATTTCTCCATTTTCAATCATGACCCTCAATTATAATTTCATTTCAATTTGATCCATTTCCAGAACTTAATATTTACTATGCAAACAAACCTAAATTCAACATACTTAGATATTTAATAATTCAAAAAACGACAACTACATCAATTTGTTTATTATACGAACTTACCTAATCACAATAGCTACAAACACTTCCACTATGCCTACTCGACCACTTTTCTTTTCCCGCGATTATCAACCAACTTATCCGTTTCTTGATCTAAATATAATATTTTCATTCAATTAACCAATTCAAATACTTTGAAACAATTAAATTCACATATATAACCATTCATCAATATTTTACACTTTTACCTTAAACTTTTATCTTTTATTCAATTTAGTCCATAAACCCGAAGCTTTTACAATTATCATAATTAAGCCCAAAACCAAGCTAGCCAAAATTTCCCCTATGCAATTACAACCCATATTTATTAAAATATCCTGAGAATTTTATGCCAAGTTTATTATTTTATCAATTTAGTCCTATTTAACTATCAAGCTTAATAGTCTATCATCAAATTTCAAAAACATCACAAATCCATCAATGGCATAAATTAAAACATTTTAACATGTAACACCCTAAAACTTGGCCTAGAAGTTTCGACCGGAGCTCAAAAGTTACATTGACCACCTAAGTGATCTTAAAGCAATTTACAAAAAGAATTGTTCTAAAACTTATTTCTAATACAATTGGCTAAAATCAAACTAAATCTTTTAACAATTATGTTTTGAAACAATAATTAAGTGGCGTTAAAACAATTAGAAATAAAAAAATTTAACGTTTCTTATACAGTTTCAAAATGCATCAATTTTGCCAAATGTAACTCGAAATTTTTAGATTAGAAACTGTGTCAAAAATATGTTGTTTTCTCAAATGTGTGAAAGCTTTGAAACAATAGAAGAAAACCCAATTAAAACCCATGCGTGAAACTTTCGAAATGTTGTTCAAAACCGAAATCATGTAGTTTAACGAAAAGTTCAAACATTAACCCATACCACAATTTATATAATCGCTTTACAAATAGTCTTAAAACCAACTGTATAAAACTTATGAAAATTTTATTTAAACCGAATCAAACCATATCTCTCTGAGACCTCCAACAGCCGAGTCCAGCTTCAAAACATGAGAATTACCTAAAAGAAAAAAATTAATAGGGGTGAGCTACGTGAGCTCAATGTGAGTCCGAAATCAAAACAAAAAGTAGTCGACAAAGTAACGAAATGAATAATTCTAATATGTGCACACAGACAGAGAATGAACAACTTAATCAAATAATCATTCTTACGAGTAGTCCAATAACAAACGAAACGTAGAGTTATTATTCCAAAACACACCAGTACAGAAACAAGTCGAACTATTCAAATTATTATGCAATTAATCCCACAATCATACAGACAGGCTTATACCCAAATGTGAAATGAATGTATTTGAATAAAATCCTGCCCAACCAACCAAATGCCTCTCTGACTACCCTGCACACCACAAATGCGCTATAGCAAGCCCAACCACCCTGCACACCACATAGGGCCTTGATGGGCCAATCCACCCTGCATGCCACATATGTGGAACTAAGCCACTCGAATTAAGATATGCATTGGAGCTAACATATGTATAAAATAATGCGATAAATCGCTATACAGAAATATTGCAATTGGTCTGCCGAATTAGTGTTCCTTCTCTTCTCAATCAAAACCCTAATTTTATGAAAATTATGAATGCACACCAAACACTAATAGTATCAGATATATAGAAACTCATATTCAGTTCGTCAATTTCAGAACCAGTGTTACTTGCATTACAATTATTATGTACCGATAACAAAAATACCTCAAATTCATTTATCACATCACTTAAACACATGAACAAACAATTAACTTAAATCCTATAATTGTAAATACATACTCAAATCTAAGGGGAAAATAGAGTCCTAACATATTTAAAGAGGCCTAACCGAGAGTCAAAACTTACAGAAATACAAAACGAGTCAAATTACAGCACAAAACAAAAATTTACGAAACAAGGCCACACGACCATGTGCCCCAGCCATATGGAAGGGTCTAGGCTGTGTGCAACTCAACATGGCCATTTGGGAGGGGGCTTGGGAGGAGACATACGCTCGTGTGTATGAGTTACATGACTGTGTGAGTAGCCCGCTAACTCACTATCCAAAAGTGCCAAGTTAAGTAGCAGAGGAGACACGGCCGTATGAAAAGCTCCCACACCCGTGTCGCTAAGGCACATGACCGTGTGTCTAAAGCACATGCCCGTGTGAAAAATCGACAAAACCTCTAAACTGTAACTATACAGTCGTGTGGCACTAAAAATCACCAGAAAAATCCTATTTCCCAATGTCACACGACTGTGTGAACCACCCATGTGTGGAACACGCCCATGTGGCTACCTGTGTAGTCACGAAACCACATCGAAACAACCTGAAACCAAGAATTTGCAACAGTAAAACAGACCTTAATCATTAATGGTTCAGAAAGAAATCTTAAATCAGGATCTCAAGCACTAGAAATTGACTGATTCACCTCCTCAAACACAGTTCTGAAAAAATATATTATTATCATGCCAAAATAGTACAAAAGAACCAACCAAAAATTGTTCTAAAAGAATCAGAGAACACTACTTACTCTACTTTCGCTTCAATTCTTTGAATTACTTGAACACCAATCAATGAAATCAAATGAAACCCAATGATTTCAAACAAAATTTCAAAGTAAAACAGAATAAAAGTGACGATAAATAGAATTAAATGGAAAGAAATGTCAAATTTTAAAAATCTAGGAGAAAAGAAAAAAAAATGACATTAGAAAGAGGGAGAGAAAATAGGAACGTGAAAATAATTTTTTTGGGATAACTCCCTATTCCAAATTAAAAATTAAAATTAAATAAATAAAATAAAAAAATATGTATTTGAACTAAAAAACAAATCTAAAACAAAATTAACTCATTTAAACACACATGAGAACTTAAACCTAGGACCCAAAGATAAACTAACACACCCACTACCACCGAACCAGCAAACTCATTTAGACACTAAAACGCGATAATAAACTCAACTGCTCACCCTACTTACAGACCCTAACTATTAACCTCAAAACTTTTAACCCCAAATTCCGGGGTGTTACATAACAATTTTATGAATTAGCCCCTAGGTTAGCTAGATTAAGCTACAATGATTTCAAAAACATAAAAATCACTAAAAACGAATGAAAAATACATACCATGCATGCAATATAAAGCTTGTTCAAAACTTCTCTTATTCATTCATGGAGTATTCAATTTTGAACAAAATAAAATAAGAAAGAATATTATGTTTTCATCTTTTATTTAATTTTTCCTTATTTACCAAATTACCATTTTAACCATTGAATTAACAAAAAATTACTATTATGTCAAACCAAATCATCAAACCACAAAAAAAGATGGCGAATTGCGAAATAAAACCGTCTAATCATGCTTATATAATCATTTAAATCCTTTAGATTAATATTGATTAACTTTTGTAGCTTTTACGATTTAGTCCTTTCAGGCCCTTACTATTCCTACTATATTTTCTACCCAAGCCAAGTTGGTGGCAGGAAAATGGTGCCTTTTGTTGGCTATCTTGGAGTTTTCATATGGCAATTCTTACCTCTTCCTACTGTCGATACATCACAAGATCATACTATTTTACTATTTATTTACTCATCAAGTGTTGATCTTTTTGATCTATACTATTTACTATTTTACTCCCTTTTGAAAAAGTATGTGAAGTGAGAATTGAAAATAATGTTAGAAGCTATATTGATTGGTCTAGTATTCTAACTTTTGTATCCCTAAAAGTTGGAAAGCATTGATTGCATTGCAGTTAAAGTAGTTTTGTGTAACTTGTACCTGTAATAAAGTGAAACCAGCTTATTTGCTTCTTCTTTTTTTTACTTATTTGATTCATTTGCTACAATCATTTGATAGATTCAACCATTTGATGAAGTTTCCCTTTGATAGTCCTTGAAAAAGTTTTTATCTCTAAATGGGAAATGGAGTGAAAAGAATTGGAAATATCAGTTTATTTCAAAAGTTTTTATCTCTAATTGGAAAATGTTTTTAGTCATTTCTCAAGTAGCTAAGACTATAAAAGTTTATTTCAAATAATCATTTCAATAGTTTAACATTTCAAAAAACATATTGTTTGCATACCCTAAATTAAGACAAAATGTATCATCCTAACTATTGTTGACATAGTTCAACAACTCTTCCAAAAACATATAGTCTTTGTCCACAAAACAGACTTCCCCAAACAAAATATATTCCCAATTGTACAAAAAAATGAAATCCAATTCAGTTAAAACAATTGATCCATCCTTGGGCTTTTTCATATTATGATAGTTGTGTTGGAGTGGAGTCATTAACCTGTTGAGTTGGCATCTATCTAACTATTGTTAATTGACCAAGTGGATCCTTCATTTGTAAGGTAATTTGGCCCTAAAATTTGTTGTATGGTTTGAGCTTTTCTGGGTTAAGGGTGGTTGGCTTGAAGTGTTATCTATTGAAGTGGCTTGGTTCAAAATTTGCAAGCTCAATGATTGGTTTATCATTTGGTTTCCCCTAACAATCCATTTGTTAGTCCTTGTATTATGGCCTAGTTTGCCACATTTGGTGCAGTTAGCTTGTTGTCATGTCTTGCTTAGTTTTGGTCCATCTTTCTTGCTTCATCAACTTCCTTCCTCTTAGTTTGTTTGGGTCTTCCCGGGGGCCTTCTAGTGACAGCCCTAAATTGACCCTAGTCGGGAAGTGGTTTCGGGACCGCTAAGCCGAGTCACCGAAGTATTTGGATGTGATAATTATTGTCTAGAATATGTGAATATGAATGTGTGAAAGTTTTAAACTTCGATTTAGTCGATTGCATGTGAACCTAGTTAATAGGACTTATGTGTGACACTTTTGAAATGCGATAGGTTAATTTATAAGGACCTATTTAAGCATGTAGTGAAAATATTGGCTTTGCATGTCAAATACTCCTTTTGTGTGCATAGTGGCCGGCCATGATGGAGCATATATTAGACTATGTGGTAAATTTCCATGAAGTGGTCATTATTTTAAGTAAAATAAAAGAAATACTAAGGATACTAAAAGAAAAAAAAAGAAAGAGGGAGGTTATCACCTTATTCTTCTTGGCCGATTGTAGAGAGGAAGATAGGAGGGTAGCATTCGGTCACTTGAAGCTTGAGAAGGTTAGTAAAATTTTGTTAGTTTTGAAATTTTAAGCTTAGTTTAAGTCATTTAGCTAGCTCCATATTAGCCCATTTGAAAACTTGGAATTTTTGATGGATGGATGGAGCATTCGGCTATGGTTATTAAAGAAGGAATTTGATTATTTCCTTTAAGTTTTGATGAAGAATGTGTTGAGTAAATTAGGGGTTTGAACACTTAAGGATTCGGCATTGTTCATGATTTTTTTTAGAAGGTGAGTTTGAATGATATGAGTAATGTCATGTATGGGTTTCGGCTTTGATAAGTAAAAATGTAAGGGTAATTGAAATGAATAATTGGAGGCTTAATCATCAAGAGGTTCGGCTATGGACTATAAGTGTTAGCTAATTCGGTACAAGAGTATAAATGTTAATTACTTTATAATTGAAGCCTTGAAGAATAGGTTGTGAATCATTAAAGTGTTGAAGGTTAAATCTTTAAGCTTGGTTAATTTGGACATTCGGCTATTCTCATGACACTAGATACAAGGGTGTGAAAGGTTATCTATATATATATATATATAAGTTTAATTTATTCATGGTAACTTGGCATGTGGATTGGATATATGTTAGTTAATATATGCATTTGGAGGTGATGTGTTAAATAATTAGGTATACGGGTTGGTTTCATTATTGAGTATAAGGGCTAAGTGTTTTAAATTGCCTTTGATGTATACATGTTTATATTGAAATATTAAGGCTATGTTAGCCAATTGAGGGTTTCGGCCAAGATATTCAAATAGATTGGTGTGAATGTTTGAGTGATGAGTTTGACTCTTGTGTCGAGTTGGGATGATATGTGTATTTATATAAAACTAAATGATGCTAAATAAATTCGATTATGCATGGTATTGAGCTAGTATCATGTTCGTTGGTGCATGAGTAGAGCATATGTTTGATGTTTAATATCTAGTTAATAACATCTTTTGTACTTAGTTGTATGGTATACATGTATTAAATCGAATCGCTAATTTGATAAGTTATTTAATAAAATCTACTTGTTGAATCAAGCTCAAGAGCCAAGGGGGTCAAAATCTGATAAAGGAAAGGAAAAAGTGATCAAGTAGTCTATCCACAACTATTCAAAGTATCCGAGGTAAGTCTTCGAGGAATGACCCTACTTGAATTATATTGAAATGATTAGTCATACTATGACGGATAGTCGAATGTGCATAGAGACTAAGTTATAAAGCCAATCGAAATCATGCTCTTTGTGAGTGGCTATTGAGCCGAAATTTGAAAGGTTTAATAAATGATTTGTGTTTGAGCCTTAGTAACGAAAATAAGATATGGATGTGTTAAGATTATAGATATATGTGTGCATGAGCATTTGATATATCCGGGCTAAGACCCGAAGGCATTTGTGCGAGTTGATATATCCGGGCTAAGACCCGAAGGCATTTGTGCGAGTTGATAAATCCGGGCTAAGACCCGAAGGCATTTGTGCGAGTTGATATATCCGGGCTAAAACCCGAAGGCATTTGTGCGAGTTGATATATCCGGGCTAAGACCCGAAGGCAATTATGCAAGTTGATATATCCGGGCTAAGACCCGAAGGCATTCGTGCGAGTTGCTATACCCGGGTTAAGACCCGAAGGCAATTGTGCTTGCGGTTATATCCGGCTAAATTTCGAAGAGACTTGGGTTTGAATGTGAGCGTTTTGTGCTGTAACTAATTCAATTAATACGCTCGACTAACCCGAACGATAAGGTATGTTTGCATGTGCTTCGGAAAAGTCGATTCGTTTTAAATAGTATTCGTGCAATCGGCTAACGAACTTTCGGCTTTTAGATAGGTTGATACCTTGTGTGTATATATGTTGATGAAGTGTGAAGTAAGTATGGTTATGAGAATGTGTATCAATAAAGTGATTCAGTTAGCTATGTGAATGTAATACTTTAGTCAAAGCCGATTTCATTACTTGAAACTTACTAAGCTTAAATTGCTTACCCGGTTGCTTTGGCTCTCTGTTTTATAGATTTTGTTCGTTAGCTATCGGATTCGGGATCAACGAAGTCGAAGTCATCCACACTATCAAAGCTCTTTTGGTACTCTTTTTGTTGAACTCTGGATATGGCATGTATAGGACTACCCCTTGTTGTTTTAAGTACTTTTTGTGATGTATGTGTGTACAGCCATGCGAAAATGGCTTGTAGAAGTGGAGTATGGCATTAGACCATTTGTGTTTATGTATGTATATATGGTTTCATGATGTGACTGTGGTTTGGAATGGAAGTGTTGGGCAAATGATCAGCCATTGGAATGGCTAAATATGATCATATGTGGACCTATGTATGACAAAACCCTAGTTGGTCCATGGTAACCACGAAATAGGTAAAGTTTACCTTGAAAACAGATGCTGACAGCAGCAGTAGTGTGGATTTGAAAAATTAAAAAAATTTGTAGGAATGGAATTAAATAGTGAATAAATTATGTAATCGAACCTTGATGAATCTATTTTCATATGAAAGTAACGAAACAATCATATGAACAGTATATTAAGAGATATTAAAGTTCTCGTGAAACAGGGCCAGAACGGTTTCTGGATCTCCTGTTTCGAATTTGAAAATTTACCATAAATTAACCAGAGATAATTAGGAGTCATACCATATATGTATAGATTCCTCTTTGAGTCTAGTTTCATTAGAAACAAACGGTATCAGTATTGGAGCCCTGTACAAGGAGATATCCAAGTCGTAATGCGCAAAGGTCAGGGTAGTCGGTCCCTGTAACATGGGAGACTTTGACTAATAAACTGTACTAATTGGCCCGACCAAAAATTCTAAAAAAAAATTATGTAGATGGGCATATGAGTCTAGTTTCAGGGAAAAATCACGAAACAAATTTTTGAGTTGTGAAACTCAAGATATGATTTTTAAAGCGACTATTACGCAGATTGGCAGTGTCTGGAAAATTTTTAAAAGTCTGTTAACACCTCGTGTTCGACTCCGGTGACGGTCTCGGGTTCGGGGTGTTACACTTCTAATCATGGGAGGAAGAATAAGTTTCATGTCCCTCACATGTTCCCATTGCATAAGACCTATACAAGAAAATTTAAAGATGTCAAACACAATGTATAAAAAATTAATATGTTATAAAGCTTTAGGGTTTTAAGGCTATTACCTTTTACAAGGTTAATCAAGTAGCTGTAAATATTCAATCTAGTAGTGACAGTATAACAAGTATTGACATAAGTTTTAGGGCTCAAAGCAAGTAGTTGCATGCAAGAAATAGCATGCTTACATGGGATTCCTATCAAGTACCATTTTCTGCATGAATAGGAAGAATTGAGGAAGTCAACCACATGTTTGTTACCTAATCCATAGTTTACCTCATACTTCTCATTTCCAACATATACTGGCCACATACTACAAACAAAGTAACATTTTAAAGTTAAAACTTTTGCATCCAAATAACATAATTCAAGTTAAGTAAAAAAGAGTTAGTCAAACTTACTTATTAGACTAACTAACAATTTCAAACAACTTCTGTATCCTTGGAAACAAAGGTCCAGGATACTTTTCAGCAACCTCTCTCATGGAAACCAACCTAGTCTTAACTTTCCTTCTAAGTATTTCCAACATCATTAAGTTAGGTTTATCTCTGGCTTCTAAAATGATCTACAAGGAAAGAAAGTCTTTAAATAACTCCAATAGCAATTATACAACATGAAGTGAGAAATAGTTAGATTAAAAAAACAAATTTTAACCTTGTTGAAACATTCACTGTTGTTGTTTAGTAGTATATCTAATTTGCATCTGGTAGAGAAGTGAGCTCTTGACCAAGTCCTTATTACTTAGCCAAGCATCAATAGATTTTGACAGTGGCCTTATTTTAGACATTTCTTTTACAAATTGTCTTGGAAAAGTTGTTTTAGTAGCTTTCTAGTAAGTAAGACGTATAACTTGACCTCTAAATCTTTCTATGTTTTTGAAATTGTTGCAAAGTTGTCTAGCTTAATTTCTTGCTTTAGCATTAGGGCACAACATAGAAATAGCTTCTATTAGGCCCTATAAAATAGTTAAAAAACATGATAAATAACAATTTTTATATAAACAGTTTAGGGAACAGTATAGTTTGACCTACTTTTCGTTTGTCAGAGATGAAACATATATTATAAGAGTTGTTGATCTCCAAGCCCCTATGTAATAGCTCAAGGAACCAAAACCATGGTTTTTTTTCACTCTCAACTGCAGTAAAGGCCATTGGATATATACAATCGTTGGCATCAACCCCAATAGTAATAAGCAAATGTCCACCATAATATCTTTTCAACCAATAACCATCTAACCCTATAATTCTCCAACAACCAGTTAACCAACCTGATTTGCATGCTTCAAGGCATATATAAAACCTCTGAAATAGTCTACATTCTAATTTACAGATGGTTGTTGTACCAGGGTTACTTCTCCTTAACTCAAGTAAATAACCGTATATACTGACATATTGGGCTTTTTGATTCTCTTGAACTAGTTCTAAAGCCCTAATCTTAGCCCTTATACATTTAGTCTGAGACACTATTATTCCAAAATCCACCCTAATATAATTCTATAAAGATGTTAAAGAATAGTTGAGATCAACTTGAAATTTGTGTAAATAGTGTCTAGCCATCCACTTTGAAGTAATATTCCTATTTTTCATTACATTGCCACACTTATGGTGGTTAACTAAGGTCTTAATCTGCCAACTCCCATCCATTGGATCCTTAGGACATAATTTGGATGCCTACAACATCCATGGACAACCAGGTACATAGACTGTTTTTACCTTAACCTTGTCATTCCTAGTAAGTTTGGTTACCACCCCATTTATCGTCCCATACTATTTAATTGCATCTTTTAAAATGTCTTTACCAGGGAAAACCAAACCCTTTATCAATATAGGGTTCCTCATATCATCTTGAGGATTGGACAAATGGTAATTTTCATTCTTATCTTTATCGAAATCCAAGTCATTGTTCAAATCCTCATCACTATTACTATCAAAATCATCTTCTAAACCCTAAAAATCTAAGCACAGTAAATTTTCTAACTCATTTTGTATCATTTCACCTACTAGTTCAACCTTTGGTTCATCTACCTTATCACGGTCAGACTTAAAAGAATTAGAATAAGAAGCATTTGACTCATAGGCTTTATATGAACTATCATCTGAGTTAGATGCTTTTTCTCCAAAATCTCCCCCTAAAGTATTTTGTTCAACATCAAACCTAAACCAAAAAAGGAGAATAAAACAAATATTAGTACCAACAAATTCCACAAGAATTCAAACATGAAAACAGCATTATATCAACTCCAGTTTAATTATAAACAACACTGTTGATGAATTCATGAACATTTTAGGACATTCGAACAGTAGCTGGTATTCACGTTTGGACAACATTAAAATACACAATCTAGGACATCAAAATAGTGCCATTATTCACATTTTGACAGCATAAATATACGCATTAAGAGACATTATGACAACAGCTATTAATTACATTTGGACAACATAAATATGCATATTAAGAGACATTTTGATAGCAACTATAAATTATATTAAGACAACATAAATGTAGAAATAATGCAGCAAACAACATTGGCAGGAAAATTTCAAGCTATATAATGTTAACACAATTACACAAAATCAAGCTGGAAAATTTCAAGTATAAGGGATATACGAGCAGCATATAAAACGATACAACTTAGGGCATTTAATCAAAATTTTAACCGTTTATTTTCTCCAAGAACAACCAATCCTTACCAGGTTAATTTGAACCTTACCTCATTTAAACACCACCTAAATAATAAAGTCTTTGAACATAAATTTGGTTACACTATAGATGTCGAACCATGCATGTCATTTTATTCATTCAGAAATTCAAAAGAAGTCAAAGAGAACTTACAAAATTCCCCCATAACAATATTATATGAATATAATATAATTAATCTTCATGACTTATTTTCATATAGCTTAACTTATTTAGTTAGTCTTTATGGGTTCTACTTACATCTTTACTAGATTAATCGAATATTACTAGAAGACAAGTTTTTAAAAATCATTCGTAAATAATTAAATAATTAAAAGCCCTAAGTTTGATATCGCCTAAATTAAATCCGTAAAAAAATTATCACATTTTTTTAGAACACATCAACTTTGAGCCAAGGTCGGAAAATTTAACCCATAAAAAATGGTGAATTGGTGTTTGTCAAAGCTAGATAAAGTATACCAAATCTAAAGACCAAACTAACCCACATAAAATTGCTTCCCACGTCAGTGACCAGACCAAACTAAACCATCCTTTAATAGTGTCCAAGTTTTACCTTTATGCGTTTGAAGAACCTTATGTTTTTTTAATCTTATTTACACCATTAAAAGGCAAGGGATATTTTCAAAGTGACCCTCTAATACAATATATTTTTCAAGAATTAAAAACACCTACAAAGTTGAAAACAGAATGAGAGGGAAAAGGGAACGAGATTGTAGAAAAAGCTGAAAAACTCAAAACCAAAATATAAATTTAAAAAAGAGCTTTTTCTTTCCTTTTAGAATCGGTTTGATAAGAACCAAAGTCAATTAAGACATGGCTACACATCCTTCTAAGTTTTGCAGTATTTAAACCAAATGGATATTTATTAAAGATTGAATCTTTTGGGGTTGTTTTTACGGGTTTCTTCTTTTGTGAAGAAAATATCAAAAAGGAAGGATGAATAGATGCAAAGAAAGAAAACACGAAGGTTTTTAATTTAATGTTGTCATTAAACAATATGTTATTTTAGAGTAAAAAAGATAGGAAGATGCAAAAAAGATATACTTAGACCCTCTATTAAATTTATTCTTTGTTTTTCCATGTTAAATAAAATATCCAATCTATACACAATTTGATTTCTACTGTTCTAATTCAACAAAGGTGACAATTGTTTTTTAGTCAAATGGAAAGAAAACTAAAAGAAAAAAAGATACGAACGATTTTTCTTTTCTAGTTCAAAAGGTATAATTAATTTAAAATTTTTAATTAATTAAATTTATTTAATCAAAAATTTATTCTCATCCTAGTTGGATATTCAAGTTGGAATTTAAAATTCTTTTGGACTGCTACGTAGGATTGCTGTCAAGGAGGTAATATAGCTTAATGACAGAGTGACCATTTCGTAACAAAACGATAACATAAGTAACTAAAACGTAACATTTCAAATATAAGTGACTAAAATATAATTTGAGACAAATAAAAATGACTATCTTTATAATTTACTCTTTTCTTAAAAAATTAAATGTTGAATATTTATAATATGGGAAATTATCGAATTTTTTATTTTTAATTTTATCACTCGTGTCAAGTCTCACCTAGCCATTACCAGTAAAACCCCAATTAGACCCATTTCTTGCGGGCATTTATACTTCATTTGGATGTATGATTTTATTATACCGTGGTATTATTTTTTATGTTAAAATATAGAATTAATTATGGGTTGGGTGGGTTGATAGCATAATTTTAGGTTTATTTTTTAGATTTAGATTCAATTTGGTTTGAAAATAGATTTAAAATTTTGTTTAAGCTCGGTCTAAATAAAAAATATTAAATCTAAATTTAGCTCGACTCATATTTTAAAAAATTATATTATTTTTTATATAAAAATAATTTTAAAAAATATAATACATCAAATTCACTAAAAATATTAAAATAAATTGAAAATACATTTAAAAAAAATTATACTTAAATAATACTAAGATAATTGCAACTTACCAAGTAAATACCTTTAAAATAGTAAAAATAATAATAAAAATAAGAATTATAGAATATCCAAATAATAGCAACAAAATAGTAACAATATGATAAGAAAATGGAAGCAAAACAACATTAAGATGACAACAAACAATAGTGAAAAATAAAATTAGACAAATTCGGGTCGGGTTGGACAAAAAACACTTATCAAGACTTAATTTATTTAAAAAACGAGCTTTATTTTTTTTCTAAGCCTATTTTTTGAACCTATATTTTTAAGCCAACTTTTAAACCTAAACAAATGATGCAGGCCATGATAAAATAAAACTACAACATTGTATGTAAAATAAAAAATAAAAAAAAAGCATACAAATAAATAAATCATTAATTTAATATTCAAAATCCGACGATGACATTTATACAAGATCTTCCCAAAGTTTAATTCCAAATTATTTTAGAGTTAATTTTATTATATTTTTTTGTTCATTCATTTTTTTGATAATATATTTCTTTTAAAATAACACAGTTTTAGAAAAGGGCAAAGGATATATTTGCTTCATGTTTCAAAGACGAATGCCATATATTACTTATTTATTTATCTTTATTCATTTATTTTTTGTGTTGCTTATATATATATGCTTTATGTTAATTTTCTAATCAATTTGATATCATAGGTCAATTAAATATTAATTTAACTGGACAAAATTTATTTTTTTTACAAAATATATTATTATATTATTAGAATGTATTTTTAACTTCTTTTATGTTTTTATATTAAATTAATAAAAACTTACAAATAATAGAATAAAGTTTTATTTGTTTTTAAATAATTCTTTATATATATATATTACATTATATTTTTTACTTACATCGTAATTTTATAGTAATCTAATCTAATATACAATTTATGTATTTATTTATAAATTTAGATTATTATAGATGCTTGCACGAAATCTTAAAATAAACTTGACCTCAGCAAATATAGGCAGTGAGGTCAAGCTTGTCGGTCAATATTCCTCGTTAATCAAGGGAAGCCCTTTAAAAAAAAAAAAAAAGGGACATTGCTAAAAACACTAGCACATTTTGGGAAATTTTTAGCAACTTCGTTTTAGAAAATCTTAAAAAGAATATCTTCTTGGCGTAATGTGGGCCCTTGGAAAAAAAATTATTTAAAATTTTTATAAATTATTAAAATTAATATTTTTATTATCATAAAAATTTATAATTTAATTTTGATTTCCTCAAAAAATTTATGGATCCGCCCCGTCTATAATAGCTATATTAAAAAGAGGAAACATACTAAACACTGTAGATATGTGTTATTGTATCAACGACACCTGTCCTTTTATTATTTTATTTCTATTTCAGCCGAATGTAAAAATGGGAAGAAAACAAAAACTAAAAAAATAAAGGGATTAAGAAAAAAATTGATATTTTCGATTCAACACTTTTTAAGCTATTTAACATTTTTCTATGTTATACTAATTTTTATGTATTAATAATCTATTATTGATAGGGTTAATATTATGTCTCATTTTGTATTATGCTTAATTATATTTTGAGTTATTTTAAGAATCATATATAAGTTTATCCCAATTTGTTTAATGAAAACATTAAATATAAAAAAATTAGTTTAATATATAATTCGATACTTAAGTTTGATATTTTTTTAATGTGATTGTTGTAGAAGGCCCAAATTTAACCTAACCCCAAACCCAAATAATTCCCAAATACCCCATGCCCAAACAACAGTAGCCCAACCCAAAACAAATAACCTAACCCAAACCTAAAACCCTAAACACAAAAACACCAAACAGAAACTACAAACCCTAGGTGCGCCGCACCTAAGGCTGTCTGTTCATCTGCCACCTCCTGCCTGCTGCAGCACCGCCCCGTCACGTCCACCGCCCTCAAGTGGCACCTGCAAAAAATTAAAAAGAATGACAAGTAGTCGAACAGTGACATTTTGTACACGGCTATATAAAGCCTTTTATACCTTTGTAAATTTTTTTAGAGAGATTGAAAATAAAAAAAGAGGAAAATAACAGCAAATCAAAACACCATTGAAGATTACAAATATCAACATAAAACCACAGCAAGAAAGATCGAAAACAGAAGCCAAAGGTTTATCTATTTTCCCTTTTTTTTCTCTCGAATTTATTTGAACATACTAAACCATATTTTATTAAAAAAGGACATATATCTAGATAAATATAGCAAAAATAATGCAAAAAAAACAAAAATCTTACCTTCGGGCGATTTCCGGCCACCGTGTACGGTGGTCGGCACGGCGGCGCACGGCGGCTCGGGGACCCAACGGTTGCCGGCTCTTTGGCCGGGAATCTCCCTCTCCCCACTCTCTCTCCTTTTTTTTCCCTTTAGCAGCTAAAATGAAATTTTTTAGAAGTTTTTAGGCTTTTATAGCCTACCAAAACAGCACCGTTTTGGTGCCCAGGCCAAGACCCAAAAACGACGTCGTTTAACTACCCTGACCCGAGACCCGGCTCCGACCCACCTCAGGATCCGCGCTTTTTGTGTAAGGGTCTAATTGCGCGCGCGATCCTTCCGCTTTCTATATATTTTGCAATCAGGTTTTTATTTTTTAAATCTGGCCCTAAAATTTGTCTCGTTTTCAATTTGGCACCTATACGAACGACGCCGTTTTAGGAAGTCGGGATATTTACTCCTTTAGGCCCTCCTGTTTGCTCGCGCGTTCGAATTAGCCCCCTCTCTATCATTTATTTTAAATTCGCCTCAAAATTCCGTTTTTAATTCGATTTCGTCTTTTTTTTTACTTTTTTTCTTTTCATTATTCTAATTTAATTTTTAATATTATTTATAATATTATATTTTATTATTGTTGTATTTTTATTAACAACTCATTATTATTATTTTATTTAATACTTATATATATATGTTATAAAGTATTATTAATAGTTTTAATATTATTATTCTTATTAATACATATGTATGATAGTATCATACTATGTCTATATTTTTATACATCTGTACATATATATTATGTCTATTTCTCCTTTTCGATACTATATATATATTCTTTTTATATATTGCGTATAATATCTAAATATATATTATGCACATACTTTTAATATCGCCATATATTTATTTTTAATATATATATACTTTTATGTAATACCTTTAATAATTGTTTCCTAACATTATTATCTTTTAATATATATATGTGTATCGTATATACATCCTCTTAATATTGTGTTTTTCTATATGTTACGAATATATTTTTTAATAACTATATCATGTATTACTATATCTACGTAGTATTATTTTTTTACTATCATTATTATTCCTAATATAAATATTACATATACATCTTTTAACATCATATAAATATATATTTTTAATTTCATTATTGTTATATCTATTTTATACATGTATATAAATACTCTTTATATAGTATTATTTATTTATTTTTATTTATTTATTTTTTTCTTCTTTTTTCTTCCTATGTATAGCATATATTATTGTACTTAACATTTTCACTTGCTTATTACTTTATTTTAATATTATTATTATTTATATCATTATACTTCCTACATTTTCACTTATTACCTTTTAAATACATTTATTTTATTCTTCCTTCACTTGCATCATATATTATTTATTTATATATACACGTACATATATACACTTTCATACATCATTTCTAAATTATTACTTGTATTATTACTATTAATATTATTATTACTATTACTATACTACCATTCTTTAGTTTTGCATAATGATTGTTTATTACGAGTTCTTTTTAATTTCGAATATTTCCTGTCTTATTCATTATTTTCTTTTTATTCGTTTTATTCATTTATCTTTACTCTTATCATTATTATTCACATTCGTATTTATTCTGTTATGCTTGTCAATCTGAATTTATTCATGCATCCTTGATTATCTCGTTTCATTACGAATTTAGGTTTTTATCCAACCCCAATAATAATTCTTTCATAAAAGTGATATTCCTTATTTGTAATTCGAGACAATCATGCCCTAACTTACTGGGTTTCGATTTTCCTCATTTAACCTAATTAGCGGAATACTCTTTTAAATCGCTATACGAGTTTTGAAAAGAGCTTATTCTTGGAGATACGAAGTGTTGTGCCCTAACTTACTGGGTATGACATTTTTTCATCTCGAAATAAGAATTTGTTTAGAAATAAAGGCAATATTCGGTGTTTGAGAATTCGAGAAAACATGCCCTAACTTACTGGGTTTCGATTACTCTCGTTTACTCTAAAATAATCGGATACCCTTTTAATAAGTTAAAATACGTAAATTTTATATAAAAGGTAAGCTCGCTCTCAAAAATTCAAGATGTCGTGTCCTAACTCACTGGATGTGACATTTTATATTTTGAGACGAGAAGGTTTTTAATATTTGAGCATTTTCTTTACAAAGAGGGATCGTATTTCAATGTCTTTCAAGTTTTCAATCTTCGACACTAAGACACTAATTAATCAACTAGGTACCAATTTTTGAGCGTATTGAGGGTGCTAACCCTTCCTCGTGCGTAACTGATTCCCAAACTCATTTTCTGATTTTCGTAGACCAAAAATTATCGTTTTAGTAAATCTTAACTTTTATTAAAATGATTAATTTAAGGTGACCCGATCACACCTCGTAAAAAATGATTGGTGTTTTTTTTGTTTTCAAAATCCAAGCCGATTCCCGTTTTTTTCAAAAAAATGGTTATGACAGCTTGACGACTCCACTGGGGACGAATAAGAGAGTCAAGCCACAAGTTGATTAACTTTTGTCTTTTTATCGAAAATTGAAAATTTGATTTTGAAATACGATCCTTTCATTGCATTTCATCAGCTATTTTTTGTGATTTATGATACAATACCTGCTGCGTTGGTTTGAGTCTTTAAATGGTTTTGCATATTGCATTGCATGACCGTTGTGGTCACACCCCTTTAAGTGGGAGTGAGAAACTACTTCTTCGTGAGGTTTTCACCTCCGTGCAGGATAGTGGATCACTTTCGGGATACATCCGTACCTATGTCTTCGTGAGATTTTCATCTCCGTGCAGCCACAGGGAAATTTATTCCCCTGAACTGAACTCGGTCTGTATGAACCTATAATGGGTGAAGATCGAGGAATCTGCTGGTTCAGGTACCCTTACTCTAGAACCAAACCCCATGTAGCGAGCCTTAAGAACCCACCCTGGGTAGAGCCACTCCGAAACCCTAGTAGTTACCTGAGCAAGTGCTATATTTATTATTCTTTGTTTTCTTTGAACTGTGTATGAATTATTGACTTGCTTTGTTTTATTTTGATTGTATTTGCATGGCATTTTCATCATAAAAGGTGTTGATTCGTATTCGGTTCCTAAATAGATAGCTTATCATGGAAAAGGGGTTTTTTGATAAAGTAGAAGACAACGTGGCTGTCCGGATATGGGCTGAGACAACACAACAAGAGAAAGGTAACAGTCTTACCGAGGGGTACGTGTCAGAGTTATAGAATTTTACTCGGATCAGCGTAACTCAGAATAATCTCCAAGAGATGAAAGAAATTTGGGGTCAGTGGGATGACGAGGTCAAACAGCTATTCTATTGTCATTACGGTGATTTACCTTATTTGCTCGATGTCAAGGTAGATGAACACCTGTTTCGAGCCCTTACCCAATATTAGAATTCTGCTTACAATTGCTTCACTTTCGGGAAAGTAGATTTGGTACCTACTATAGAAGAATACACGACCTTGCTCCATTGCCCAAAGATTCAGGTTGACAGAATTTATGCCAGACTCGCTAATGTTCCAGCATTTTTGAAAAAGCTGATGAATATCATAGGGATGAGCAAACAGTGGGTGACAACCCGGATCAAACACAAAGGAGATTGTAAATGCATTCCTTGGAGGAACCTAAGGGATCTAATCTTAGCGCAACCCGATGTGAAGAAAAGGGTAGATGTCTTTGCCTTGAGCATTTATGGACTGGTCATCTTCCCCAAAGCTTTGGGGTATGTAGACGAGGCTGTTGCCGACCTTTTTGACAGGCTTGGAAAAGGAACTACACCTGTACCCGCAATCTTAGCTGAAACTTTTAGATTATTGAATGCTTGTAGAAGAGCGGGTGAAGGGAGATTTATTGGATGTGCACAGCTCTTGCTATCTTGGTTCCACAGCCATTTTTGGAAAGTGGAAAAGGTCTCGTATCGTATCTTCTCTGAAAATTACTCTCCACTGAAAGAGTTAGTGGCTACACCGAAGCGAGATGATGTTATAGAAGAAAATTGGATGACGGTTCTCTAAATTTTGCAAGAAGAAGACGTTGAATGGAGAGCCCCGTAGATGGTTCCTGATGAAATATTATACCGATGCGGAGACTTCGATTGGGTTCCCTTGTTAGGAGTATGGGGAGCCGTCGGGTATGCTCCTCTACTTGCATTGCGACAGTACAGATCCAGACAGTTTACACCACCAACATACGGGTTAGCCCAGTACGAGTTCGTGTTCACAGGGAATAATTACAAAAAGAAAGTTCGCGAGATATCAAATACCTAGAACTAGACTCGTAGAATGAAAAAATTTGTTGCCAATCCCATGGCTACTCTTGAGTACGACCGATGGTGGAATCAGAAGATTAACGAAAACATCCCTACATCAGATCAAGGGCATCCTCGGTCAATAGAAGAACACTTGAAAGTAATCCCGTCTGAGCTAGAAATCATCAGGCAGGATTTCGAGAGAAAGAGTCTGGAGCTAGAAAAAAGGATCGAGCAGTTGGAAGAAGAAAAGATGCAGTTAGGGTTAGATGTCGACGTCCAGAAACTAGAAGCTGAAAGACTCAGAAAAGGGAAAAACAAGGCTGAAGAGGACTTGGACAGTTTGAAAACGGACTATAAGAAGCTGCGCAGATCAATGAGAACCGCTGGGTTAGGAAAAACATCCGAACAGTGGTGACATGAAGTTAAAGAAGAACAAAGCAAAGCCAACCAGTGGGAAGAAAAATTCCGCGATGCTCAAGCTCGAGAAGGTGCTTTGAAAAGAAGTTTGGTAGAAGGCCAGAATGAAAAAGAGGGTTTAAAAAGTCAGGTATCAGAATTAGAGAGGTCGTTGTATCAGTATCACTCGCGTAACTCTGTAATCGAGTTGAAAACTAGTCAGAGCAGAATCGAAGAATTAAAAGAGAATATAGAAGAACTCAAAACAACACTGCAAAATCGTGAACTTCAGATTGAACTCCTTGAAGTAAATAACGAGCGATGGAAGGAGCAACTTCATCAATCTCAAGACCAAGTCAAGAGCAGGGACTACGTCATGGGCGAAGCTTTGACTCAGGTGCGAGAAGTGGCTGATCACTTGCAAACATTAGCAGTACAAGCTGATGTGCTGAGTTTAAAATACGAGTCGGAATCGGACCGAGGCCGAGAACTAGCTTGGCTTCTTAGGCAGGTCAAGGCCTTAAGTATCAGGGCCAAGCCTTATATGTAATCTATTTTATGTAAAGAAACTTGTTTTCTAGAAAGTTACTCTAATGAAATCGAATTGGAATCAACTCTTTTTTGCATTCATCGCATTCATTGCATTCATGCATCAGCATTGCATCACACGCACTAAAACTCACAAAAACCCTAAAAATCATGGCAGTTACCCTGGAACATCGTTACGGTACAAGAGGAAAAACAAGAGCAATGGATCAAAGGTTAGAGAGATTGGAACAAATGCAAAAAGAGATGCAGGATCAATTACAAACACGTATGTAAGAACAGCTTGCCAAAATCCAGCAAGATATGAGGGACCAGATGCTGGAGTCCCAGAAAAGTATGATGGACCAACTAACGCGTTTATTGGTTGGCGGGTTAGAAAAAGGGAAAAGCCCATTGATCAATGCGGGAGATGGTAATGAAGATCCTACCTACCCTCCAGGTTTTGCCCCAGCGAACGTTCAGACACAACCTGATATGTACCCAAGAAGGCCATCGGTCATATTTAGGCCCCAACCATTTCAGGTCGGTGTTTTGGTACCGAGAATTATCAAGCCAGCTCGGGCTCTAATCCTGGGGATAACTCGACCAACCCTGTGGTCTTCAATCTCAATGAAGTAACAGAAGTAGAAAAGACAAAGGTAGAACTCCCGAGAGAGCTTGAAAAAAGGTGTAGATGGTTGGAAGAAAAATTTAAAGAAATGGAAAGCACCGACTATCGTGGTGGAATCGACGCTAAGGAATTATGTTTGGTTCCGGACCTGGTACTCCCTCCCAAGTTCAAAACTCTAAAATTTGATAAATACAACGGGACTAGCTATCCCGAAGCTCACATCACTATTTTCTGCAGACGAATGGCAGGCCATGTCAATAATGACCAACTATTAATTCACTGCTTCCAAGAAAGTCTGGTTGGGGCCGCTTCTAGATGGTACAACCAACTAAGTCGTGTCTAGATCAGTTCATGGAAAGATTTAGCACAAGCCTTCATGAAGCAGTACGGTCACGTGGCAGACATAGTCCCTGATAGAATCACTTTACAGAATATGGAGAAAAAGCATAATGAGAGCTTTAGGTAGTACGCCCAGCGATGGAGAGAGGTGGCCACACAAGTCCAACCCCCTCTGTTGGAAAAGGAAACCACTATGCTCTTCATCAATACCCTGAAGGCACCTTTTATTAACCATATGCTGGGTAGTGCAACCAAGAGTTTTTCGGACATAGTAATGTCTAGAGAAATGATAGAAAATGCCATAAGATGTGGGAAAATAGAGGCTGGGGAAAACGCTAAGAGGTCAGGGCCGAGAAAGAAAGAGCACGAGGTGAATAATGTGAGCTCATATTCAAAATTGATCACCGTAATCCAACCAAGGTCGACAACTACCGGACAACAGGGCCCACCCAGACAAGAGCCCAACACAAAACAAAATAGGGAGAAACTTCAATTTACACCCATTCCAATGACGTACAAGGAGTTATACCAGAGTTTATTTGATGCACATGTCGTGTCTCCCTTCTATCTAAAGCCAATGCAACCTCCATATCCCAAATGGTATGACGCAAATGCCCAATGCGAATACCATGTGGGAGCCACAAGACACTCGATAGAAAACTGCACCACTTTCAAGAAATTGATTGAAAGACTCATCAACATGGGGATTGTGAAATTTGATGATACATCCAGTGCATAGAATCCATTACCTAACCATGGGGATAAGGGAATAAATGCAATAATCGAGAGTTCGGGGAAAGAAATTAAGATGAATATTGCAGAAGTGAATACCCCGTTGGAAGAAGTTTGGAAGAAAATGGTGGAAAGAGGGTTGATAGTACAGAATTCAAGGGCAGACCCCGAGAAGCAAATAATTATTGTGAGTTCCACGATCAAGAGGATCACGAGATCCAGAAATGCAGCCAATTCAGGGCTTTAGTACAAGGATTGATGGATAATAAGGAGCTGGAATTCTTCGAATATGTCGGGAGCCCAGAAGAAACAGATGTGTGTGCCTCCGAAGAGGGATCGATGAAGGATGTTTACAAAGTCAACCACCTAGTGGTTATCATATCACGTCCGAGAATAAATGAAGCTGGGGCACAAGTTGCGCCAAAGGTCGTGATCCAAAAGCCCGTTGTTTTCCCTTATAAAGATAGCAAAAGGGTACCGTGGAACTATAGCTGCAATGTGACATTCTCGGGAGAGGAGACTCCGATTAATACATCAGAGGAAGTTCAAGATGAAGATTTTTATACGCGTAGCGAAAGGCGTTATACCCCAAATACAAAAGTCGAGCAGGTCAAAGAAAAATCATTAGCAGTTGAGCAAAAGAAAGAGAAGCCGGCGGGGCTTGAACCAACTGTTAATGAATCAGTGACTGAAAAAGAAGCCAAGGAATTCTTAAAATTTTTAAAGCACAGCGAATATAGCATCGTAGAACAGTTACACAAACAGCCAGCGCGTATATCGGTACTGGCCTTACTTTTAAGCTCTGAAACCCATCGCAGCGCATTGATGAAGGTGCTGAATGAAACTTAAGTTGCTAACGATATCTCTGTAAACAAACTGGACCGCTTAGTCAACAATATAAGTGTCGACAACTTCATATTCTTCAATGACGATGAGGTACCGCCAGGGGGCCGAGGATCAACTAAAGCTTTGCACATCACGACTCGCTGTAAAGGGTACACGTTACCGGGGGTATTGATTGACAATGGGTCTGTACTGAATGTCCTACCCCTATCTACGCTGAGTAGGTTGCCAGTGGATAGTTCCCATATGAAGACATGCCAAAGTGTAGTGAGAGCATTTGATGGCACGGAAAGGAAGGTAATGGAGAGAATTGAAGTACCCCTCTTAATCGGGCCGAGCACATATGAGGTAGATTTCTTGGTCATGGACATTAAGCCTTCGTATAATTTCCTATTGGGGAGACCATGGATACACTCGGCAGGGGCAGTCCCTTCATCGCTGCATCAAAAGTTAAAATTAGTAACCGAAGGTCGGTTAGTAATGATCAATGTTAAAGAGGACATCATCGCGACAATAACCAGTGACGCCCCATATCTGGAGGCAAATGATGAAGCAATCGAGTGCTCTTTTCGATCTTTAGAGTTTGTGAACGTGACGTTCATCACCGAAGGAAATAAGATTCCAATGCCCAGGTTATCTAAGACTACAAGAATGGGACTACGGCTAACTATTGGAAAAGGGGCTCTACCCGAAAGAGGACTTGGGAGATACCTCCAGGGAAGGATTAATGTACCAATGATGAAGGGCAAACAAGACCGTTTTGGGTTAGGGTTTAGGCCGGACATGAAATAAAGAAAGAAGGAACTTGAGAAGAAGCAAGAAAGAAGAAGAGCGCGATTGAGCGGGGGAGAAATCGAATAGGAACCAATGATCTTGTCCCATATATTGAAGACTTTTGTGTCTGGAGGGGTCATTCACTCCGAGCGGAAGATGTCCGGAAAAGAAATCATGGAAGGATTGATGGAGAGTTTGGACATCAACACCACATATGAAGAAGGAAATGGGGTAGAGAATTTGTCGGGCATTCGCCCCTATGAGCCGGGAAGCATTCTGAATAATTGAACTGTGGAAGAAATTCCTGTAGTCTTTAGAACTAACTCAGAGTAATGTCCAAAACACACTTATTGCTCTAGGCCTAGGAGTAACAAGTGTCCTTTTGTGAAATAGGCTTATGTTTGAAATCGTTATTTCAATGAAATGCATCCTTTTGACTTATTCCATGCAAATATTCTTTTATGCTTTCATTCATGATCATACCATACATATCATTGTTCTTAAATTCTCTTGTTCTTTGTGTCGTCCTTCGCATCTACAACAGGTCTCCAGATATCAATGATGTGAGTGACGTTGCTACTAATTCAGAGTCTTCTTTTGAGCGGGATATGTGTCTAGAGGGATCTTAAGACTTTGAGGATGATGAAGACTATAACTTATCCCCTGATTTGTTAAGGATGGTAGAACACGAGGAGAAACAGATTCTACCCCACAAAGAGACTGTAGAAGTCGTGAACTTGGGAGATGAACTAGAAAAGAAAGAAGTAAAGATCGGAGCTTGCATTGCCACAGAGACAAAGCGGGACCTTATTGAGTTACTCTAAGAGTTCAAGGATGTCTTTGCATGGTCATATCAAGATATGCCTGGGCTAAGTACTGACATTGTGGTACACAGGCTCCTCATCAAAGAAGAATGCAAGCCAGTTCAGCAAAAGCTTCGAAGGATGCGGCCCGATGTTTTGTTGAAAATAAAAGAGGAGGTCAAGAAGCAATTTGATGCTGGTTTCTTACAAGTAGTTAACTACTCGGAATGGGTAGCCAACATCGTCCCCGTCCCTAAAAAAGATGGAAAATTACAGATGTGTGTAGACTACAGAGACTTAAATAAAGCCAGCCTGAAGGATAATTTCCCGCTACCTCATATTGACACCTTAGTGGATAACACAGCAGGTTACTCACTCTTCTCCTTCATGGATGGTTTCTCGGGGTACAATCAGATCAAGATGCATCCTGAAGACATGAACAAAACCACATTTGTGACCATGTGGGGAACCTTTTGCTATAGGGTGATGCCGTTCGGATTGAAAAATGCGGGAGCAACATATCAGAGAGCCATGGTAACCCTATTCCATGATATGATGCGTAAAGAAATTGAAGTCTATGTCGACGACATGATCGCCAAATCTCGGAATGAACAAAGGCTTGTGCAATTCTTGAGAAAATTATTTTTGAGGTTGAGGAAATTCCAGTTGAAACTCAATCCCGCAAAATGTACCTTCGGAGCCAAGTCAGGAAACCTGCTAGGATTCGTGGTCAGTGAAAAAGGGATTGAGATTGACCCAGATAAAGTGAAAGCCATACAAGAGTTACCTCCACCACATACTCAGAAGAAAGTTTGGGGATTCTTAGGAAGACTAAATTACATCGCTCGGTTTATTTCACAACTAACAGAGAAATGTGACCCCATATTCCGTCTCCTTAAGAAACACAACCCTGGTGGTTGGGACGGGGAATGCCAGAAGACTTTCGACAAAGTTAAGCAATATTTGTCTAATGCCCCAGTGTTGACACCACCTAGTTTAGATAAGCCACTGATACTGTATTTGACGGTATTTGAACATTCTATGGGATGCTTGCTTGGCCAACACGATGAATCGGGAAGGAAAGAAAGAGCGATATATTACCTTAGTAAAAAGTCTACTGAGTGTGAGACGAGATACTTAATTGAAAAGTTGTGCTGTGCCTTAATCTGGACAACCCGAAGATTGAGACAATACATGTTGTACCATACAACTTGGCTGATCTCTAAAATGGATCCTCTGAAATACTTGATGGAGTCGACTGCTTTGAATGGGAGAATAACCCGATGGAAAATTCTACTTTCTGAGTTCGATATAATCTATGTGAACCAGAAGGTCGTAAAAGGGAGTGCGATAGCAGATTTCCTAGCCAGCAGAGCCCTAGAGGACTACGAGCCTCTGAACTTTGACTTTCCAAATGAAGATCTAATGTGCATAGTAACCACTGAAGAAGACCTTCTAGAAGGTTATCCTTGGAAGCTAAACTTTGACGGAGCATCAAATGCTGTGGGTAACGGAATCGGGGTAGTTCTGGTGTCCCCGAACGGAGATCATTATCCCTTCACTAGTAAATTGGGTTTTGACTGCACGAACAATATGGCAGAGTATGAAGCATGCATCATGGGAATACGCGCGGCCATAGAACGTAAAATCAAGGTGTTAGAGGTATATGGAGATTTTTCCCTAGTGATTTATCAACTCAAGGGTGAATGGGAGACGAGAGACCCCAAATTGATCAATTATCGAAGGCTGATTCTTGAATTGATTAAAGAGTTTGATGACATTGTCTTCTACTACCTCCCGCGAGAAGAAAATCAGATGGCTGACACCCTAGCAATTTTAGCCTCTATGATCAAGGTGAATAAGCAAGAAGATGTGAAACCAATCCAAATGAGCATTTATGAAGCTCTGACTTATTGTTATAATCTCGAAAAAGAAGAAGAAAATGATGATCACCCTTGGTACCATGATATCCTGCGATATGTGAAGAATTGTGAGTACCCCGACCAAACTACTGAGAATGACAAAAGGACGTTGAGAAGACTGGCTAGTGATTATGTCTTGGACGGGGAGATCTTATACAAAAGAAGGAAGGATCAGGTACTATTAAGATGTGTAGACGCAATTGAGGCTAAAAAAATCTTGGAAGAAGTCCATGAGGGCGTCTGTGGGACACACGCTAATGGTTTTACAATGGCCAGGCAAATTATGAGGTTCGGTTATTATTGGTCCACCATGGAAGGAGACTGTATTAATTACGCCAAAAGATGTCATAAGTGCGAAATCTATGGAGACAAGATTAATGTGCCTCCTTCACCTCTGCAAGTTATGACTTCTCTATGGCCTTTCTCGATGTGGGGCATGGATATGATTGGGTCAATTTCACCCAAAGCTTTAAATGGGCATCGATTCATCTTTGTGGTCATTGACTATTTCACCAAGTGGGTGGAAGCCACTTCATATGCCAATGTTACAAAATCGGCAGTTAGCAAGTTCCTAAAAAAGGAAATCATTTGTCGATATGGAATGCCGGAAAGAATCATATCTGACAACGCATTGAATTTGAACAATAGCACGATAGCGGAAATCTGCAGTCAGTTCAAGATCAGACACCACAACTCGTCGCCATATCGCCCAAAAATGAACGGTGCAGTTGAGGCAGCTAATAAAAACATTAAGAAGATTGTGGGGAAAATGACTGAGACTTATAAAGATTGGCATGAGAAGCTACCATTCGCCCTCTATGCTTATCGAACATCTGCCAGGACTTCTACCGGGGCAACGCCTTTCTCATTGGTCTATGGGATGGAGGCAGTTTTACCTATCGAAGTCGAGATTCCTTCCCTCAGAGTTTTGTCAGAAGTAAAGTTGGACGAAGCAGAATGGATCCAGTCCCGATACGATCAATTGAATCTGATTGAAGAAAAGAGGTTAAGGGCTATTCGCCATGGTCAAATGTACCAAAAGCGAATGATGCGAGCTTACAACAAAAAGGTTCATCCTAGGGAATTCCACGAGGGAGACCTAGTATTGAAAAAGATCCTGCCCATACAAAAGGATTTCAGGGGGAAATGGATGCCGAATTGGGAAGGGCCTTATATGGTGAAGAAAGCCTTTTCTGGCGGAGTATTGATATTGGCTGAAATGGATGGCAAGACCTTACCCAATCCCATGAATTCGGATTCGGTTAAGAAATACTTCGCCTAAGAAAAAAAAGGAGAGGCCAGGGTGAAAACTCGCAAAGAGCACCTTGAGACCAAAGGGATTTTGAATTGAAAACCCGTAAAGAGCGATTCAAATTTTTAATCAAAGGTGGGGCATGCGGTAGTCTTATGATACCTAAATTAACAAGGAAGAGAGATGTTACGTCTCGAGGCATCTACAAGGGTACTCTAGATCCCCTAAGCACATATTGGGCAAAAAGGGAGTCCTCAAGAAGTTCGTGCAAAGAAGCTCACACTGCGATATCTGGGGCACCTATTCCCTTTTATTCATTTTTTATTCCAGCAATGTTTGTTGACTGTGATTAATCTATTCCCTTCAAATCTTGTTTCTGACAAATTTCAGTTTGTCATTGTTATAATCTTTCGCAAGCATTTTGCATTGAAATGATGATTAATGGGCTAAAGCCATTTTTGTAAAAAAGAGTTCTGTATATTACTCTGAAAGTTTCTAAATATTACAGGAACCTAAAACAGGACTATTATTTAGAACTAACCAAACTCAAAGATTGGAAGCATATGAGAAGAAAGAGTATAAATTGGGACCACCTCTTCGGGTTTTCTGTTCAAAATTTGAGCTGAACAAGAAGACAGAGTACCATTTCAGTAAAAGAACCTTGATGAACAAAGAGCAATGGCAACAAAAGGGATTCACGCTCACAACATGTTGCACCCATACATTCATAGATCATTCATAATGCATCTAATTAGGAGCATTTTATTCATTTTGATCATAGCATCCTAATTCTTTGGCATAAATATAAATACATGGAACTGATTCTACAGGTCATGTTCTTAGAATCAGTAAATGCACCAGACCTTAAATCCCTAAGCAGTAGGGTAACAGGCTGAATTTACAGATATTAACCCCCTAAGCAGTAGGGAAACAGATCGAAGATGAAGGGTCTTAAACCCCTAAGCAGTAGGGTAACAGACCAAATTGCAGATCTTATCTCCTTAAGCAGTAGTGGAGCAGATTGAAGACGAAGGGTCTTAAACCCCTAGGCAGTAGGGTAATAGACCAAATTACAGATCTTATCTCCCTAAGCAGTAGTGGAGCAGATCGAAGATTGACAAACCTTAACCCCCTAAACAGTAGGGTAACAGGTTGAATTCACAGATCTTAACGCTCTAAGCAGTAGGGAAACAGATCAAAGGTGACAAGCCTTAAACCCCTAAACAGTAGGGTAACAGGCTGAAGATTGACGAATCTTAACCCCCTAAACATTAGGGAAACATAGCAGAAGTGATGGGCCTTAAACTCCTAAGCAATAGGGTCATAGGCTGGAAATTACAAATTTGTTCTCCTTGAAATAGCACTGGAAAGGATAGAAGCCGCAACAAATCTCCTCGAAGTTTCAGCGGAGTAGATTGAAGATGGCAAATCTTATTTCCCTACAATTGCAGTGGAATAGAGTGAATCCATAGATAAACAGATCTTATCTCTCTAAAGTTACGGTAGAGTAGATCATCACAAACCTTATCCCCTTGAAGTTGCAGTGGAGCACATTGAAGATACTTGAAGAAAAGAAACGCCAAGAGAGGTCAAGACTCGGTAGATCCCGACAAATTTGGCCCCTTTTTTTTAAGTCTTTGCTCTATTCTCGTTACATGACAACGAGCAAAGAGGGGCAACTGTAGAAGGCCCAAATTTAACCTAACCCCAAACCCAAATAATTCCCAAATACCCCATGCCCAAACAACAGTAGCCCAACCCAAAACAAATCACCTAACCCAAACCTAAAACCCCAAACACAAAAACACCAAACAAAAACTACAAACCCTAGGTGTGCCGCACCTAAGGCCGTCTGTTCATCTGCCACCTCCTGCCTGCTGCAGCACCGCCCCGTCAAGTCCACCGCCCTCAAGAGGTACCTGTAAAAAATTAAAAAGAATGACAAGTAGTTGAACAGAGACATTTTGTACACGGCTATATAAAGCCTCTTATACCTTTGTAAATTTTTTTAGAGAGATTGAAAAATAAAAAAGAGGAAAATAACAGCAAATCAAAACACCATTGAAGATTACAACTATCAACATAAAACCGCAGCAAGAAAGATCGAAAACAGAAGCCAAAGGTTTATCTATTTTCCTTTTTTTTCTCTCGAATTTATTTGAACATACTAAACCATATTTTATTAAAAAAGGACATATATCTAGATAAATATAGCAAAAATAATGCAAAAAAAAACAAAAATCTTACCTTCGGGTGATTTCCGGCCACCGTGTACGGTGGCCGGCTCTTCGGTCGGGAATCTCCCTCTCCCCTCTCTCTCTCCTTTTTTTTCCCTTTAGCAGCTAAAATGAAAATTTTTAGAAGTTTTTAGGCTTTTATAGCCTACCAAAACGACACCGTTTTGGTGCCCAGGCCAAGACCCAAAAACGACGTCATTTAACTACCCTGACCCGAGACCCGGCTTCGACCCGCCTCAAGATCCACGCGTTTTCGTGTAAGGGTCTAATTGCGCGCGCGATCCTTCCGCTTTCTATATATTTTGCAATCAGGTTTTTATTTTTCAAATCTGGCCCTAAAATTTGTCTCGTTTTCAATTTGGCACCTATACGAACGACGCCGTTTTAGGAAGTCGGGATATTTACTCCTTTAGGCCCTCCTGTTTGCTCGCGCGTTCGAACTAGCCCCCCCTCTATCATTTATTTTAAATTCGCCTCAAAATTCCATTTTTAATTCGATTTCGTCCTTTTCTTTTTTACTTTTTTTCTTTTCATTATTCTAATTTAATTTTTAATATTATTTATAATATTATATTTTATTATTGTTGTATTTTTATTAACAGCTCATTATTATTATTTTATTTAATACTTATATATATGTTATAAAGTATTATTAATAGTTTTAATATTATTATTCTTATTAATACATATATATGATAGTATCATACTATGTCTATATTTTTATACATCTGTACATATATATTATGTCTATTTCTCCTTTTCGATACTATATATATATTCTTTTTATATATTGCGTATAATATCTAAATATATATTATGCACATACTTGTAATATCGCCATATATTTATTTTTAATATATATATACTTTTATGTAATACCTTTAATAATTGTTTCCTAACATTATTATCTTTTAATATATATAGGTGTATCGTATATACATCCTCTTAGTATTGTGTTTTTCTATATGTTACGAATATATTTTTTTAATAACTATATTATGTATTACTATATCTACGTAGTATTATTTTTTTACTATCATTATTATTCCTAATATAAATATTATATATACATCTTTTAACATCATATAAATATATATATTTTTTAATTTCATTATTGTTATATCTATTTTATACATGTATATATATACTCTTTATATAGTATTATTTATTTATTTATTTTTATTTTTTTTCTTCTTTTTTCTTCCTATGTATAGCATATATTATTGTACTTAATATTTTCACTTGCTTATTACTTTATTTTAATATTATTATTATTTATACATTATACTTCCTACATTTTCGCTTATTACCTTTTAAATACATTTATTTTATTCTTCCCTCACTCGCATCATATATTATTTATTTATATATACACGTACATATATACACTTTCATACATCATTTCTAAATTATTACTTGTATTATTACTATTAATATTATTATTACTATTACTATGCTACCATTCTTTAGTTTTGCATAATGATTGTTTATTACGAGTTCTTTTTAATTTCGAATATTTCCTGTCTTATTCATTATTTTCTTTTATTCGTTTTATTCATTTATCTTTACTCTTATCATTATTATTCACATTCGTATTTATTATGTTATGCTTGTCAATCTGAATTTATTCATGCATCCTTGATTATCTCGTTTCATTACGAATTTAGGTTTTTATCCAACCCCAATAATAATTCTTTCATAAAAGTGATATTCCGTATTTGGTAATTCGAGACAATCGTGCCCTAACTTACTGGGTTTCGATTTTCCTCATTTAATCTAAATAGCGGGATACTCTTTTAAATCGCTATACGAGTTTTGAAAAAAGCTTATTCTCGGAAATACGAAGTGTTGTGCCCTAACTTACTGGGTATGACATTTTGTCATCTCGAAATAACAATTTGTTTTGAAATAAAGGCAATATTCGGTGTTTGAGAATTCAAGAAAACGTGCCCTAACTTACTGGGTTTCGACTACTCTCGTTTACTCTAAAATAACCGGATACCCTTTTAATAAGTTAAAATACGAAAATTTTATATAAAAGGTAAGCTCGCTCTCGAAAATTCAAGATGTCGTGTCCTAACTCACTGGATGTGACATTTTATATTTTGAGACGAGAAGGTTTTTAATATTTGAGCATTTTCTTTACAAAGAGGGATCGTATTTCAATGTCTTTCAAGTTTTCAATCTTCGACACTAAGACGTTAATTAATCAACTAGGTACCAATTTTTGGGCGTATCGAGGGTGCTAACCCTTCCTCGTGCGTAACTGACTCCCGAACTCACTTTCTGATTTTCGTAGACCAAAAATTATCGTTTTAGTAAATCTTAACTTTTATTAAAATGATTAGTTTAAGGTGACCCGATCACACCTCGTCAAAAATGATTGGTGGCGACTCCCGTTTTTTTTTATTTCAAAATCTAAGCCGATTCTCCTTTTTTTCAAAAATATGGTTACGAAAATTGTAATACTCCATACCCTGTCTGAGCGTCAGATCCGAGTTATAAGGTGCTACAAGCAAATACGGAACATTTGATTACTTTTCATAGTCCAAATATCAATTCAATATCACTTTGTTCATATAGTATCAAATACAACATGCAATTCAATTTCGGGTTTATATCGAGCTTATGGAAGCTTAAAACCAATCTGGTATCAATCAGGGATCAAATCGAAATAAGAACAAAAAGATAAGAAAATTTTACAAACAGGGGTCACACGACCATGTTATTTGATCGCGTGAAAGGCTAAGGCTGTGTGGGTCAAAATTCCAAAGACTCAAAAGATGTTACACGGTCGTGTTGTTGGCCCATGTAACAGACTGTAGCTGTGTGAACTAAAACCACCTTAAACGTACAGATCACACGATCATGCCATATGCTTGTGTATGACACACGATTGTGTATCAGGTTGTGTCTATTTTTTGAGGTCTTCCAAAACAAGTTTTCTAACCCTAAATCGCTTATACCACAAACAACATTTTATACCAAGTTTCAACCAGTTCGAAAGCATCAATGTTATGCAAAAAATATTACTTATAATAATCAACCTAAGTGCCTAACCAATATGCCACATTTGACACTTCAATCCAACAATTCAAGTCCAAACATAACATTATATCCAAACAAATCCAATATCCGATACACCTCAAAACAATTAATATAGCATACATCATTTGACCATTTTAAGCACCTTATAATAATAGTTCCATTCAATTATTCAAACATGCACAAAGCTTACCAAATCTATTCAAACTTAGCATACACATACCATTTATTTGCTAGCCTATTTATAGCATATTTTTATCACCACAAAAGCATTATAACATACATACCTATACCCAACAAGGATGACCCAATACCAAGATCCTTATCAACTTATACTTATATACATATTCACATAACATTTAAAATGTTAAATTCATCCAACACATAACATATTCAACAACAAAACTCTCCTAGGTACATACAATGACTAAACAAAAATTATCACCAACTTTTTAGTCCGGGATTGCCATTGAATGTTGATGTAACACCCCGAATTAGGGCCTAGTTGAAACAGTGGTTTCGGAACCACAAATTCGATGTAAAAAAGTTTATTTTTATTATATTTTTATGGCCTGCAATTTTAGGGAATGATTCCGTGAAAATCTCGTTCAGAAATTTTGACATTTGGGCACTCAATTTAGTCGAAAGGACTAAATTGTAAAAAGTGAAAAAGTTGAGTTCTACATGTTAAAAGTGTCTAATTGTTATGAAATTTTAAATTGGAGGACCTTAAATGGTAATTAGACCATTGGATAATTTTTTGGAGAAAAATGAACATGGAAGGGTAAGATTTTAAAGATGAGTAAAAAGGGCATTTTGGTGAATTAGTAATTAAATGGACTAAAAGACAAAATAAAAGCCAAAAACCCTTGTCCATCTTCTCGTTTGGCTGAATGTAGCAAGGAGAAAGCCATGGTTAGGGTTTTCAAGCTTCCAAGCTCCATAGTAAGTGCATCCTAGCCCCGTTTTTAATGTTCTTCACATTTTTGAAGTCCCGGTAACTCGATTTACTTATTTCTACCCATATTTTAAGTTAGGGTTCATGTTTAAAAATTGACCCATGCATGACATGTTAGTATTTTGAATATTAATGGAAGAATATGAAATATTAAACCATGTTTAGCAACTTTTACTAAGTGATTGTACATGAAAATGCATAAAAATGACTAAAATGTAAAAGTTGTAAAATGGGTAGTAATCATGTGAATAAAAGAGAAATGTGGGCTGCTATAAGAGCAATAAAGGTTCGTCTAGTCTTAAAGTACAAGAAAATCGAGCACATTTCATTTTACGAGACTATGGATCAAAGTGCAAATATGTGAAAGTTTAGGGGTCAAAATGTAAATTTGTAAAAGTATGATTTATGGACCCATTTAAATAATTTGAGTAATAAATAAGTTATATTTGTAATGTTAGATCAAGAAAACAAGATTCAGGCTTAGAACGAGGTTAAGCACTAATTTGAAATAAATAGTCGTACTCGAACTCGAGGTAAGTTCGTATGGTAATAATAATGCAATATCATGCTTGAATTATAAGTCTCTATTATTATGGCATAAAGTGTATGATTTAATATATTAGAAGAATTTATGGATGATGAATATGATGTGGAAAATGTAATGAATGTTAAATTACTATTACATGAGTTGTGTGAATTGCTACACGGTTGTACTCGACGAGAATTCGACAAGTAAGTTCATGTAACTCGAAGTAATACTTTTAGAATACTTAAAATATATATTCTTGAATGTGATATAAATTTTGATACTCAATGTATAATAATTCATGAAACATGATTGTATTGAAAAAAAAAGAGGATTTAAATATCCCGGTTGAATGAAAAGGATGTCCGATGGATTTTCCTAAAAAGGAATTGACGGTAAAAAGGATCTAGCCCAGACGGGTGTTCCTTATGTGATCTGGCCTCCCAAAGAATATGTGTTTTAAATGGATTTATCTCGGACAGGTAATTTGAACTAGGATCTGAATTTAGCCTGAACTGTTAATTTAGATCCGAGCTCATTAGAGTAATTGTCATTGCAAGGGATTTAGCCTGGACTGGTAATCCTGACATTGCTCTATGAGTTTATACTACGGGGGATTTAGCCTGGACTAGTAATCCTGCCGTAAGGATTAAGGTTCGCGGGAGTGCACTCGTTGAAAACGTCACTAATATGAATTGACGATAAATGAGTTAGTCTATAAGTGTACTATGGAATGTCCATCGAAAATCTGAGGAATTCAACGGGATTAATATAAGAAATGGAATTGGAATGCTTGTAATGATGAACTCATCTAAGACTATTATTGTCATGTATTGTTATTTGACTAACTTGTATGATTAAGTATGCCATGAGAATTAATGACATTTATATTAAGCTCTATTGTGTAATCGAGTATGGGATCTATGAAATGGTGAGTTCATGATTAGTTGAAAATGATCTTATGATAGTTATCATTGTATTGCACTAAAACAGTTTTGGACAGTAGCAGTAGTTCGAATTTGAAAATCCACCAAAATTTTTGAAAGTTGAACTAGATGTTGAATTAAATATGAAATGAAAGTTTATTGAGTCTAGTTTCACATAGAAGAAACGGTACAAGCAAAAAAAATTCATATTATGAGATTTTTTTTTTGAGATAGATGTAGAATGAGTTTGGAATCCCCTATTTTGACTTAGGAAAATCACTAGAAACTGTAAAAAAAATAATTATTGGTTAGAATTCATATGACTAAGTCCTTAATGAGACCATTTTCAAGAGAATTAGACGGGAACATTACCCGAATCCCGTACTAAGAGATAAATAAATTTTAGTGAAGAAAGGTCGAAGCTGTCAAACAGCGAAATAGGGGAGACTTTAAAGAATAAACTGTACTTATTGGCTAGACCAAAAATTCTAAAAATTTTATGGTAAGAATATATGTAAGTCTAGTTTTAGTGAAAATTATCAGATCTTAATTTGGATTTCCGTAGCTCCAGATATAAATAATTTAGTGACTATGACTAGAGAAAATAGCATGACTAGAATATAAGTAAAAATGTAATTATAGGTGTATTACCTTGAGAAGCATGTTGGCATATTGCTTATTATTTTCATATGGACTTACTAAGCTTAAAGCTTACTCCTTCCCTTTCATTTCTTTAGTGTTGTCAGGTTAGCTCGGGGTTGAAAATCGTCAGAGGCAGCAGCACATTATCAAGTCATCATTTTGGAAGTGTCAACTTATATATATATATGTTAAGCTTTTACAAGTGAGTGGTATGTATAAAGACTTAGTTTTTATGTTAGATGTTATCATGAGTAGCCAAAAGTATTGGCTCATGTTGATTCATTGTATATAGCCATGGGATATGGCTTATAATGTTTTGGCTTATAAGCCTAATTATCCTTACTATTTGTTAATGTGATTATAATTGTTTATTATGGATGAATAGTATAACATATGTGCATGAGAATGCCTTAAGACCATTCGGGGTGGTCATGGCTATGGAATAAATGCGTAAATTGGCATTATGTTGATATTGATTGAATATGGATGTCGAAACCATTTTTTATTTTGAAAAACGGGGATCAACTTTAAAAAAAATAGGGAGTCGTCGCCAATCCTTTTTGTTTAGGTGTGATCAAATCACCTATAAAACCTTTTAAAATATTGATTTTGGCCTACGAAATTCAAGAAAACGGGTTCAGAAGTCGGTTACGTGTGAGGAAGGATTAGCACCCTCGCAACGCCCAAAATTGGTAACTTATTGATTAATTAATGTCCTAATGTCGAAAATTTGAAAAGATTTTAAAATAAAATCCCTTTAAAAAATGTTTGGATAACTCGAAGTGAATATTGAGATTCTCTTGTTCCGAAGAAATAAAATATCATATCCAGCACGTTAGGATACGAAATTTCAAACCCTCGATACTAAGATCATCTCATGATTTCCAAAACTCATGCATTAAAATTTTAAAAAGGATATTCGGTTGTTTGGTCAAACGGAAAATCGAAGCCCAGCACGTTAGGGCACGATTTCTCGAATTTCTAAACACGAAATATTGCCTTGTTTTGAGAACTGTTGAATAACATGTAACAATGTATTTTTATTTAAAACTATGATTTGTGAATAAAATCATTACGCTAATAAATTATAAAACACAAATACTAAAAAAACAATTCACGAAAATTACATGATGGACCAATTTTAAAGCTAATATAGACAATCAAAAGAAAGGATAATAATAGAATATAGTTAATAGCACAAATAATACATCAATGCTAAGACTAACATGACAATAATAATAATAATAATGATAAAAATAGCAAAATCCAAATCTTGAAGAAGTGAACAAATCAATAAAAAAACATAAAGCAAATAATGACAATTCATAAAATATGTACATAGATAAAATAAAACTAAGAAATCAAATAAAACTTTATATAAAAAAATTAAATATAAAAATAAAATAAGAATATATATATAAAAAATAAATAAATAAATGATATAAAAAATAACTAACAAAACAATTTATGGAAAATTTTAAAATTGATAATATGTATACATGTATATTAGTAAAAAGTAAATCATATATTTAAAATAAATAATAACCTTAGATAAATAATAAAATGATTTTTAAAAAAAAAACAATAAAGGACACAACAAATTTTAAATTTCATTAAAAAAAAGGTTTAAACTGAATAATACATAAAAGATAATATATATTAAAAAAATATGCATATAATAAAATAACCTAATGTAAATAATTAATAAAAAATGAAATAATTTAATATAAAATAGTAAAATAAATAACAAATAAATAAAAAAGGTTAAAGTTCAATGAAATAGGGACTCAATCAGAACAAAAATAAAATCAGAGGTAAGAAAGACAAAGAAATCAGTGTATAAGGACCAAATTAAAATATGTGCCACATCATAGGGACCCACTGGGAAATTATGCCCTACCACCAAAACGGTGTCGTTCCAATATACGCATTTAAATGGCTTAAGGACCAGATCAAAACAAAAATTAAATTTCTGGGCTAAAATAAAAATAAAAGAAAAATATAAATGGGACGAGATTGCATAGCAATGAAAATGTGGAAGGACCTAGGGAGCAAATTGCCCCTTTATTAAAAACATGCGGATCCTCTTCAGGTCGGGTCACTCGCACGGATCCCCCTTTAAACGACGCCATTTTGCACTTTAAAAGCCTAAGTGAAACGACGCCGTTTCATGAAGGCTATTTAAGCAATTTAAAAAAAAACATTTTATCCTTCAAAATAAAAAAATCCCAAAAACTCTCCCCACTTTTCTCAACCTAGGTGATTTTCGGCCTAGCTCCGGTACAGTCTGCCGCAGCGCCCGCCGCCGTCAGCGCCACCGCATACGGCGGCCGAAAGGCCGAAAACCTCCATTTTCAGATGAAATAGATAAAACCAATAGAAATCACCTTTTGAAAACTGTTTTCTATTTTTTATTCAAGCGTTCGTAACCTTTTACAGAAACGTATTCGGCTTTTTATAGCCGAACGAAAATAAAATACAAAATACCAGCCTTTTTTCTTTTTTTTCATTTTTTTACTGTATATTGCTGTATATTACTGTTATTATTGTTGTTTTTGTCGTTTTTCGCAGGTACAAAGGCCGTGTGGATATACGGAGGGGAGCGACACACGTAGAGGTCTTTATTGTGGCAATTAGCCCTAGGGATTTCTGTTTGCCAAAAATTGGTCCAATTTCAGGCCATGGGATTGGGCGTAGGTTTTTTAGGTTGGTTGTAATGGGCAATGTAATGGGTCATGGTTATTGGGTTTTTCATGCAGGCTCGTTGCTTTGTAAAAGGATGTTTGGACATTTAATTTATTTTTAATTTCTGATTTTTTTTTGGTATGGGCCCGGGCTAAATTGTCCCATTACAATGGACATTTGTTGAATAAGTAGAGATTAATTATTGGGTAATATGTTATGGTTGATTGTTAAAAACCTGCCTTAATGAGGCATCCTAAATCATTAAAATGATGCTATGATATGTGTCTTTAAAGTGGTTAAGTTTGTGAAAGATTAAGGCAACAAAAAGGCTTGGAAAATAGCCTAATGCTAGCCACACGGGCAGAGACATGGTCATGTGTCTCAGTTGTGTGGAGGACACGGTGTAACGCCCCCACGCCCGAGACCATCGCCGGAGTCGAGCTTGAGGGGTTACCGAACATAATTTATCAAATTAAGAACTTCAAATCATTTGTTTCTACATTCACAGCTTTCTAGCTACCCGCGTCACAGTTACAAGAAAAATCATATCTCGAGTTAAAAAACTAAAAATCAAGATCCATAAATTTTCCCTGAATCTAGACTCATATATATATTTACTAATTTTTTTCTAGAATTTTTTGTTGGGCCAATTAGTACATTTTATTAATTAAAGTCTCCCCTGTTTCAGGGTTCGACTGCTCTGATCTCTGTGTATTACGAATTAGATATCTCTCTATACAGAATTTCAATGACTATGAGGTTTGTTTCTATTAAAACTATACTCAATAAGGAATCTGTAAATATAAATAAAAACTTCTAATTATGTTTTTAAAATTTATTATGAATTTTTAAAGTCAGAATAGGGGATCCAGAAATCACTCTGGCCCTGTTTCACAAAAGTTTAAATATCTCATAAAATATAATATATATGCCTTTTTTGTTCAATTAACATGAAAATAGACTCATTAAGCTTAAATTTCATAACTTACTCATCATTTAGTTCCATTTATACTATTTTTAGTGATTTTTCACATTTATGTCATTGCTGCAGCAATATTCTGTTTTAAGGCAAGTTTCATCTTTCCATGAATTTTTATGAACTAGATAACCTATTAAACTTCCATGATATCAAACATGATCTAAATTAGCCATCACCATGACTTATCAATATCAAACATTTTCTCAACCAAACATGGCCATATCATAAAATTATTTACACAAAATAGGTATATTGCTATACATGCCATACTTAAGTAGTTTGTACAAGCCATTTACCAAGATAAAAGTCCTTTGGATAGTGTGATCGAACTTTCGACCTGTCCCGATTCCTGAGCCGGCTTGTTCAAAACTACAGTGAATGAAAAGGAAAGAGTAAGCATAAATGCTTAGTAAGTTCATATGGAAATAACAAGTAACATAACAATACAATCATACCAAACAACCTTAACATGGTATCACCAAAACATTTATCACATTTCTAAATATCATTCATCATCTTACGATCTTATCGTTGTTGTATCTATTTCCAACCCGAGGGTTAAGAACGTACCTGTCCAAAGTGTCCATTTCACAACACTTACCCAAAACGTCACTTATATCTTAAGTGCTCTTCCATTAAACTAGAAATTTCACCCGTTGAACACATCGGAATATAACTCGGATACATGGATAATTTGCACATAAGTGCCACATATGTAATCAAGAAATCATGTAACCCGCCCCTAAGTGAACTCGGACTCAACTCAATGAGCTCAGGCGTTCGCATCCATAAATGAACTCGGACTCAACTCAACGAGTTCGGATGCCTAGTTACATCTCACGAACTCGGACTCAACTCAACGAGTTCGGACATTTGCATCCATAAGTGAACTCGGACTCAAATCAACGAGTTCGGATGCTCAACCATCCTATGACATGTCACTTGTATCCTAACCTACTCCTAAGGTTCAAACGGGCTTTTTCCCTCGATCTCACATTTTCCGTCTTCCATGGAATATCGGAACCGATACTCGGTAGCAATTCATATTTATCAAGTAGTAAACATAATTTGCATATTACTCAACATTAACCACAAAGCATAATATTTCACGATTAAAAATCAGCATATCATATAATTAACATAAATAACTTAAAAATAACAATTATGCTATAGTATTTACACATGAACTTACCTTGGTACCAAAATATAAAGATTTTGCAATTTAGTCCACAATCTTTTCTTTTCCTCGATCGCGACTTGAATCTCGTTTCTCTTGATCTATAATACCAAATTAATCTTATTTAATACATACATTCATCAAAACAACATTTAATACGAACTTTGGAAAATTACACTTTTGCCCCTAAACTTTTACATAATTACACTTTTGCCCCTAGGCTCGGGAATTAAACTTTATTCCTTATTCTTATGTTTTATAACATGCTGATCACTTTTCCCTTCTATGGCAACATCAAATTCACACTCTAACATGTACTTATGACTATTAGGTATTTTTACCGATTAAGCCCTTTTACTCGTTTTCGCTTAAAACCGAGTAGTACAAGTTGTCTAACATAATTTAAAACCTCATATTCTATCATAAAACACCAAAATATAAAAATTTCACCTATGGGTATTTTTTCAAATATAAACCCTAGGTTGAATTATTGCTAGCATAAGCTTAATCGAGCTTCTGGGATTCCAAAAACGTAAAGAACATTAAAAACGGGGCTTGGAATCACTTACTATGGAGCTTGAAAGTTGAAGAAACCCTAGCTATGGAGAGAGGGAGAATTCAGCAGCAACTAAGGAGGATGATGACCAATTTTGTGTTATTTTTCCCATTTTATTTCATTTAATATCCAAATGACCAAAATGCCCCTCCTTACTAAACTTTCAAAAATTCCTTCCATGTCCTAATTTTTTCCATGAATTTAAAATTGGTAAAATTGCTATTTAAGACCTCCTAATTAATATTTCAATGCAATTTCATACTAAAAACTTCTAGAATGCAAATTTTGCAACTTATTCGATTTAGTCCCTACTTTCAATTTAAGCACTTTAGGCATAGAATTTCATCACGAAATTTTCACACAATCATGCAATCATATCATAATCACCAAAGTAATTATAAAATAATTATTTCTATCTCGAATTTGTGGTCACAAAACCACTATTCCGATTAAGCCCTAATTCAGGATATTACACACGGCCTAGCACACGGACGTGCGGCCTGGCGGTGTGGTTCAATTTGTTTTGCTGACGTCATAAATAAAGAGTTACATGGCTTAAGGACACGGATGTGTTGAAGACACACGGGCGTGTCACTGTGTCCGCAACGGCGTGTGACCTTGTTTCATGATATTTTTTCTAAGTTTTCTCAAAACTTTCCTAAGTTCTCGGTTTAGTCCCTACCCGCCTTTAATGCATGTTTAGAGCCTTGGTAGCTCGTGTAAGGGACATGATACATGTGATTGAATGTTTTTAATTTAAATGAAATTTTATGGCCCGTTTTATGAAATGGTGTATGTTCAAGTTTGGTAACGCCTCGAACCCTGTCCCGGCATTGGATACGGGTAAGAGGTGTTACATTTAGTGGTATCAGAGCTATGGTTTAGTCAGTTTTTGGACTAACCTAGCGTGAATGAGAGTCTAGCTATACATACCACCAATCTGTGATAGTGTGATGTCTCTCGACGCGAATGAGAACCATATTGTTTGGACAGATGTACTCTCCAACCGAGCTACATCGACCATGTTAAATGTGATGCTAAGGTTTTCGGGTGAAGTATAGTCATGATAAGCATGAATTTAGAAAATTATGAATAAAATTTCATGATATACGTGATAACATGTAAGATGGAAATTCATGTTGCTATGAATACCCATACTGGTTTGATGCTCATTTGATGTTGTACACTTGACTTACTTTATTAAGTGAATGTGATAAATGGAAATCAACAAATGTATGAAAAAGGAGTATATTATGATGAGCTTACCTATGTTTAATCGATAATTTCATGATGTATATGATTGATTTATTTGAACGAATGCATGTGTTTGAGTAACTTATCAAAAATATTGATGGAATAAATGTCTACGTATGCTTGTTTGAATAAGTATGATTGGCAAACTCGCATAGCTTAAATAAATGTGCTAAATTTATTAAATCAAGTTATATGACTATAATGATATGTATATGATGATGTGCTGGATGAGAGCTTAGATTATAGTACACTCATCTATGTTTGTGAAATTGTTACTATAATTATGAAATGGTGTCATATGTATATGCGTATGAAAGACGAGTTAGGGATCTTACAACCCCACCCTGTTGCCAGAGTGGTGCTTATAAAGGATTTTACAAGATCTGTGGGATAAGCTCCCAAGTGTGAAACCAAAGAGTTCAGTTGTGGAACGATTATAAATATGGTCAGAGTTTGTGAATGAATTGATAAGTAAAGACAGAACTAGAAATGTATCAAATTGATTTAAAGATTTTTCGGTTTACGAAATATCATAATGAGAGAAGAAATTAACCGTGGCAAATTGACTTATTCAGACACGAGGTTAAAAGAAGGTGGTAATCGAAATTCCTTCTGAACTTATTTTCTTTAGTGAAAGGAATAATACGGGATTAGTGATGACAGAAATAATCGAAGGAATAATATTTGAAATGTATGATATTTGAGTGTAACAACTTAAAGTGAGCGGATTATGACTGTTTCTCTTGAGGTACCCTAAGGATTCATTTATTCTCGGAAGTGTTATTATGACTATCTATCTTCTAATAAATTGTTATTGTACGAGGATGTTTTCTAATCTTGATGTTTGAAGAAAGCATTGATAACTTGATTGGTTTATAATTGGTGTTGTTCTATTTCTCTCGGGTATTCTATTACATTCCGTCTATTGAGACTTTATGAGAAAATACACATGACGTTATGATTCTGTTTCTTCTAATTATTGCTCTGTCTGATATATATATACATATATGGGAAGTATATTGTTCTTGTCATATCTATTCCCAGTGAGTTTGAATGATGTATTCTTTCGAATTTCTTGTCTCTGAGGAATTATCAATATCTTTCATGTTTTCTTATGAGTTTTGTTCACGATCTACCTTTATGGTATTGGATTTTGGATTTCTGAATCTTAGGAGTTTCTTTATCTTGGATTTCTCTGTCTTGGACCTCTTTATTTGGTTTTCTTGTCATTTTTATTCTGTAAATTATTAATCATGACTTATATCTAAAGTGAGTTCTTTGGCCTAATGACTATGTCAATTACAACTATGTTTTCGATTTGATTTTAGCAACATGATGTTCCAGTATCTGGATTTCTTTTCTCGAGTAAGTTAATTAAAGTTAATGCCTTCAGTCGGGATATTCTTGTTATTCTGAGTTAATGTATTTGAAGTGGTCTTTTGATTAGCATGATAAGTGAATTTTGAATGATTACTTGTTGGATCATTTTATCGACTGGAAGAGAAGATTTCTTGAAAAGTCATTTATTGATGATTAAGACTGACTTGATTGTTCAATCGGTAATCGATTATTGTTTGGAGGATTAAATGAGATATTTATGTCTGGGAATAAGATTTCATTTCCTTATAGGTAAAGGACGGACAGTTTGAATGAAAAGTATATAGTTCTTAGAAAGCTTTGATATAATTTAAGGCTGTTTTGAACGATAGAAATTTCCTTCTTACGAAAGTTGAAATGTTTATTACTTGTTAGAAAGGCTTGGTCAGATGAGAATATTATTAACCGAAGCCTTTGAACTGATTTAGTCTACATTGGGTAAAGACTCCTCAACCTTTAGTGATGTGTTATAAGACTATAAGGCAATATGATAGCTTAAAGTATCTGATGTTAAAGACAAATCTAAATTGTGATAGCGTAGATGACTTGAGTTAGTTATTGTATGATCTTTGAGAAAAGAAAAATGTGATTACAAGTGCTTGGATAGAAAATCCAGAGCTTATATAGAGAGAGTTTGCAAGAAAACTCGTAGGAGTGATGTATTGGTGCTCGAGTTTGGAACTCAACATTTTTTATCTTTTTATTTAAATACATGAATTGTTATCAGAATTATTCTTATATTTGAAAGAGAAAGATGTTTTGTGGCTTGTTGTTAAATGTTTGATGAAATTTGTAAATCATTTCGGTATGTGTTGAATTTTCTCTTAACGGATCAATGGAATCATATATCTCCGAGATTGTCAGATTTTTTAATATGCTAGTTCTCTTTAAGCAGATTGAGATCAAGATTCAGTTGATGTGTGGTATAACAAAAAATTGCTCATGACTTTAGTATGAGAAATTAAAGAGCTAAGGATTAAGCAAAGCCTGAGTAAAAGTTTTTTAGCAATGATTATGAGATAGTGGAGTTTATGTGAAAACCAAACCACTCTTCTGGTAAGATTTTCGAGGACGAAAATCCTTAAAGAGAGAGAATTGTAAAATCCCGAATTAGGGCCTAGTCAGAACAGTGGCTTCGGGACCACAAATCCGACGTAAGAAAGTTTATTTTTAGTATATTTTTATGGTCTACAATTTCACGGAATGATTTCGTGAAAATCTCGTTTGGAAATTTTGACGTTTGGGCACTCAATTTAGTCAAAAGGACTAAATTGTAAAAAGTGTAAAAGTTGAGTTCTACATGTTAGAAGTGTCTAATTGCTATGAAATTTTAAAATAGAGGTTCTTAAATGGTAATTAGACTATTGGATAATTTTTTGGACAAAAATGGACATGGAAGGGTAATTTTAAAGATGAGTAAAAAGAGCATTTTGGTAAATTGATAATTAAATGGACTACAAGACAAAATAAAAGCCAAAAACCCTTGTCCATCTTCTTGTTTGGCCGAATGTAGCAAGGAGGAAGCCATGGTTAGGGTTTTCAAGCTTCCAAGCTCTATAGTAAGTGCATCCTAGCCCCGTTTTTAATGTTCTTTACATTTTTGAAGTCCTAGTAACTCGATTTACCTATTTCTACCTATATTTTAAGCTAGGTTCATGTTTAAAAATTGACCCATGCATGAAATTTTAGTATTTTGAAGATTAATGTAAGAATATGAAAGATTAAAGCATGTTTAGCAACTTTTATTAAGTGATTTTACATGAAAAATGCAAAAAAGGACTAAAATGTAAAAGTTGTAAAATGGGTAGTAATCATGTGAATAAAAGAGAAATGTGGGCTGCTATAGGAGCAATAAAGGTTCAGCATAGGCTTAAAGTACAAGAAAATTGAGCACATTTCATTTTACGAGACTAGGGACCAAAGTGCAAATATGTGAAAGTTGAGGGGTCAAAATGTAAATTTTTAAAAGTATTATTTATGGACCCATTTAAATAATGTGAGTAATAAATAAGTTATATTTGTAATGCTAGATCAAGAAAACAAGATTCAGGCTTAGAACAAGGTTGAACGAGGTTAATCACTAATTCGAAATAAATAGTCGTCCTCGAACTCGAGATAAGTTCGTATGGTAATAATAATGTAATATCATGCTTGAATTATAATTCTCTATTATTATGGCATAAAGTGTATGGTTTAATATATTAGAAGAATTTATGGATGATGAATATGATGTGGAAAATGTAATGAATGTTAAATTACTATTACATGAGTTGTGTGAATTGCTACAAGGTTGTACCCGACGAGAATTCGACAAGTAAGTTCATGTAACTCGAAGTAATACTTTTAGAATACTTAAAATATATATTCTTGAATGTGATATAAATTTTGATACTCAATGTATAATAATTCATGAAACATGATTGTATTGAAAAAAAAAGAGGATTTAAATATCCCGGTTGAATGAAAAGGATGTCCGATGGATTTTCCTAAAAAGGAATTGACGGTAAAAAGGATCTAGCCCGGACAGTTGTTCCTTATGTGATCTGGCCTCCCAAATAATATGTGTTTTAAATGGATTTAGCTTGGACGGGTAATCCGAACTAGAATCTGAATTTAGCCTGGACTGGTAATTCGTATCCGTTAGAGTAATTTTCATTGCAACGGATTTAGCCAGGACTAGTAATCCTGACATTGGTCTATAAGTTTATACTACGGGGGATTTAGCCTGGACTAGTAATCTTGCCGTAAGGATTGAGGTTTGTGGGAGTGTGCTCGTTGAAAAGGTCACTAATATGAATTAACGATAAATGAGTTAGTACGCTATAAGTTTACTATGGAATATCCATCGAGAATCCAAGGAATTCAATGGGATTAATATGAGAAATGAAATTGGAATGCTTGTAATGATGAACTCATCTAAGACCATTATTATTATGTATTGTTACGTGACTAACTTGTATGATTGAGTATGGCATGAGAATTAACGACGTTTATATTAAGCTCAATTGTGTAATCGAGTATGGGATCCATGAAATGGTGAGTTCATGATTAGTTGAAAATGATCTTATGATAGTTATCATTGTATTGCACTAAAACAGTTTTGGAAAGAAGCAGTAGTCCGACTTTGAAAATCCACCAAAAATTGTGGAAGTCGAACTAGAGGTTAAATTAAATATGAAATGAAAGCTTATTGAGTATGTTTTCACATAGAAGAAACAATATAAGCAAAATAATTTTATATTATGAGATATTTGAATTTTTGTGAGACAAATTCAGAATGAGTTTGGAATCCCTTGTTCCGACTTGGGAAAATCACTAGAAATTTTAAAAAAAATAATTATTGGTTAGAATTCATATGAATAAGTCCCTAATGAGACTATTTTTAGGAGAATCAGACGGGAACATTATCCGAATCCCGTACTAAGAGATAAGTAAATTTTGGTGAAGAATGGTCGAAGCTATCAAACAGTAAACTGTACTTATTGGCTGAACCAAAAATTCTGAAAATTTTATGGTAAGAAGATATTTGAGTCTAGTTTCACATAAAATTAGCAGATCTTAATTTGGAGTTCCGTAGCTCTAGATATACATAATTTTGTGACTATGACTCTAGAAAACAATATGACCAGAATATAAGTAAAAGAGTAATTATGGTTGTATTACCTTGAGAACCAAATTATTTATATCTTGAGCTACAGAATTCCAAATTAAGATCCGCTTGATGTTTTTGAAACTAGACTAAAATACCTTTCTACGATAAAATTTTCAGAATTTATGGTTTATCAAATAAGTACAGTAAAATTTTCAAATTTATCCCTATTATACTATTTGACAGCTTCAACCTTTCCTTACTAAAAATTATTTCTCTTAGTACAGAATTTGGATGATGTTTTCGTTTGTTTCTATTGCAAATAGACTCATTAAAAATTTAAAAATATAAATTTAATCCCCTAATAATTTTTTTTACAATTTTTGATGATTTTCCAAAGTCAAAACAGGGGAACCCGAAATCATTCTGCCCTTGTCTCACAAAATTTATTATATCTCATAATTTAAAATTTCATTGGTTACACAGTTTCTTCCATGAAAAACTAGACTAAATAATTAATTTCATTTTTTATTTAACCTCTAACTCAGTTTCCACTATTTTTGATGATTTTTCAAAGTTAGACTACTGCTGCTATCTAAAACTATTTTAGTGCAAAATGTTGATTTCCAAGTTTATAACACCCTTATTTCCTTTCTCTACAATTTTTTTTCACATCATTTTCTCTTATTTATCTTATTTCTCGATAGCAAGCAATTTTGGCTTTTCATTGAATCTCATTTTCTGCATTTCGAGTACACACATGGTATCATTTCTGATGCGTAAGCACTCCTAAGCCTCAAGAACTTAAAAACCGACCAACATATCTTTAAATTTATCACTTAATTCATTTTTAATCAACCAATTTCGGATGGAACTCGACTAGAAACCTAAAAAACCTTACCTTGCTTGAGTAACCATGACTTCGCACAATCATAGCATCAATTCAAAACCACCAGCCCCTTGATTAACTCCTACACACCAAAAAGGAATCTCCCTTTTAGAGATTAACCAAGAATGATTAACAATAGACAAAACCGTTACTTACCGAACACGCACAACCAACGATGAACAACCGAATCAATTGGACAAAAAAGAAGAAAGAAACGAAAGGGGAAAAAATAATGGAAATTTTGGCAACAACTAGGGGAAAGAATCTGCAGAGGATAGAAAAAGAAGAAGAAAACGTAAGAAAAAGTTTGGGAAATTGGAGAGAAAACCAAAACTCTATTATTATTATTATTATTTTTCAACAAAAGGATAATCAGATTATTTTCTAATAACCTCTCCCCAATTATCTCCTAAAATCACTCCCTATTAAGCCACTAAAACACAACTACTCAGCATTTTGCCCCAACACAACTCTTAGCATTGGAGCAAAAATACTTTCTCCATACCATCACAAAAAATTGAACACAGGAGCTCTAACACTCCAACACTCCACTTAACCACCAGACCAACAAGCCTATTTTGATATAAACTTACCAACAATTAAACTTAAGCCCTTTGCACAAGGTTAAGGCTTTATTTATAAAAATACCAAAATTTTCCCAAGTAAGGCTTGAACTTGGGACCTCACACACATACCCAGAACACTTAACCACTGAAGCAGATACTCAATTGTATGTCACACATACACGAAATCAAAAATTAAAATTTTTGGGCGTTACAACTCTACCCCCTAAAAGAAAATTTCGTCCTCAAAATTTACCTGATCAAAACAGATGTACTGCTGACACATCGTATCCTAAGGCTCCCACGTCGCCTCCTCAGTACTATGATTACACCATAAGACCTTTACCAGAGGGATAGACTTCCTTCGCAGAACCTTAACGTCATGATCAAGAATCTGAATTGGCTCCTCTTCAAAGGTCAAGTCTGGCCTCACCTCAATGTCCTCAATAGGAATAATATGAGTAGGATTAGAGCGATAACGCCTCAACATAGAGATGTGGAAGACATCATGAATCTGATCCAACTCCGGAGGTAGTTCCAATTGATAAGCAACTGGTCCCATTCGCTTCAAAATACGATAAAGTCCAATAAACCTAGGGCCCAACTTGTCTTTACGACCAAACCTCAGTACCTTCTTCCATGGCGAGACCTTGAGAAATATGAAGTCCCCCACGGAATACTTAATATCTTGACGCTTTAGATCCGCATAGGATTTCTGTCTGTCAGATGCCGCTTTCAGACGATCTCGAATCAGTCTAACCTTATCCTCAGTCTCTGATACTAACTCAAGACCCAGAATACGTCGCTCGCCCAACTCAGTCCAACATAAATAAGTGCGACACTTAAGACCATACAGTGCCTCGTAAGGTGCCATCTGGATACTAGATTAGAGACTGTTATTATAGGCGAACTCCGCTAGTGGCAGATAATCCTCCCAACTACCTCGGAAATCATTAACATAGCTATTGAATTTGAGCCTTAATCTCTACAAGCTCTTTTGGTGCCATTCGATAGGGAGTGATGAACACTGAAGCTGTACCTAGAAGTAGCTCAATCCCAAATTCCAACTCACGATTCGGAGGTAACCCTGGTAGCTCCTCTGGTAGGACGATCGAAAAATCCTTTACCATTCTGATATCCTTAATTGTAGAATCCCTACAATCCAAAACACTGACATAGGCCAAGAATGTCTCATATCTCTTACGAACCATCTTCTCTACCACCAGTGCAGAGATCACATTAGATAAGTAATTCTGGTGTTCTTCAATCATGAATACCTCCTTATCCTCCTCAGTTCTTAGTATGACCCTCTTAGTCACACAGTCCAAGCTAACAGGATGCTTAATCAACCAGCCCATCCCCAGAATTAGGTCGAACTCCCCAAATGGAAACTCTATCTAATCAGCTAGGAAGATTGCCCCTTGTACCTCTAAAGGAACATCCCTATACAGTTTACTAACTCTAGTAGATTGCCCTAATGAACTCAGTACCGTAACCTCACTCGTAGTGCTCTCAACTGAAATCCCCAAGTTTCCAGATATGTTGCTAGCTATGTATGAGTGAGTAGACCCTATGTCTATTAAGGCAATATACGGTACATCAAGAATAAAGAACATACTCGTGATGATGTCTGGAGCATCTCCATCCTCTCGGTGACAAGCAGCATAAATTAGGACCGGCTGTCTCGCCTCAGCCTGTCCAGCACCTCTGCCCGGTGCTCTTTTCCCATGACCCATACCATTACCACCTCTGTCCTGTCCACGGCCCCTCGGTGGCTACTATACTACCTTCTTTAGCTGTGCCGTACCAGTATCCGGAGCTTGCATCTGATTGGCCCTCAGCGAAAACTCCCTAATACGGTGCTCCAATGACCCACACTGCAAGCACGCCCCAGTCCTTCTCCAACACTCACCTTGATAGTGTCTACCATAATCAGTACATGGCTGCAGTCTAGTAATAGTAACAGGGGGCCCAGCTCTAACCGACTCATTAGCTTTGGCCTTTTTCTTAGGCCTCTGTACAGAACTTGAGGGTTCCTTCTTGTTCTTACCCTTCTCGCGGTCACAGTTCTGGTGCTCAGCACGCTTAACGTCCTTGGCAATATCCATGTTCTCCTTCTGTGGAGCTATTAGGACTCTTAAATTATCTCTGAGTCCATTATCAAAACGAATACATCGCTCACACTCAGAGGCCACCATACCTCGCGTATAGCGGCTCAGTCGCAGGAACTCAGCCTCATACTCAGCCATTGATTGATCTCCCTGAGTTTGTGACACCCCTAAAGTGACCCTAGTCGGAAAGCGGTCTCGGGACCGCTAGACCGAGTCACCAAATTATTTGAATGTGATAATTATTGCCTAAAATATGTGAATATAAATGTGTGAAAGTTTTAAGCTTCGATTTAGTTAATTGCATGTGAATTTAGTTGATAGGACTTATGTGAGAAAATTTAGAAATGTGCTAGGCAAATGCAAGTGGCCTAATAGTGCATGTAATCAAAGGGGTGGACTTGCATGTCAATTTCCCCCATTTAAGTACTAGTGGCCGGCCATGGCAAGGGATGATGGGCAAAACATGTCATGAAACATGTTGTGTTAATGGAAAAATAAAATAAGAAGCATGGGCAAAACATGTCATGAAACATGTTGTGTTAATGGAAGAATAAAATAAGAAGCATGGTCAATAAACTAATAAGAAATTGAAGGAAGAAAACAAAGAGAAAAAAATGTGTTCATCATTCTCATGCATGACCAAAAAAAAAGGAAAAAAAAAGAAGAGAAAAGCTCTCATGTTGTTCTTGGCCGAATAGGAGAAAGAAAAAGAAGGAAAAAGAGCTTTCAGGAAATCGGCTATGGTGGTTTGATAGACTAAGGTATGTTTGATGATGTTCCATGAGAGATGCATGCATGTTTTAGTAGTTAGCTTGAGTTCTAAATAGCCCATGGTTCAAATCTTTACTATGTCATGGAGATGATATTCGGCCAAGGTGGATTGGTGTTGATATCATTTGCATGCTAAAAGGTGGCCATATGACCTATCAAACTCCTTGTCATATTCGGCCATAAGCTAGCAAAATGAGACTTTAATGAGTTAAATTTGTTTGAATTAAGCTCAAGAGCAAAGGGGAACTAAATCTGATAAAGGGAAGGAAAAAGTGGTCGAATAGCCGCCGAAATCGTTCGACAACATCCGAGGTAAGTTTTAAGTGATTAAACGTTGAGTAAATTCAATCATAATAGGACATAATGAGTTGATTTAATAAGATATGATGTGGCCATGATATGTCTTAAACTCAAATGGTAAGTTCATATGTATTTGGACTTGGAAATTTAAGAGCAAATTGTAATAATTTGCTATGGACAGCAGCAGTAACGTGATTTTAGAAAATCACTATAAATTGTTGGTGTGGAATTATAGGCTGAATAAAATATGTAATCAAGGCTTAATTAGTCTAGTTTCTTATAAAAGAGACCTTGTGAGCAAAGAAATTTCCTATAAAGAGATATTTAAAGTTGTGTGAGACGGTGTCAGAATGACTCCGAAATCCCCTGTTCTATTTTTAGAAAATCATTATAAATTGTACAAAAATGGTTATAAGATAAAATTTATATTCTTAAACTCCTTAATGAGTCTAGTTTCAAATGAAATCAAATACAACACATTTTGAATTCTGTAAAATGAGAAATTTGATTCATAGTGAAGAGTGGTCAGATTAGTCAAATAGTGAAACAGGGGAAACTTTAAGAAAAATCTGGTATTGATTGGCCAAACCTAAAATTCTGGAAATTTTATGGATGGAAGATATTCGAGTCTATATTTAGGAAAAATTAACGGCAAGTGATTTGGAGTTTTGTAGCTCCGGTTATAAAGAATTTAGTGACCATTGCTCAGGAAAACAGCTCGTAGTGAATATGTGATTTTGTTGTAAACATGGATAAAACTTGTTTTAGTTGCTCATAAGCTATTGATTAAACCCATACTTGAATTCTAAATCGTGATATTGTAAGCTTATGAGTATTCGAATATGAAATGATAGTATGGTGTAAAATTGAATTATTCATTGGGAAATGATTAATGTAGATTCGGCCAAGACAAAGTGTACATGATAGTATATGAGATAAGGCCGAATGGCCAATGTGATGAATGTGAAAGTGTATATATATGTGATAAGGCCTAATGGCCAATGTGATGAATGTGAAAGTGTATATATATGTGATAAGGCCTAATGGCCGATGTGATGAATGTGAAAGTGTATATATGTGATAAGGCCCAATGGCCGATGTGATGAATGTGAAAGTGTATATATGTGATAAGGCCGAATGGCCAATGTGATGAATGTGAAAATGTATATATATGTGATAAGGCCGAATGGCCAATGTGATGAATGTGAACATGTGTATGTGTGATAAGGCCGAATGGCCAATGTGATGAATGTGAACATGCATATATGAGATAAGGCCGAATGGCCAATGTGATGAATGTGAACATGTGTATGTGTGATAAGGCCGAATGGCCAATGTGATGAATGTGAACATGTGTATGTATGATAAGGCCGAATGGCCAATGTGATGAATGTGAACATGCATATATGAGATAAGGCCGAATGGCCAATGTGATGAATGTGAAAGTGTATATATGTGATAAGGCCGAATGGCCAATGTGATGAATGTGAAAGTGTATATATGTGATAAGGCCGAATGGCCAATGTGATGGATGTGGAAGTGTATAAATGTGATAAGTCCCGAAGGGCAATTGTGTCAGTACTAGATCCGGGTTAAAACCCCGCAGGCTTTATGCGAGAATATTATCCTGATTAATGTCCGTAGGCTTCGTGCTCGTACTATATTCGAGCTTTAAAGACCCGACGGCTAAATGCTAGGATTCAAGTAAGACTTTGATATTGAGTATCTGCATTAAGTTACCATCAAATAAGTATTATGTATTCAAGATGTTCAGGTACGTATTACTTACTCATCGGTGGAGTGATTTCGAGGTGAATTATCAGTATCAAAGAGGTAGGTAAATGTGATTAATATTATAACTCCAAATGTGAGAATGATCTAATTGGTAATGGTATGTTTGTATAATAAAGTATGCGATGAAATATTCTTATGTATTAGTGCATATTCTGCCCAAAAGCCTTATGATCTGAGTATGGGTTGGGTTCAGCTAGATGTGCCAGTACAAGGTAAGGATTATGATTTGTAAGCTTACATATATGTGATAAGGAATATGTTGGTTCTTTATGTGCCTATGGTAATTTAGTACTTGTCATGTTGAAATACTTAAAAGTATGGATGTGATTATGAACAAGTGGAAAGGATTATTGAAAGTTGAAAATCGATGAAGAATGTGCTTTGGAAATATTTGACCATCTAGGTCATTATTATTCGAAAGTATATATGTGGCAGCCAAGTGTTGCGTTTAATGATATTATAGATCGAGATGAAGCTCTAGATTAACTTCATCGAATAGTTGAAATGAATGACCAATGATAGTGATTGAGAACACTTTGTTTTGCTTAAAACTTACTAAGCATTAAATGCTTACTCCGTTCTTTGAATCTCTGTTTTATAGATTTTGGTTCGTCAGCTATCAGACTCGGGATTATTGAAGTCGAAGTCGCCCACACTATCAAAACCCTTTTGGTACACTTTTGGTTGAACTCTGAAAATGGCATGTATAGGACTACCCTTTTTGTTGTGGGTCATGGACCCTTTGGATTTGTATAATTTTGGATAGCCATGCGAAAATGGCTTATATATGTTTGAGCATAATGTTATAATCATTTGGTATGGATATGCTTAACAAGGATTGGCCATGGGAATGGTTAATCACTATCATAATTTGTGCTATTTATGCTAAAAGGGCTAGTTGAATCATGGAAACTATGAAATAGGTAAAGTCTACCTTAAAGGCAGATGCTGATAGCAGTAGTGATGTAGATTTAGAAAATCACTAAAAATAGTAGGAATGGAATTAAATAGTGAATAAATTATGCAAACGAACCTTGATGAATCTATTTTCATAGGAAAGTAACGAAACGTTCATATGAACAGTATATTATGAGATGCCAAAGTTTTCGTGAGACAGGGCCAGAACGGTTTCTGGATTCCCTATTCCGACTTTGGAAATTCATTATAAATTAACCAGAGATAATTAGAAGTCATGCCATATATTAATAGATTCCTTTTTGAGTATAGTTTCTATAGAAACAAACGACATCAGTATTGAAGCCCTGTACAGGGAGATATCCAAGTCGTAATGCGCAAATGTTAGTGTAGTCGATCCCTGTAACATGGGATACTTTGACTAATAAACTGTACTAATTGGCCCGACCAAAAATTCTAGAAAAAAATTGTAGATGCATATATGAGTCTAGTTTCAGGGAAAAATCATGAAACTGATTTTCGAGCTGTGAAACTCAAGATATGATTTTTAAGGCGACAGTGATGCAGTTAGCCAGCTTGCCTGGAAAATTTTAAAATGGATTGTGCAAAGAAGTGATTTAAGTCTGCAAACCCCTCGTGTCCAACTCCGGCAACGGACTCAGGTACGGGGTGTTACAGAGTTAGATTCAGAAATTCCTCCTACAGACATCCACGTAGCTCGCTTCCACATATTTCCCCTGGAAAGCGATCTTGAAGAACTCCTAGGTCAGACGTTTGGGCTGAGTGCCCTCCTTAACAGTAAGCCACCATTGATAAGCCTCATCCATTAACAGTGAGACTGCACCCTTTAATTTCTACTCTGGGGTGCAGTCTAAGTCATCCATGATCCTCTCCCTGACCTCAATCTAGTACTCAGCCACATTAGGGGCAACTCTAGTGACACCTCTTAAAGAGCTCAGCTCCATTGGACCGTAGTCGTTTCATAACCGACCCTCGGCCCCCAGATCTAGTATTGGGCTCAGCGACCCTCTCCAAAATCCTTAGCATAGCCTAAGACAATGCGCCATCCCTAGCCGTGCGATCTTGAGACCTGGTCTCAGTAGCGACACTAGCGTCTCACTCATATCCAAATTCGGTATGCTACCTAGTGAAGAGGACTCAGCTCGAGCTCCTCTGCAGCCTCTACCTCAACCTCTAGTACCCCGTCTGCGGATACTTCGTGTGCTCATTGTCTAATCATGTTTATCTGTATTAAAATTTTTATGAATCAGTTACAGTTCTAGTGTTTATTAACAAATGTTTTATGTAAAATAGTATCGATTATTCAGAGTTCATTTCATAAATCACAGTCTCACTACAGTTTTCAGTTTCTCTACAATTTTCAGTATACACTAACTAAAGTGTTTTCAGTACAATTTACTACCTATAGTAGTTTCAGAAAATACTATCCGTAGCAGTTTCAGCTTAAAACAAATCACAGTGTAGAATACTTACAAGATCGACACCGGAGACTCGGTGTACCACTTACTTAGTAAAAACATTTCAAATGATTTGGAAATCAATCAATTTGTCGAAAGCCTATTTTTTTTATAAAACCCATAATCCACAGCCGGGTTTTGCAACTTGACTCTGATACTACTAAATGTAACACCCTAAACACGACCAAGACTTTATGGCTATATCTGGCAATGTCACCCAATAGTGTTTTTGAAACCTCGTTCTTACGATTAAAGTATTCCATGTTATTATATTTAGTAAATCTTTGTTAGAACTTAGGAAGTCGTCTTTTTTAATTTAAAACATTTGTTTTGAAACATCCCTTGTTGCGGAAGCTTTAATAAAACAGTTTAACTGATCATGCGTTTAGAAAACACTTTAACTTTTTGAAAACCGAATTTCCTATGATCAGTAGATATAAATCCATAAAGTAAAAATAAATAAATAAATAAAACCCAAATTTAAAACCAAAGTCCCAGAGGGTTCTTAAATTACAACCGAAATAATCAATAATAATAAAATTATAAATTGTAAATTGAAAACCATGAAGTCCAATAATTACTATGGTCACCGCTGAGTCCTCCGTCGCACTGATCCGTCTAAGTTTGGGGATTACCTATGCACATTAAACAAAAAGGGTGAGTTTGCGTAAACGCAGTGTGTAATCCTATAGAAACAAACAAACAATCAGTATTCATAATGCACAGTTGAACAGTCTTTGGCCTAAGCCCTTTTCAGTATTAGTAACAGTTTGGGCCTTAGCCCATCTCAATATAGTGTCAAAAATGTAGTAGGGCCTTAGCCTATCACAGTATCAGTAGCAGTAACAGTTATGCAGTAGTAAAATCCTACCCATCCAGCCTCGACACACCATCTCCGTCCAACCCTACACTCTATGTAGGGATATAATCAACCCACCCATCCTTACACTCCAAGTAGTACTGAATGTGGCACAAAACAGTAGTTTACAGCTGAGCTGACAGTAAATTAGGTTTAAAGCCTTTCAGTACACTTCCTCCAAATAACAACCCTCAACCCAATGTAATACAATGCAACATACAATGGATGATATGCTATTACGCAATTTCAGTACATATATTCAGTTCAGATATTAACATGCTCAGTACAGATATCATTCAGTCAATTTCACACATTTAGGGGTCTAAGTAGCGCTTACCGACCTTACAGTAGGTTCACAGTCGACTTGGGTGACCCATACAACCTTAGAAACATTTCGGTAAAAATGGGCTCACACGCCCATGTGATCTGCCCATGTGGCCCACTCGGCCTAAATTGGCCTTGACCGTGTGATCCATTTTTAATGTAACCCATGCTAGCTAAATATTCATATATGTTTTCACTATTTACTTATATGTTCATTTAAAGCTGTCTACTTGAGTCATTGGCACTAAATTATTTATATCTTGAGCTACAGAATTCCAAATTAAAATCTGCTTGATGTTTTTGAAACTAGACTCAAATACCTTTCTACCATAAAATTTTTAGAATTTATAGTTTGTCAAATAAGTACAGTAAAATCTTCAAATTTATCCCTATTCTATTGTTTGACAGCTTCAACCTTTCCTTACTAAAAAGTATTTATCTATTGATACGGAATCTGGATGAAGTTTCCATTTATTTCTATTGAAAATAGACTCATTAAAAATTTAAACATATAAATTTAAGCCCATATTTAATTTTTTTTACAATTTTTGATGATTTTCCAAAGTCAAAATAGGGGAACCCGAGATCATTCTGACCTTGTTTGACAAAATTTATTATATTTCATAATTTAAAATTCCATTGCTTACAGTGTTTCTTCCATGAAAAACTAGACCAAATAAAATTTAATTTCATATTTTATTCAACCTCTAACTCAATTTCCACTATTTTTGATGATTTTTCAAATTTTGACTACTGCTGCTGTCTAAAACTATTTTAGTGCAAAATGTTGATTTCCAAGTTTATAACACCCTTATTTCCTTTCTCTACAATTTTTTTCTCATCATTTTCTCTTATTTCTCTTATTTTTCAACAGCAGTAATTTTGACTTTTTGCTGAATCCCATTTTCTGCATTTCGGGTACACACCTGGTATCATTTCTGATTCGTAAGCACTCCTAAACCTCCAAAACCTAAAAATCGACCAACATATCTCCAGATTGATCACTTAATTCATTTTTAATCAACCAATTTCGAAAGGAACTTGACTGAAAACCTAAAAAACCCTTACCTCGCTTGAGTAACCACGACTTCACACAGTCACAGCGTCGATTCAAAACCACCAGCCCTTTGATTAACTCCTAAATACCAAAAAAGAATCTCCCTTTTAGAGATTAACCAAGAACGATTAACAATAGACAAAACGTTACTTACCGAACACGCGTAACTAACGATGAAAAACTGAATCAATTGAAAAAAAAAGAAAGAAATGGAAGGGGAAAAATAATGGAAATTTTGGCAGCAATTAGGGGAAAGAATTAACAGAGGAGAGAAAAAAGAAGAAGAAGAAAACGTCAGAAAAAGTTTGGGGAATTGGAGAGAAAACCGAAACTCGATTATTATTATTTTGCAACAAAAAGATAATCAGATTATTCTCTGATAACCTCTGCCCAATTATCTCCTAAAATCACTCCCTATTAAGCCATTAAAACACAACTACTCAAAATTTTGCCCCAACACAATTCTTAGCCGAAATTAGAGCAAAAATACTGTCTCCACACCATCACAAAGAATTGAACACAAGACCTCCAACAGTCCACTTAACCATCAAACCAACAGCCCATTTTAATATAAACTTACTAACAATTAAACTTAAGCCCTTTGCACAAGGTTAAGGCTTTATTTATAAAAATACCAAAATTTGCCCAAATAAGGCTTGAACTTAGGACCTCTTAAACGCACTTAGAACACTTAATCACTAAAGCAGATACTCAATTGTGTGTCATATATACACGAAATCAAAAATTAAAATTTTGAGGCGTTACAAAAATCATGAAAAATTTAAACCTATCAATTTTAAAATCCAAATTAAGCACTAAAAAGTTAACAACGTTACCTTTAGTTAACGAAATATATAACTTTTATCAAATACAAGTACTAAATTGGACAAAAGAATAATACATATATCTCTTACAAAAAAAGTGCCAAACTTGTATAACAAATAATATAGAATAGTGAATTTTGAGAAAATTATGTTATTACTTATTTATATTTTAATTTTTATATTTGAAATGATTAGTCTTAACATTGATTCTTAAATCAATTTATATAATTCACAAGAGAGCGAATAAAAGAAGTTTAGAAAGGAAATTTGTTTAAATATGATTTATTTTTAATTTCAAATAATGTTTTTAAATGGTTGATGTGCTCATGTCGATTTAAGATTTTGTATTCGTCCCATAGAAAATACTTTTTATAGATTTTGAAATGCATCTAAAAGAGTTTATACATATTTTTACTTAGGGTTGAATGAGGATATGAGTCCGATCCAAGAGATAAAATATTTTTTTAAAATTTTACATAATTAATTTACATCTTAATTTAATTGATAGACTTTTAACTTGGTTAACATCAATATTATTATTTGCGTAAAAAGACATAGATTTGATTATATTAAAGTACATTTATTTTTTTATTTAAAGTTTAGAGGGGATTATAAATAATTTTAAGCATTATATTAAAAAAATCTACATGCTAATTTAAAAATTACTTTAAAATTTGCATCTAATTGTAAATAATTATAATGAATTTAATTTTGATAATTAATAAAAAAATAAGATAAAACTGATTTAATAAATTCAATATTTAATTTAATGATAATTAAATAAATTAAAAATTGTGAAATACCCCGGCGATAGCGGGGTGTTGATGCTAGTTAATATTTTCTAAAACTATCTTCAATCCTATGGATCATAATGTATATATTAGCTTTGGTAAAATATATTATGCACACGATATTATCAAATATAATATTTTTTATAAAAAATAATCAAAATAATCTTCATTATAGTATAGTAATATAAAATTTTAAGTTTAAATTCAAATTATAAATAAATATAACAAAATTTTAAAGCTTAATATCAATGGAAAATAAAATTATAATCTATATTAATTTTTTTTATGAGTTTACACTTCAATTATTTTAAAATAAGAATATTATAATAAAATTTTATTAATTAATTTGATGTAATAGTTTTAAATATGTGTAAGTGATAATTTAATCATGAGTTATTTTTAAAAAAATTATAATCTTTACTATAAAAATACAACTATAAAGATAGAGATATTTATAGATGGATTGAAGTCAAAATAACTACCTCTCATGTAAACTTTCATATGTGAAAGCGTTGTTTTGGAATTCTATGTCCACTTGAGGAAAGACATCACCAACAAAGAATTCAAGAACTATATGAAAGTCTACATAAGAAGTAGTTACTTTGACTTCAATTCATCTATTATATGCGGCTTTTTGGCAGTAATTAAACAGGAAGACGAGTTCAAATATGATTGGGACAAGATCTCCATTGTTTTGATTAGTGAGTTAGAATAACCTAGGGCAAAATTACTGGAATACTTAGCTCAAACTTTAACAAAGTTTTACGTTGTTCCTCACCAGCTTGCAATTTGCAATTGGATGACATCATATGATGCTTCAATTGGAAAGGTTGTTGGTCTCATCTTCAATAAAGCTGCTAATTCTACAAAGCTTATTTTGGGCACACGATTTTTAACCAGAGTATTAAACATGCTGAGACTGATGATGTTCGAACTGGACTTCCATTTCCTCTTTGATTTATCAGGAAAAAGAATGTAAAACAAGCGAGAAATTTTCTAGATACTCTTCCACATGAGCTGAAGTACAACATTTAAAGTTCGACACTGGGAGCCATTTTGATGATACTATCCGGTTGTTGCTCAACCAATAGAATATACTGGGGAGGAACGTAATGTTGAGGATGTTGACATGACTACCTCAAATACCGCATCTTTTTTGGCTTATGCAAGGAGAGCTTAAATTTAGAAGAATCTGAAGGTTGTACTTAGAATTTCTTAACTCCCTCATTTTGGGCATTAACAAAAAAAAAAGGTTAAGAATGAAATACCCCTCACTCGATTTGATCACAAGATTCGAGCTCCAGAATGACACATTCATTACCGAAACACTTACAAATGAAAACATTGAAATAAATCATTTAAACATACAAATATTTCATAATTCCAATCATTATATGATAAATAAATTTTTCCGAGACTTAATCTAACGTATGAAAACTTAATTGTTAAATTGAACATGAAATAGGGTCAACTTGCAAAATTCCAAAATTATTGAATAGGTATCAGTACCCCTAAAAGATACTGATACCAAATTTAACTTTGATGTTTGAAAAATTCATCTTAAAACAACAAGTATTGATACTTGACTTATGGTACTGGTACTTTCTTACAAGTATCAATACCATGTTCTAGTATCGATACCATTTTATGATTTTGTTTCTTTTGTAAAAACCAAACAAGATAAAAATGTATCGATACCCTTGTAAAGCATCGATACCTTGATATAGAGTACAATACTTTAGTACGGTATCAATACCATTTTGACCTTCTGTTTGTTTGAAAGATTGATTGAAAAATGCTAAGTATCAATATCATTACTAGGGTATTGATACCTTAGTACCAAAAATATCAAAACTTTCATTTTGGTGACCATTTCATGCTCAAATCAAATTCCATCTAATTGACATTTTAAAGTACATCTCAAACCTACATAAAATGCCCAAGACACATATACCATTTCATCATTTAACCATGACCACAATTGAACAATTCAACATGTCTATTTAAAGTACTAAACACATCTAACAACTTAGTAAAAACACAATTTATCCTTAATGATTTCAAGCCATTGAAACCACATATAACCATACCATCTCATGATCAAAATCATACCATTATGTATTCAAATTTTACCATTCAACTAGACATATATATAGGGCCTATCATATTACCACAACACACTTTATACATATGGACATTAAATTTTCAAAATTCAAGCACTAGACAAGGATTCAATCAAACTATTCATTCACTAATTAGTACATAAATATAGGCACCTAAGTACATGCTACAATACCGAGCTTAAAATGAGTAGAAGCTTACCAAATTGATAAAAGGATAGTGTGACCTTCGTGAAGTCCAATCGACGAGTTCCGCAAACCGACTATCTACAGAAGAGGAAAAGCACTAGGTAAGCATTTCAAATTATTAGTAAGTTCAAAGGTATTAAAAAGGTAAACTTAGCTCAATTTATAAAATAACATTTCAACTAAATAATTTGGTAAAGATTATCTAACATGGCAAATCACAACAATAAGGTGAGTTTAATACCATAATCCATCATAAATGTACCAATTCATAATACATCAATACTTAAATTTCAAGTGCTTAAGCATGAATACCAAATTTTAATATTCATCTCACACGTTAACACTTTAATTGATCATCAAATACATTTTTGAATTATTTATACTTCTCATTTCGTATTACCAGTATTACTCGATGAAACTCATTAAAAAAACTTAAATATACAAGTGTGAGTCACATCAGAGGCTCTTTCAAGTGAAACATATAATTGTGTTAGGTTAACCATCCAAGCTAAGCCTTTATATCGGCACATCAGAAAGCTTGGCCAGAGCTATACATATACATGTTAGGTTACTTGTAAAAACTTGTTTTGCAATGGTGTTCGAAACAGTGATTTCGGGACCACAATTTTGATGAGTGAGCCCATAAATGTTATTATTAATATTTACATGTTAAATATGATGTTATTGTGAATTTTGATTTTATAGATTTTATTAATTGGTTAGTTAGTCAATGTACAAGTGGTTCGTATCGAAAGTTAGTGGTTTTGGAAAAAAGAGGTTTTGGGATCTCATTTCCATAGAATGAGCCCGTAAATTATATTATTGAATATTTATAGAGTTATTATATGGGTGAATTAAATTTTGGTTAGATAATTTTGTTGAAATAAGGACTAATTAATGTACAAGGACTAAATTGTAAAAGTGGTAAAAACTAATTGCTATAGATTATTAATTGCTAAAGGACTTAATTAGTATTTAAACTAAATTTAACATGGCAATTAAACCAGGATGGATTTGAGTGGATGGTTAGTGGATTACTGTAACAACCCAATTTCAGTGATGCTGGCAACAGTGCTTACGGGACCACAAATTTGATGAGCGAGTCATTAATTTATTATTATAATGTCTATGGTATTATATTAAGGTCGTAGTAAAATTTAGTTAAGAAAATTTGAAGTTTACATAGTTAATTAAGTGAAAAGGACCAAATTGTAAAAAATGTAAAAGTTGAATTCTATTACTTAAAGTGGTCTAATGGCTATGAAATCTTAAACTAAAGGACTTTTATGATAAATAGACTATTTAAGGAGATAGTGGATGTGCATGGATAAGATTTTAATGAAATTATGATAGTTTTTAAAGGTTAAAATGGTAATTTAAAAATTAAACTTAAAACAAAGGAAATTAAAGCATGTATCATCTTTTGTTTTCATCTTTAACCGATTTTAAGAGAAAAAAAACTCCATGGATGAGTGCTTGGTTTAGCTAAACTTATTCCAGTGCATGGTATGTGTTTTTCAACCCGTTTTTAATAATTTTTATGTTTTTGAGTCTATTTTAGCTTAATCTAGCTAGCCCGGGGGTCAATTTGCAAAAGAATTTAAAATTTGAGAGCTTTCCATGGATGTTTTTGAATGATTTTTGATGTTATTTGATAGATTATGAAACTTTTTTGAAAAATAAACATGTTTTGTTAAGTGATTTTTCATGAAATTTAGAATTAGGGATTAAATGGTTAAAAGTGAAAATCTATGGGTTTTAGTGTGAATTGTTGATAAATATGAGTTGCTCTAGGTTCCCTTACAACATGGGCTAAGTTTGGATAAATTTGAAATGGTTAGATTCTAAGTTATGAGCTTAAGGACAAACTTGTGAAAAGCTAAAGTGTTAGGGGCAAATTTGTAATTTTGCATAAATATGATTTATGGATTAAATTGAACTATATAAATACTGAATTGAAAGAAAATATTTATTTAGATCAAGATAAACCATATACGGGCTTAAATCGAGGAAAAGCAAAAGCTTAGGATTAGCTCAACTAAACTACTACACCCTAACTATTGAGGTAAGTTCGTATGAACTGTAATCATTTTAGTGTTATCTAAATTGAATGTTGATTATGTTGTTTTAATATAAATGAATCAATATATAAATGTATCAATGCTATGATGAATTGACGAATAACGAGTCCCAATTGAACTTTAAGAATTTTTAGGATACAAATGACATGTCATTAGGGATTTCATGTTTTGAGTGCTGGTCTTGAATGTCCTACTGATAGCTGAGGTCATGCATTTGTTGCAGATTCTCCACAGCTCGTGTGAGCATTGATGTAAAGGAAAAGTTACAGTTATATGTAAAGGCACACTATATGTGAGGTTTTCCCGAATATCCGATGTGATTCTAGATGGTTCAACAGGTAAGAAAAGGGAACACAATGATAAGTATGCAAATGGATTAAATAATGACCTTATAAAAGGATTTATGAATTAAATGATGTTATTACATATGGAAATTTACATATCACATGGTTGATTTCATTTGCATCATGGTCAAGTATACTAACTTGTGAGTTAGTGATGTTGTTTAGGCTTTTATTAAGCTTATGACATTGGTGATGAATTATGTTTAATCTTTGAATTGTATAAATGACACGGTAAGTTATGTTTTGGTTTATACAAGCATACTAAGCACTCGTTGCTTACGTAGTTTTTTTCATTTGTTTTATAGATCATCGAAAGCTTGATTTGGTTGGAAGTTCATCAGAGATCTATCACACTATTCAACAATCATTTTGGTAGTTTTTGAGCATTTTATCCAAGGTTAATAATGACATATATAGGCCATTTTGAATGGTATTTAGTGAGTGTGTAATTGATATTTTAGTATGTTTGTGCTTTGAAGTTATGTATGGTTGATGGATTTGTAATGCTTGTTAAGTTATGTCATCTTGACCACTTTTAGCTAATTGAAATGCATGGTATATTGTTATGCTTGTAATGGCTTGAGAATGGTCAATTGTGATATGTATTGGCAGGTATTTGAATTAGGTTCTTATAGTTAAAATATGGCAATGTTGGCATGTTTATGTAATTGATGTTTTGATGCATTTGCAGTGCTTTAAAATGACATATTGGTTAGGTGATTTAGGATGTTTGAAATGGTATTTTATGTGTGTTTGGAAGGTGTTTAAGTTCCTTGAAAGTGTGCACAAATGGATGAGTAGTTATGCATGAATTGGTTATGAAATGGCTTGATTTTAGGAAAAATTTTGGGTTTACACGGCAGCCATGTGTCATTTGTGAGTTTCTTAGTGTTCAAGTCAGTGAGTTACACAGCCTAGCACATGGCCTAGCACACAGGCGTGTGTGGCAACTCAGAGAGTTACACGGCCTAACACACGAGCATGTGGGACATCTCAGTGAGTTACACGGGTGAGGACGCGGGCAGGGACACGGTTATGTGTCCCTTATTTGAAAGTTACACAGCCTAGGGTGATGTCACACGGCTTGGCCACTCGGCCTTGTAACCTCTATTTCCAATTTTTACAACTTTTTCCTAAACTTTCTATTCTATTTCAAATTAGTCCCGAATTGCCTCAAAGTTATTTTTAGGGCCTCAAGGGCTCAATTTAGGGACAAAATGCATGTGATTGAATGAATTCTAATATGTTTAGTTTATTTAAATGTTAAGATGTTAAATGTTTTTAAATTGTATGGTAATGCTCCGTAAACCCTAATCCGGCGATGGTGACGGGTTAAGGGTGTTACAATATTACGTTGTTTAAACATTAGTAAAAAAATAAAATATGTAAAGTTTATGGAAATAAAATTTGGTAATGGAAAGAAAGAGAAAGGTATTGTCTTTATCACTTCTTCTAGCATCGATTCTAGCATGAAGAAGAAGCCATAAAATCGGCCAAGGTTTATAAATCTCAACTCTTCAATTGGTTAGTATAATTTAGTCCTTTTCTTATAGTTAATTTTTAAAACTGTGAAAGTTTATAAATATTTTCATTGTCGAATCTTGAAGCTTTTGGTTTTATTTGGTGTGATTCTAAGCTTTGATATAAAAAAAGGTTTTAATTTGTAAACTAAAAATTGTTAATTTTGAACATAGGGACTAAAGTGTAAATATTTTGAAATTGTTATGAAATTTCTATAATTATGGATAGTGGTGGGCTATAGAAGGATGAAATTGAGATTAGTTTTTAAATCGAGTTTCAATTTTGAAAGTTATAACTATTTCTGTAACACCCCTTACCCGGCCCAGACGTTATGGCCAGATCCGACATGCCACATCGAAGCATTCAAAACATTTCCGATCCAGAAAGAAAACTTACTGAGTGTTTTAAAAGATGATTTCATTATAGGTTAAAGTGAATGGAAGCTGTGCACCAGGTGGGAAACCGAAAAAGAGGAGGTGAGTCCATCGGACTGCTTAAGTACCAAATTCCCTTCGGATCCAATCCTAGACATGCAAACCGCCATTGCCATACCTTAACGTCATGTATATTTCTAGGAAACCGATTTGATTAAGTCCTTTTTAGGAAAAAGTGATTAATTTTGGAAAATATCTTCATTGCGGAAGCTTTGCCTGTTTTCGTGTTATTTTGAAATCAATTACTGTTTTTGAAAACGCGCCCTAAAGCTATCCAATTTCAACAGTTAAATATAAATATTACCTATCTTAATAAAACATATAAAAACCATCAAAAATAAATAAGCGGCCTTATTACATTTAAAAGCCCAAAACCTCAAATGTAATTAAAAGGATGTCCAGTTCACTAGAAGAAAATCAAACTTTCAGAACGGGTGGCCACTCCAAATCCCCTCACAGCTCCAAGCCCACTATGGTTGGGGATTACCTGCGTGGATGAAAATAAAAGGGGTGAGTTTGGAGAAACTCAGTGTGTAAAATAACCCAACCATAGTCTAAATCAGCTCAACCCACAGAAACAGAATAAGTTGGCCTAGCCCAGAACAGAAATTCAGAATAAAGCCCATAGGCCCATAACAGAACAGAACAGATATTACATGTTTATGCAGAAACCCAACCCAGATTCATCCATAACACCCCCGTACCAGCCTTACACCATGTGGGGAGACTACTCGACCCACCCAACCGTTACACACCACAGAAATTGCAGCGAGGCTGCCAGATATTGTGACGAAGTCACCAGATACAGATATTGTGGCAGAGCCACTAGAACAGATATATGTGGCAGAGCCACCAGATCAGATAATTGTGGCATAGCCACCAGGACAGATATATGTGGCAAAGCCACCAGATCAGATAATTGTGGCATAGCCACCAGGACGCTTCCTCCATAATATAACCCATGTCCCCATGCAACAGATATATAATCATGGCATACATCATACAGAATCAGATCGTCATGCTTTTCAGTCAAAATTAACCCTAGGGTATAACGATAATTTTGCACCTAGGGGTATAACAGTTATTTTCCATACATAGGGGTATTATAGTAATTTAGCTACTTTTAGGGTTTTCATGCATATCCTAACTATTTACGTACTATCAGAACACTTACCGCGCATACTTACCGAATTGGGCCCGTTGGCCCATGAACCCGATCTTTGGCCCATTAAGCCTAAATTATCAAAATGTACGAAATCGCGCGTACTGCAGTTTATTACTTTAGATTACCAAATATACAAACCCAACTATCTTACGAGCATTCGCACACTTGCAAATTCCCAAAATACCGACTTTTCGGCATTTCGGCTTTTCAGCTTTTGCCAATCTAGTCTATGAGAGGGTGTCAGTTACACACCTGTTTGCGACGATATGCTGACGAGATCCACACACGAACTGCCTACAATTGGATTACTAACACGTTAATCTAACTATTCAAATACGAACTACGTATTAACCCCTTACAATATTCGGCCAACCACACCTACAGATCATAGTAAGCTTATAAGAAATCAATAAGCAACTCATTAACAATTTTTTTGTCAATGTTTACCACATAATCAAAATTTCACTGCAACCTGTCTTCCTAAGCAATAGTCACTAAATCATTTATAACTGGAGCTACGAAACTCCAAATCAAGTGCAGTTAATTTTCCCTGAAAATAGACTCATATATCTTCTATCCATAAAATTTTCAGAATTTTTGGTTTAGCCAATCAATACCAGATTTTTCTCAAAGTTTCCCATGTTTCACTGTTTGACTAATCTGACCACTCTTCATTACGAATCAAATTTCTCATTGTACAGAATCAAAAATATGTTATTGTTTATTCCATTTGAAACTAGACTCATTAAGCTTTAATTACATAATTTATGCAGCTTCTAACTCATTTCCCACAATTTATGGTGATTTTCCAAAGTCACGTTACTGCTGCTGTCCCAAGCAGATTTATTACCAAATCACTCTTTCACACCTAACTTGCATGCTTGTTATTTAAACATGTATATCACCAATCAATCATCACATATCTATGATTTTACTTAAGTATAATCTCCATTTCGTCATTTTAAAGCACAACATGTTAGCCGATTTTCCCCTTAGCATCTAAGGCACATGCATGCTCATTTGTTTGGCTCAACTTCACCTATCTTCCATTTTTCATCAAAAGAACATGAAACAACAACCATTTCCTTCATTTTAATTCATGACTAAATGCTCACAACACAACTCAAAACCAAAATATGCTTCAAGAGTTAAGGTAGAATCAAGAAGAACTCATGAACATCAAGATAGAAGCAAACTACCATGAACTTACCTTCAATTTTCTTCCCCAAGTGACCGAACATTCAAGAGCTTTCTCCTCTCCTTTCTCTTCTCTAACTTTCGACTATGATGAACAAAGATGGACAAAACTTTGTTCTTTTCACCCCTTTTTCTTTTAATAAAATTTCATATTTCATCCATTTAATTCTTTAATACAAAAGACATGAAATGCCCATCATGGAACATTTACCTAAACCATTATCATAGAACATTTACCTAACCCATTATCATGGAATATTTACCTAATCCATTATCATGGAACATTTACCTAACCCATTATCAATTTGTACCATGAATTATGGATATCAAGTGCTCATATTGTCTACAACAACATGATGGCTGGCCACTTCATGTAAAATGGGAGGTTTGACATGCAAATCCTCCTATTTTGCACTACTATTTATTTGGCCACTACAAATTAGCCTATAGCATTTTTCAAACATTTTCACATAGGTCCTATTTCATAATTTCACTCACAAATGACAAAATCAAAGCATGAAATTTTGCCAACATTCACAGAATTCCCGAAAATTGAGGCGTTACAACTCTACCCCCTTTAAAGAAATTTCGGCCTCGAAATTTACCTGATCCAAATAGTTGAGGGTATTGTTGAGGCATAGTCTCTTCTGATTCCCAAGTAGCTTCTTCCCTTCCATGATTACGCCAAAGCACTTTCACTAACGGGACAGATTTCCTTTTGAGAACCTTAACATCTCGAGCCAATATTTACACAGGCTCCTCCTCAAAGGTCAAATCAGTCTGAACTTCAATTTCTGCAACTGGCAGGACATGAGCAGGGTCAGAACGATAACGCCTTAACATAGAGACGTGAAAAACATCGTGAATCCTGTCTAACTCTGGAGGCAATTCCAACTAATAAGCCACTGGGCCTACTCGCTTCAAAACCCGATAAGGCCCAATGAACCGCGGACTCAACTTGCCCTTCTTACCAAACCTTAATATCTTCTTCCAAGGAGAAACCTTTAAGAAGACCATATCACCTAATAAGTACTCAATCTCCTTACACTTCAAATCTGCATATGCCTTTTGCCTATCAGATGCTTCTTTTAACCGGTCCCTAATTATTCTGACCTTATCCTCAGTATCAGTTACCAATTCTGGTCCAAGAATTTGTCGCTCTCTTAGTTCAGTCCAACAACTAGGTGTACGACACCTTTGTCCATACAGTGCTTTATATGGTGCCATTCGAATACTCGCCTGGTAACTGTTATTGTACGCAAACTCCGCCAATGGCAAGTAGTCCTCCCAACTCCCATGAAAATCGATGATACAACCCTTTAACATATCCTCCAAAATCTGACTAACCCTCTCCGACTGTCCATCTGTCTATAGGTGAAAGGCAGTACTGAAATCCAAACATGTACCCAATGCCTCCTGCAACTTCTTCCAGAACTGAGATGTAAACCTAGGATCTCAGTCGAAAATAATTGACACTGGCACTCCATGTAGTTGCACTATCTCTGCCACATACAACCTAGCCAACTTTTGCAGGGAGTAATCAGTATGAACTGGTATGAAGTGGGCAGATTTTGTTAACCTATCCAACACTACCCACACAAAATCTTTTTTGGTGGGTGTCAAAGGTAGCCCACTCACAAAGTCCATATTGACTCTCTCCCATTTCCACAATGGAATTTTCACCGGTTGCAGTAATCCAGAAGGAAATTGATGTTCAGCTTTCACTTGCTGGCATGTCAGACATTTCCCTACAAACTCTGTTACTTCTCGTTTAAGTCCAGGCCACCAGTACAATTCTCGCAAGTCGTGATACAACTTGTTCCCTCCAGGATGCATGGCACAAAGTCCTCCATGAGCTTCCTTCAATATTGTCTGCCTCAAATCAGAGTCCTTCGGAACACAAATTTTTCCTCGGAAACACAAAACTCCTTCGCCATTAACCCAAACTCAGAAGTTTCCCTTTCCCTAACTTGTTGGAAACGAGCGACCAAAGACTCATCGTTCAACTACTTTTTCTTAATCTGATCCACCTAGGTTGGCCTCACTTGCAACTCAGCCAACAGACCTCCATTATCATACAGACTCAGACGAGCAAACATTGCTCTCAGATCAGATACAGTTCTACGACTTAGAGTATCGGCTACCACATTAGCCTTGCCTGGGTGATACTCGATCGAACAGTCATAATCCTTAAGCAACTCAATCCATCTCCTTTGCCTAAGGTTCAGCTCCTTCTGAGTCAACAAATACTTAAGACTCTTATGGTTAGTGTATATAATACACCTTTCTCCGTACAAGTAATGTCTCTAAATCTTAAGTGCGAATATCACTGCTGCCAACTCCAAATCATGAGTCGGATAGTTCCCCTCATGAGGCTTAAGCTATCGTGATGCATATGCAACCACCTTACCCTCTTGCATTAACACGCAGCCCAAACCCACGTGTGATGCGTCACTGTACACAGTAAAATCCTTCCCAGACTCCAGCTGAATTAACACAGGTGTTTCAGTCAGAACTTTCTTTAACTTCTCAAAAGCTTCCTGCTACTTCTTAGTCCATACAAACGGTACTCCTTTCCTTATGAGTTTTTTCAAAGGTGCTGCCATCACAGAAAAACCTTCCACAAACCTTCTGTAGTATCCTGCCAGTCCTAGGAAACTCCGTATTTCTGATACTGACCTAGGCGGCTTCCACTCCAAAATTGCTTCAATTTTCTGAGGGTCCACCTTAATCCCCTCAGCAGAGACTGCATGTCCTAAGAAGGTTAGCTCCCTCAACCAAAGTTCAAACTTGCTGAACTTCACAAAGAGTTCTTTCTCCCTTAACACTTGCAGCACTATACGGAGATGCTCATCATGTTTTGCTTCAGTTTCAGAATATACCAGGATATCATTAATAAAGACGACTACGAACTGATAAAAAAAATGGTTGGAACACACGATTCATCAAATCCATAAATACTGCAGGAGCGTTCGTCAGTCCAAATGCCATAACCAAAAACTCGTAATGACCATACCGAGTCCTGAATGCCGTCTTATGGATATCTGCCTCATTGACCCTTAAATGATGATATCCAGATCGAAGGTCGATCTTGGAAAATACAGAAGCTCCTCTAAGCTGGTCGAATAGATCATCAATTCTTGGCAGTGAATACTTATTCTTAATCGTCAGTTTGTTCAACTGGAGATAATCAATGCACATCCACATCGTACCATCCTTCTTTTTCACGAATAGCACCGGTGCTCCCCATGGAGACACGTTTGGCCTAATGAAGGCCCTATCCAACAACTCTTGAATTTGAGCCTTTAACTCCACTAACTCCTTCGGTGCCATCCTATACGATGCGATGGACACAGGCGCCGTTCCAGGCAACAAATCTATTCCAAACTCAACTTCTCGGTTCGGAGGCAATCCTGGAAGCTCCTCTAGAAAAACATCTTGGAACTCCTTTATGGTCCTAACCTTATCCACTGTCAGTCCCTCCTCTTCTGACTGACTTACAAATGCCAAATAGGCCTCACAACCTTTCCGAATCCACTTTTCAGCTCTTAAAGCCGACACCACATTGGACAAATAATCCCTTCGCTCACCTATCACCATAACCTCCTCATCCTTTGTGGTCCTTAACACCATTCGTTTAGCAGCACAATCCAGAGTCACCTTATGCTTAACAAGCCAGTCCATTCCCAAAATGAGATCAAACTCTCCGAACGATAACTCCATCAAATCTTCAGGGAAAATCCTACCTTAAGTTTCTAAGTGTACATCCCTATACAGTTTGTCTACCCTAACCGAGTGACCCAAAGGACTTAGTACAGATACCCCACTCACAATCTCCTCAGAGTGCACACCCAACGACCCAAATATAGCACATGCAACATAGGAATGAGTAGATCCAACATCCATCAAAGCAGTATACGGCATGCTAGAAACCAAGAACGTACCAGTTATGACGTTAGGTGCGTCGCCCTCCTCTCGACGACGAGCTGCATACACCAAAGATGGCTGTCGAGCTTCAACATTTCTGACACCCCTGCCAGGTGCCCCCCGACCTCGATCGTTTCCATTTCCACCCCTACCTTGTCCACGTCCTCTCGGTGGTTGGGATCTACCCCTTACGGGTTGAACAATCTTCTGTTCAGCAACTTGAACCTGATCAGCTTTCTGAGGGTAGTCCCGTACTCTATGCTCCATAGATCCACATCGGAAACAAGCACCAGAGCGTTTCTTACACTCACCCAAATGTACCTTACCACAGTCTCCACAGATTGATGGTCTGACCACATTCATCGGCACTGCTCGAACTGGTTCCTCCACTCTTACTCTCTTAATAATCCTATTTGCACCACCCAAGGGTCTTGAATCCCTCCGGAAATGGTTTCGATCCTTCTCCTGATTTTGCTTTTCAGCACGCTTAACCTCCTCAGCGATCCTTGCCTTCTCCACCAAGACCGCGAAGTCTCGCTCCCTCTGCGAAGCGATCAACACCCTGAGGTCATCTCTAAGACCATCCTCGAAGCGCACACTTTGCTCATACTCCGTAGCAACTATGCCTACGGCATACCGGCTCAACCTCAGAAACTCGGCTCCCTTCAGCTTCTGCTCGACAGAGCAGTTCAAGTCATCCATAATCCATTCTGTGGCTTCCAACCAATATTTCGCCACATTTGGGGCTATACCAGACACGCCACTAAAGATCTCTGCTCCGTTAGCCCGAAGTTGTTTAGAAATAGATCCCCAAACTCCATTGCCCGTACTTACCCCGGCAACCCTTTCTAGAATATGAACCGTTGCCTGTGACAGGGCATCATCCTCGGCACCGCAGTCATGAGACTCTACCTTTGTTGTCGGTGGTACCGGTGCATCCACCGCCGGCATATGTCTCGAAGACGAAGATCTCGCTCGAGTACTTCCTCGGCTCCGTCCACGGCCTCTTGTACTCATATTGTATTATCTTGATTACGAATTTTTATGTATCAACTAATATTCCAGTGTTTATTATAGATGTTTTATGAATCAGACAGAAATTCAGAATTTGTTTTCGCAGAATCAAAGTCTAGCTACAGTTTCAGTCACTTATCAAATTTTCTTATGGTTTCAGTATCGTCCTAGCTAGAGTATCCTAATAGGGTTTCAGTACAGACAAATAATTCAGGAGAATATTCAAAAAATTTCAGAGTAATACTTATAGGCTTGGGCCGGAGATTCAGAATGCCACATTCTAAAGATTTAAATTTTGAAAATTGCGTTTTTCGCAATCTTTATAATTTTTTTTATTTTTTTGAAAATCTTTGTTTTTTTTGTAAACCCATTTCACAGCCGAGTTGTTGCAACCTAGGCTCTGATACCACTAAATGTAACACCCCTTACCCGGCCCAGACGTTATGGCCAGATCCGACATGCCACATCGAAGCATTCAAAACATTTTCGATCCAGAAAGAAAACTTACTGAGTGTTTTAAAAGATGATTTCATTATAGGTTAAAGTGAATGGAAGCTGTGCACCAGGTAGGAAACCGGAAAAGAGGAGGTGAGTCCATCGGACTGCTTAAGTACCAAACTCCCTTCGGATCCAATCCTAGACATGCAAACCGCCATTGCCATACCGTAACGTCATGTATATTTCTAGGAAACCGATTTGATTAAGTCTTTTTTAGGAAAAGTGATTAATTTTGGAAAATATCTTCATTGCGGAAGCTTTGCCTATTTTCGTGTTATTTTGAAATCAATTACTGTTTTTGAAAACGTGCCCTAAAGCTATCCAATTTCAACAGTTAAATATAAATATTACCTATCTTAATAAAACATATAAAAACCATTAAAAATAACTAAGAGGCCTTATTACATTTAAAAGCCCAAAACCTCAAACGTAATTAAAAGGATGTCCAGTTCACCAGAAGAAAATCAAACTTTCAGAACGGGTGGCCACTCCGAATTCCCTCACAGCTCCAAGCCCACTATGGTTGGGGATTACCTGCGTGGATGAAAATAAAAGGGGTGAGTTTGGGGAAACTCAGTGTGTAAAATAACCCAACCATAGTCTAAATCAGCTCAACCCACAGAAACAAAATAAGTTGGCCTTAGCCCAGAATAGAAATTCAGAATAAAGCCCATAGGCCCATAACAGAACAGAACAGATATTACATGTTTATGCAGAAACCCAACCCAGATTCATCCATAACACCCCCGTACCAGCCTTACACCATGTGGGGAGACTACTTGACCCACCCAACCGTTACACACCACAGAATATGTGAAGTTGTTTTGATTCGTGAAACTGAAGAAGAGTGGACTAGATTGAAATAGATTGAAAGCAGCTTTTGACATATGGAAATTATGTATATCAAGTATTCTGCTAGTGATAAGGTATTTCTTAAGTTGCATGTTGAAAGAAAATCTTGAGATTTGATTGAAAAAGTGAAATTGAGTTCTCGTTCTGTTTGGGTATCTGAGATTATAGAAAGAGTTGGACTGGTAATGAATTGACTGGTTTTACTTCTGCAATTACAGAAAAATTTATGAGATTTTCAGGATTTGGTCTTCAAAAGACATAGATCAGATCTTCCACATGTTACCTTGGCAAGGGATATTGAAATTTGAACTGATTCATTGTATAAAGAAGAAGAACCGATCGAGATACTAACTTGAGAAGTGAAATCATAATATTAAGGAAGCCACATGGGAATCGAAAGAAACAGTGAGATCACTAAACCCCCACCTCTTTTTAGGCAAATTTCGAGGATGAAATTTATTAAGGGGAGAGAATTGTAATGACTCGAGATTTACGGTTATCAGAAAAGTGTATTTTCGGGTCTCTATTTCTGAAAAATGGACTTGTAAATATTTATTAAAAATATTTATGAAGTTAAATGAGTGGTTAATAAAATTTTAATGAAGTGAATTAGCTTAAATTAAGGATAATTAGGAAAAAATGATTACATTGAATGAAGTGTGAAAGTTTAATTGTAGATTAAAAGAAAATAAAAAAGGATGAAAATGGCAATTAAGCCAATTTACTATAGATGAGGCGGCAAACTTAGATAAAATCTAAGATTTTTATTAGATTTTTATATTTTTAAAGTTTTAAATTAATTATATTAATTATTATTAAATAAATAAAAGAAAGACAAGTGTATTGTAAAAATAAAATACATGTGTAATAGATATTGTGCATACATTTGTAATACATGTATGTATTTACTTATTATTTAAGTAAATATTAATGTATTTATTATTATTCAATTGATATTATGTGATGAATAAATTAAATATAGACAAATGTGTGAATATGATTTGATACAAGTGTATGAATAAAAATACATACAATTGTAATACATGTATTTAATTATTAAAAGATATTTATAAAAGATATTTATATGATAAATAAAGAAAAGAATGACAAATGCATGGTGATATATGGATACATATGTATTAACAATGTACACATGTATAAAAGTATTATTTATTATATAAGTATATTATTATTGTTATTATATTATATTATAAGATTTTTATGTAATAAATATGTTAAATTATGACAAGTGTGTGGATATAAATGGATACAAATGTAAAATAAATATTTGATATTAATTAGATATTTGTTAAGTTAACTTATTATATATATAAAGTAAAAAAATGAAAAAAAGAAATGAAAAAGGATAGAAAAGAAACAGAATGAAACGAAACAGACAGCAAGGGAGAAAAAGAAAGAAATAAAGAAAAAAAAAGAAGAAAAGGGAAAATTGGGGGTTTGATGCTTGAAGCTTAAATAGGTAAGTCAATTTAGCCCTTTTTACTTAATTTTGATGTTTTAGAAGCTTTGGAATAAGGTTTTGATGAAATTAAATTGATATATTGAAAGTTATTAGATTTTTAAATATTGTTTATGTTGAATAAAATGATGAATTAGGGATTAAATTGATAGAAATTCAAGTTAGAAGTGAGATAAGGATTGAATTGTAAAGTAATTCATAAGTTTTGAATAGTAGGGACTAAATTGAAAGAATTTAAAAATTATGGTTTTATGCTTAAATTAGAGAGATGAAATTAGTTTAAAGTGAAAATTGAATGAAAATATTGAGTTAAATGTGAAGAATAAAAGTTAGTCTCGATTTGGGACTAAATTGGAATTTAGACAAAAGTTGAATAAAAATTGAAACATTCAATGTGAAAATTGTACTATATTAATGATTATAAATTGTATTAATTTCATAGCTAACGGGGTGCCGAAAAATCCTCAGTTAAGAAAGGAAAAGATGAAGTCAACAAGGGTTAGCTCGGAAATCACGGTTTGTATTTATATAATCCGAACCAAGTTATTAATTGTTATATTTTATTCAATGCCTTTAGTGAATATTGAAGTGAGAATTATTGTGTTTGATAATGGAAGAGGGTTGATTTGGTATGTTATAAATTTATTGAATTAATATTGAATTGAATTATATATATTATAAATATATATATGTGTGTGTGAATGTGATATTGTGCAATTATGATAATTGAATTTTGGGTAAATGTTATGATAAATAATTAAGATGTGAATTATTTGTATTGTGTTTTTTTTATAATTGAAATGAATTGATTTAGTATGTGATGAAATTAATATGAATAAGCGACTATTGTGAAATTGAATATTTGTTATTGAAAAGTGAATTGAGTTATATCGAAATTGGGAATAAAAGTGATTGTTGAAGTGTATAATGATTGGAAACTGGAAAGTGAATTGGAAACCCTATTAACAGTATCGGGCTAGGTCAGATATAGTTGGCATGCCATAGGATTGGAAGAGTTCAAGGATACTTCGACCTCGAGTCGATGAGACACTGGGTGTCACTATATTTCTTCGGATAGATTCGATGAGGTACTGGGTACCAATTTACTTATGCTAGGCCGATGAGACACTGGGTGTCACTATATTGCTTCAAACTATCCATGAGGCACTGGGTGCCATTCTAGTGTGTTTGGTTGGATCTGTGTATCCGTCTAAGTCCGAGTCATGTTAATAGGGGTTATTAAATATAACAGTGATCAGATTAATACTGAATGAAGAATTGAAATGTGGATTGAAACACACGAATCATATTATATAGTGAAAGCTATCTGGGATAGCAAGTTGATTTGATATGAATGGTAATGACTATTATTGAAATGGATATGTACAGAACACTGATTGAAAAGTGAATAGTTGAATATAGTTTATTGATATTAAACAGTGAACTAAAGTATAATTGAGACAAATGAATTATGTAGCTCTGGATTGGATAAAAGTGAATATTATAATTGTTTAATGACTTGTGAATAAATCGTGGAAAGCTATATAGGTTAGTAAGTGAAAAGAATGAAATAAGTTACAATAAATTTATCTATGAATTAAATAATTGAATAGTTATGATTGTTATATGATTTTAAGTGTTTGTTATATTTTTATTTTATTAAGTGTTCGGATTATAGAAATACCACTGAGTATACCCATACTCAGCGTACGGTTTATTTCCATGCGCAGGTTAAGTTAAAGTGAGAATGTCGAATCAGCATCCCAGGCCGATCTCGAAATCAACGAGGTAAAGCATGTTAATTGTTGATAATGGCATGTACCTAGGGTGTCTTATGTGTGTCATTTTGAATGGTGAATGTAAAAGCGAAATAAGTAGATTTAGATTGTGGTAATGGTATATAATAGGACTTGATGAATTTGATTTATTTGATAATATTTGATAAGTAATTAGAATTGAGTATTGGATAATATATAAAATGTGTAAATTTAGCAAGTTTTGAGCATATTTAAATGTGTTTAGATTGGCTGAACATAGGTATTTTATGTAAATTGTCCGATAGGTTCGGTAATGCTCTGTAACCCTGTTTTGGCTACGGTTTGGGGTTAGGGGGTGTTACAGATTTGATTACTTGGTTTCGCTAAACGATATTTACAAGAAAACAAGAAATCAACACGAGTAAACTTTTACGAGCTTAGTAAGCTCATAGGTTGAAACGTTACAATTCTAATAAATATCAAAAGAGAAAATGTTAGTTAAATTATGAGAATGTTCATAAAATAAATAAAATAAGCAATTAAATTTTTGGATTAAATTTAGATCTCTTACCATCATCTATATTTTGAAGTTCCTCCACATACCCCTCAAGGTTGATAGGATCTTTTGATCTTCGAAACCAATCTTATGTGTAAACCAAAGCCTCAGCTATAGAAAGAGTCAAAGAAATTCTAAAATTATCTAGAACACATCCACTCGTGTTGAAAGCACTTTCAGATGCAACAGTTGAGATAGGAACGAATAACATATCTCAAGCCATTTGCACAAAAATTGGGAATCTTGGACTATAACTTTCTACCACACTTACAAATAAAATGTATCTGAATTATTTTCACAATCTTCTCCCAAATATTTGTCAAACCAGATTTACTTTCCAAGCCAACATGTTACTTTTTCTTCATATATTATTGCATGACTAAGCCTATCTTCGGCTTCACTTGATCTATTTCATTTTCACTTGAACTTGGAGCTCTATTAGGAAAATTAGATTCAACTTCAGTATTCATGTGATGGTTTCCCTCAACAATTGCAGAATATTTACCAAACAAACAATGCAATTCTTTATTGACCATCCTTATAATGTCATCTACAATAGTAGGAAAAAAAAAACTTGACTCCAAATGCAAGAAAACCCATTTTGCATCTTGGGTCAAAGATAACTAGTAGAAAATAAACAAGTTCATCACTTTTGAATCCCCCAATACTTCTTGTACTTGTCATTCTTTTTTGAAGCCATAAACATTATGTCTCAATCCCCACAATGTTTCCACCCATCGAAAAGACAATGTACATCGGTGACTACTTCAAAAAATGAATTAGAGGTGACATCCAATGATCTAGACACCTCCAATGTAAGTTCATGAAAAGACTTAAGCACTTTCATAACTCTTCAAACATTTTCCAAATCATCACATATTTGGACTCTATATCCAACACTAAGGTTTAGAAAAAAATTATGATCATCATTGTAACAGCCCGATTTTAGTTAAATCAGAACAGTAGTTTTAGAACCAAAAATTCGAGGTCGTAAAAATATTTTAATATTATTTTTGGCATTTATGTTATGGAATATGTATATGTGAAAATTTTGTGAAATAATTTTAGTATTTGACTACTTAATTTGATGAAAGGACTAAATCACGTAAAATGTAAAAGTTGTGTTCTAATTGTTTAAGTGCTTATTTGCTTTGATAAGTTAAATGTGAGGTCCTTATTATGTTATTGGACCAATTATAGTAATGTTGGTCATAAATGACCTTATACTATGTGAATTATGCATTTATTTCATTAAGGTTAAAATGGTAATTATATAATTAAGTTAATTATAACAAAACATAACAAAATGGTTTATTATTTAAACCAAAATTAAAGAAAAGAATAGGGTTTTGAATGCTTAAACCATTTGGCACTTGTGTGGCTTGATTAAGATATGTATTTTACTCGGTTTTTGATGATTTTTATGTTTTTATGATCTTTGCATCTAGTACTAGCTAGCCCGTGCCTTAATTTTTGAATTTTTTTATGATTTTATGAAGTTCCATTATTGAATCTATGAGCCTTGTGATGTTGATGATGAAATATGAAAGCTCGGTGTTTGATATACATGTTTTGTAAAGTGATTTTTGGTAAAAAAACACTATTTAAGGATTAAATTGTGAAAAGTACAAATTATGTGGTTGAAATGTGAAATATGGGCTCCTAGGGGTACTATGGTAATTCGGCATACATGGGTTTTTAATGAATTAGTGTAATTTTGTGTTTATTGAAATAAGGACTAAAATGTAAGAAATGTGAAAGTTTAGGGGAAAAGTGTAAATTGGCTTAAATATGTGTTTTTGGATGAAATTAGATTGAGTTGGTGATTAAATGGATTAATTTTGAATATATATAGATTAAGAACGAAAGAAATCAGACTTAGATCGAGGCAAGGACAAAGTACTTGATTAATCGGCTAGTTTTATTGTTTCTATGATCGAGGTAAGTTCATATGAAAATAAATGTCTTTAAATTAAATTATATATGTTTATTTGTCCTTGAGCTGCTGTGAATGTTGAACGAGTAAATATGAGCAAGAATCGATGAAGTTATGACATTTGAAAGTCTCGTACGAACCTTAGGAATAGTATAGGATATAAATGTCATGACATTAGGTTATCGAGATGTGATTACAATGTGATTACATGTAAGAACATCTATGGGACATTGGCATTGTATTGTGATTATGTGTAAGACCATGTTTGGTACATTGGCATCATTAATCGATTTCGTGTAAGACCCTGTCAGGGACAATGGCATTGATATGTGATAACATGTAAGACCATATCTGGGATATGACATTGTACGAGCTATATGTGATTGCCGAGTATCCTTAATGATTCTAAACAGTTCAACGGGCAAAGTCAAGTCGAGAAAGAATGTGTGAATGTGTTAAGTGACTCAGCTATGTACGAGATTCATACGAGTATTGAAAAGGGAAGTATTTGATGAATTCAATTATGATATTGAATATGTGTACAATGAGAAAGGTTTATGAACTTGTATGTGTTTAGCTATGCTTATCATATTTGAATTGATATGCAAATATTCATATGATGACTTTATTTGTATATGGCTTACTAAGCCTTTAAAGCTTACTTTGTGTGTTTTTTCCCTATTTTATAGATTATCAAAGCTAGCTCGGACTTGGGGATCATCGAGAAACGTCATCACACTATCAATCATCTTGTTGGTACTTTTGAAGCTTTGTAAATATGGTATATGGCATGTATAGGCTAGTAGTTTGATGATAAGTTTTGAGATATGATATTAGCCGTTTGTATTGGTTTGTGAAATGATGTAAATGTTTGGGTGTATGGCCATTTAAGTTGGCTTGAATTAGGTGTTTGGTAAGTAATTCATGATGTATAAGTTATCATATGTTTTAGTTTGTTTGGTATGGTTATATGGTTGCTCAAGTAACTAGTTGTCATTTGGTGAGTTAATGCTTGAATGATAATATGTTGTGGCTTGGTTTTAAGATGATGAAATGGTATGATTTGAAGCATGAAATAGATGATAAGATGATGAGGAAATGCATTTAGAAATTATGTAAGTTTGATGATTTTGGCATATTGATTTGATATGTTTTGGTTATGGATTTGAGTAGTTAAGAGAATGGTTTATAAATGGCATGAAATGTGTATGGATTGGCATGTTTTGTCTGCCTATAAATGGATTGAAATGGTACCATACTGGTTGCTAGGTGTGCTTTAGAAAAGGGTGGCAAATTGGCTTTGCAAATAGCCTATTTTTGTCCACACGGGTAGAGACATGGGCGTGTGTCTCAGCCGTGTGTGACACACGGTCATGTTACACGATCGTGTGTCCCTTGGGGTACCCTTTCGAATTAAGTCAGTATACCCTACAGGTTTGACACGGCCTAGACACATGGGCTAGCACATGGGTGTGTGGCTGGTTGTGTAACCCAAGTCAGTAAACCCTCCAGTTTTCCAAGGGCCATGGCACACGGGAGTGTCCTCAACCGTGTGGTGCAAGTCAATATGTATGCCCTATTTTCACACGGTCTGCGACACGGACGTGTGACCTGTGAATGATTAAAAATTTTATAAGTTTCCCAAAGTTTGCAAATGTTATCAATTTAGTCCCGAATCTCTTCTAAGCATGTTTTAAGGCCTCGTAGAGCCTTATAAGGGACAATTTGAATGTGTTGGATGGGTTTTATATATAAATGCATAAATATATGTGAATGATGTGTATTGATCGATAATGCCTTATAACCCTATTCTGGCGTTAGGTACAGGTTAGAAGTGTTACATTTATTGGTGTCAGAGCTACGGTTTAGTCAATTCTAGGACTAACGTTGCAAATGAGAGTCTAGCTATACATGCCATATGTATAAACTGTGATAGTGTGATGATTCCTGACATTTAAAATGTGTTTTTCGTATAGCAATAGATCCCGATCGAGTTTTAGCTGATAATATGGAAAGTAATGCGCTCGCTCTCGTTCGAGGGGCAGCGCCGACTGATTTTAGGCCAATTTCAAGTAGTCAGGGAGGATAGGCTAAGCAACCCTTCTTTCAGATGATGAGTGAGTGGTTTACGGAGTTCGTTCGAATGAATCTGGCTACTCAACAACCTCCACCCCCGCCTATTCCTCAACAAATCCCAGCTGTGCTACAAGTGATAGATCTGATTCGATTGACTAAGCCGCCAGTAGATAAGATACGTAAACATTAGGCTAAAGAGTTCAGGGCTACTGTTGATGATGATGCTGAGAGAGTTGAGTTTTGGCTTGAGAATACTATCCGTGTATTCAATGAATTGTCCTGTACTCCTGAAGAATGTATCAAATGTGTGGTATCTTTACTTAGAGATAATGCGTACCATTGGTGGAAAACATTGACATTTGTGGTTCCTCGTGAATGGGTTACCTGGAAGTTCTTCCAATCTAAGTTCCGAAAGAAGTATATAAGTCAACGATTCCTCGATCAAAAGTATAAAGAGTTTCTAGAATTGAAACAAGACCGGATGACTGTCACTGAGTACGAAATAGAATTCAGACGTTTAAGCAAGTATACCCAGGAATATGTTTCTATTGAGGAGATCATGTGTAAAAGGTTCATTGATGGATTGAACGAGGAAATAAAATTGTTATTCGGGATTATTGAATTGGAAGAATTCATCATTTTGGTTGAAATGGCTTGTAAAGCCAAGGATCTCAATAAAGAAAAGAGAAAAGCTTATTTTGAAGCAAGAGATTTGTGAAAAAAATCAACTAGTAAATCTTATCAGTCTGCATCGAAGAAATTTTGAGACTCATTTAATCGTTCTAATGCATCTGTGGGACATTCAAATAGGGATCGTGAAAAACAACATGTGAGTTCTAAAGCTCAAGCTACATCTATGGTTAGTGTTGGCAGTGTGAGACAAAACTGACATGAGTGTAAACATTGTGGAAAACGGCATATCGGTGATTGTAGATTGAATGATCAGGCCTGTTTTAAATATGGATCATTAGATCATTTTATTCGTAATTGTCCTGAGTTGGCTAAGCAAGATACAGTATAAAACATGAGGCCGAGTAACACTGCAACTAGAGGTAGACCACTCAGAAATGCTGTTAATGTGAGTGGTAGTCAGAGAACGACCAAAGACTCTGCTGTGAGATCTGAAGCCAGAGCACTGACACGAGCTTACGTTATTCGCGCTCGCAAAGAAGCATCATCTCCAGATGTTATTACCATACTTTTACTCTCTATGATACTAAAGTTATTGCATTGATAGATCCAAGATCAACCCATTCATATGTATGTGTGAATTTAGTATCCAGTAAGACTTTGCCTGTAGAATCTACTAAATTTAGTATCCAAGATCAACCCCTTAGGCAAGTGTGTGTTGGTTGATAAAGTGTGCAAGAATTGACCGTTGATGATTCGAGATTTCTTTTTTCTCGCTGATCTGATGTTGTTATCATTTGATGAATTTGATATAATTCTGGGTATAGATTGGCTAACGTTACATAATGCTATTGTGAACTGTAAACGAAAGACGATTGATCTGATATGTCAGAACGAATTGAGTCAAATGATTTGAATGGTTTACCAGCAGTGATTTCTTCAATGTTAGCTCAGAAATATGTGAGAAAAGGTTGTAAAGCTTACTTTACTAATGTGCTTGATACAAAAGTGACTAAAAAGAAGATAGAATCAGTGAAGTTGTGTGTGAATATCTGAATGTGTTTCCTGAAGAATTATCGGGTGTACCATCGATCCGAGAAGTTAAGTTTGGCATTGAGTTAGTGCCGGGAACAACGCCGATATCAATAGCTCCGTACAGAATAGCTTCGAAAAAGTTGAAAGAATTGAAAGCTAAGTTGCAAGAGTTGACAGACAGAGATTTTGCTAGACAGAGTTTCTCGCCTTAGGGTGCTCCCGTATTGATTGTGAAAAAGAAAGATGGCACGATGAGAATGTGTATAGACTACAACAGCTTAACAAAGTGACGATCAAGAATAAATATCTTCTACCAGAATAGATGATTTGTTTGATCAATTCAAATGGGCTACAGTGTTTTCAAAGATAGATTGGAGATCGGGCTATTAACAGTTGCGAGTTAAAGATTTTGATGTGCCAAAGACCGTATTTAGAATTAGGTATGGTCATTATGAATTCTTAGTTATGCCTTTTGGACTAACAAATGCACTTGCTGTCTTTATGGACTTAATGAACCGGATTTTCAGACCCTACCTAGATCGATTTGTTGTTGTGTTTATTAATGGCATATTGATATATTCACGAGATGAAATTGAGCATGCCAAGCATTTGAGAATTATATTGCAGACTCTGTGTGATAAATATGCAAAGTTTAGTAAATGTGGATTCTGGTTGCACGAGGTTGGTTTTCTGGGACATATTGTGTCAGCATCGGGTATTCAAGTCGATTCGAGAAAGATTTCTGCAATAATAGATTGGAAGCCTCCGAGAAATGTATTTGAAGTCCGTAGTTTCCTGGGATTCGCCAACTATTATAGACGATTTATGAAAGGTTTTTCAATGATTGTAACCCCGTTGACGAGATTGCTTCAGAAAGATGTAAAGTTTGAATAGTCTGAGAAATGTTAGAAAAGTTTTGATCAGCTGAAAGCTCTTTTGACTGAAGCTCCAGTGTTAGTACAGCCAAAATCGGGTAAAAAATTTGTGATCTATAGTGATCATTATTGAATGGTCTAGGCTGTGTTTTGATGCAGGAAGGCAAAGTTATATCTTATGCCTCGAGACAGTTGAAGCCGCATGAAAAGAATTACCTGACGCACGATTTAGAGTTAGCAGCCATTGTGTTTGTGTTGAAGATTTGGAGCCATTATCTGTTTGGTGAGAAATGTCATGTTTATTCAGATCACAAGAGTTTGAAATATCTATTTACTCAGAAAGATTTGAATTTATGACAGCAGAGAGGGTTAGAATTGCTAAAAGATTACGAGCTAGTGATTGACTACCATTCGGGAAAAGAAAATGTTGTTGCTGATGCATTAAGCCAGAAATCTTTGTTTGCTCTTCATGCAATGAATGCTCAGTTGGCTCTATCTGAGGATGGCTCAATTGTAGCTGAGTTGAAAGCAAGACCGTTATTTTTACAACAGATTTGCCAGAAAGTTAATAATGAAATGTTAGAAAAACGAGCCCAATGTGATTCGAAACCTGATTCAGAATTCCAAGTTGATGTTAATGATTTTTTAATATTCAGGGACGTTTCGAGAAATTCAGAGTTGATTCAGATGATTTTGAATGAAGCATAATAGTCATTTATCTGTTCATCCGGGAAGCACAAAAATGTGTAACAACTTTAAAAAAATTTATTGATGGCATGGTATGAAAGGAGATATTTTAGTGTTCATTTCTAAATGTTTGATTTTTCAGCTAGTTAAAGCTGAGCATCAGGTACCGTCTGGTTTATTGCAGCCGATTATGATTCTCGAGTGGAAATGGGATAGAGTGACTATGGATTTTGTGTCAGGATTGTCCCTATCTCCGAGAAAGAAAGATGTGATCTGGGTTATAGTTGACAGATTGACAAAATCGGCTCATTTCATTCTGGTATGAATGGACTATTCGCTTGAAAAGTTAGCTGAGTTGTATATCTCCAAGGTTGTGAGATTACACTGAGTACCTGTTTCTATTGTTTTGGATAGAGATTCGAGATTCACCTCGAGGTTTTGGAAGAAATTGCAAGATGCACTGGGTCCAAAACTACATTTTAGTACCGCATTTCACTCGCAGAAAAATGGTCAATCCGATCGAGTTATATAGATACTCGAGGATATGTTGAGATGTTGCATTCTTGAGTTCGAAGATACGTGGGAAAAGTATTTTCCATTGATTGAATTTGCATATAACAATAGTTTCCAATCGAGTGTTAAAATGGCACCGTACGAAGGTTTATATGATCGTAAGTGTCGAACACCGTTGTATTGGATTGAGCTAAGCAAGAATAAGATTCATAGGGTCTATTTTGATTAAAGAGACCGAACAGAAAGTGAAAGTGATTCGTGATAGTCTGAAAGCAGCATCAGATCGTCAGAAATCATACGCAGACTTGAAACGGAAAGATATTTAATTTCAGATTAGGATAGAGTGTTTTTGAAAGTATCTCCGTGGAAGAAAATACTTCGATTTGGTCGTAAAGGCAAATTAAGTCCGAGATTTATCAGACCATATGAGATCATCGAGCGAGTCGGACCAGTTGCTTATCGGCTAGCATTGTCGTCTGAGTTAGAAAAGTTACATAATGTATTTCATGTGTTGATGCTTCAACGATACCAATCCGACCCTTCACATGTAATTTCCCCGACTGAGGTTGAAATTCAATCAGATATGTTGTATAGTGAATAACCGATTCAGATTCTAGCTCGTGAGATCAAAGAGTTGAGGAAAAAGAAAATTGTATTAGTGAAAGTATTATGGCATCGACACGGGATTGAAGAAGCTACGAGGGAACTCGAGGATGCTATGAGAGAACAATATCCAACCTATTCACTGGTAAGATTTTCGGGGAGAAAAATCCCTAAGGGGGGATAGTTGTAACAACCCGATTTTAGTTAAATCGAAACAGTAGTTTCGGAACCACAAATCTGAGGTCGTAAAAATATTTTAATATTATTTTTGGCATTTATATTATGGGAATCTATATGTATGAAAATTTCGTGAGATAATTTTAGTGTTTAACTGCTTAATTTGATGAAAGGATTAAATCGCGTAAAATGCTAAAGTTACGTTCTAATTGTTTAAGTGCTTATTTGCTTTGATAATTTAAATGTGAGGTGCTTATTATGTTATTGGACCAATGATAGTAGTTTTGGTCATAAATGACCTTATAATATGTGAATTATGCATTTATTTCATTAAGGTTAAAATGGTAATTATATAATTAAGTTAATTATAACAAAACATAACAAAATGGTTCATTATTTCTCATATTTTTTAACCAAAATTAAAGAAAAGAATAGGGTTTTGAATGCTTAAACCATTTGGCACTTGTGTGGCCTGATTAAGGTATGTATTTTGCTCGGTTTTTTATTATTTTTATGTTTTTGTGATCGTTCCATCTAGTACTAGCTAGCCTGTGCCTTAATTTTAGAATTTATTGATGATTTTATGAAGTTCCATTGTTAAATCTATGAGCTTTGTGATGTTGATGATGAAATATGAAAGCTTGGTGTTTGATATACATGTTTTGTAAAGTGATTTTTTGTAAAAAATACTATTTAAGGATTAAATTGTGAAAAATATAAATTATGTGGTTGAAATGTGAAATATGGGTACTAGGGGTACTATGGTAATTCGGCACAATAGGTTTTTAATGAATTGGTATAATTTTGTCTTTATTGAAATAATGACTAAATTGTAAGAAATGTGAAAGTTTAGGGCCAAAGTGCAAATTGGCTTAAATATGTGTTTGTGGATGAAATTGATTGAGTTGGTGATTAAATGGATTAATTTTGAATATATATAGATCAAGGACGAAAGAAATCGAACTTAAATCGAGGTAAGAAAAAAGTACTCGATTAATCGGCTAGTTTCGTTGTTTCTACGACCAAGGTAAGTTCATATGCAAATAAATGTCTTTAAATTAAATTATATATGTTTATTTGTCCTTGAACTGCTATGAATGTGGAACGAGTCAATACGAGTGATCGCGATTTTTGTGACAGGTAAATTTTATATATTTATAATTAATCGTTCTTGAAACTAACTATTATCACGATGTAGGCAAGTGTACCTATCGAATAGTAGTATAGTTTTAGCAAGACCAGATTGTCGAACCCAAAGGAACTAAAAGTACTAGTAATGACTATCTTTTTATTATCTAGCCTAAGAATAAGGGAGTTTTGTTTTAACTAACTAATTATCTAATCTAAGAATTCACAGAAAATAGAGTTGGGGAATTACTTGTGGAAAAACGATTGAATTAAGACAATACCTAAGGAAGAATCCACCTAGACTTCACTTGTTATTCTGACTCCGAATCGGATGATTTATTCATTTAACTTGTTCCGTAGAGATCCCTAAGTTATGTTATTATCCCTATTCAAGACTAATAACGTCTAATCCCTAGATTGAATAATTGAGACTTTTCTCTAATTAACACCCTAGGGTTGCATTAACTCGATCTATGGATCCCCTTATTAGGTTTCACCCTAATCCGGCAAAATCTTGTCACCCTATCTCTAGGCACACAATCAACTCCGCTTAATTATGACAAATGTACTCTTAGACAGGGTCTATTCCTCCTCTAAATAAGAGCTTATCTTGAATCAATATCCTGGGATATCAAAACAAGAATTAAGAACACATAATTAAGAACAAGTTAAATATTGATCATACAATTCAGAAAATAATAGCAAGATTCGTCTTAGGTTTCATTCCCCTTAGGTATTTAGGGGATTTAGTTCATAACTAAAAAGGAAAACATCTCAGAAGAATAATGAATACAAAACATAAAGAAAACCCAAAACTCCTGAAGGGAAATTGAGGAGAGATCTTCAGTCTTGATGGTGAATCTGGCTTTTGAGATGGATCAATTGGCTTCCCTTGAGAAATTCTCTGCCTTTTTTCTCTCTTTTCCCTTTCATCTTCCTTTAGGGTGTATTTATAGGCTTTAGAATGCCTAAAAGCCCTTAAAATTAGCCTTTTCTGAATTGGACTCAACTTGGGCTCGGCAAGGACAAGCCTGTGTGACATGCCCGTGTGCGATTACTTTAGGCCGTGCTCGAGCCTGTTAGAATGGCACGGGCGTGTGTTCTACCCGTGTGAGTCGTGCTTCGATTCTGTCAAATTGACATGGCCGTGTGGTCTGCCCGTGTGAGGAAGTCTAGGCCGTGTTGGTTTCGTACATTGGCCCATTTTCTCTGTTTTTGGCCCATTTCTCGTTCTTTTCGCTCTCCTATGCTCACCTAAGTATAAAACATGAAATTAAGGCATTAGGAGCATCGAATTCACCAATTCTAAGGAAAAATCATCCATAAAATGTGTTAAGCATGGGGTAAAAATATGTATAAATTACGGATTATCAAATACCCCCACACTTAAGCATTTGCTTGTCCTCAAGCAAAATCCTCAACTCATAATCAAAATAAATTCTTCTCAACTTATAATCTTTATCGAAAATATCTCAAAATAATCCACAGGTAATCATACATTAAGAATTCAACTAAAAGAACATTAGAGCTTCAAACATTCCAAGTTGAGCACTTTATCATGAAAATATAGGTGTCTCCCCTCGTCTAAGTAATTACCTTTGATTCAAAATGTCACAGAGTTTCACATCCTTACTAAATATTCACTCAAATCACTCGAGGTGTTTAAGGACAATAAATGAAGCACTCAACAGTTAATAATGAAAAGTCATTACCATAGGCTTGCATGAAAATCAAATTTCCCCCACTATAAATTGAGATGATACATCAACCAAAAGGTCTTTAGAAGGTTGTAATGAGGCTTGGTTAGGAGGTGTGGTCACAAGCTGAAAGAAAAAGTTAGAATCGAGATTGAATTGAGAAATTATCTAACTAGAAAAATGACTAGTCATTATTCGCGTACAACAGGGCTTCTTCTCAAAATATGGAATTTAACTACTTAAGCTCAAAAACAAAAGATTACTACTAATGTGTATACACTTTTTTTTAAGAACAAGTTAAATAATATAGACTAACTATTAATAACAAGACATTGCTGAGAAACTATTTCAATTAAAATCTCGACAAAAATAGGGATCAATTTTAATTTAGGGTATTTCAACAATAATGAGTTAAGGGTTAATATTAAGGGTAATATAAGAAATGGCTTGTTAGCTCAACGGGGTTTACTAAGGGTTAATCGTGGAGGTAGGCTTTTCATGACATGAGTGGGTTAATCCTAAGTGCCTTAATCATTTTGACATATCAAATCAAATGGTGTGGTCTTGACATGCATAATCAAGCAAGTTCTAGAATAACAGTTCAATACTGATGCACTCAAAGCAATAATAAAAGTGAGCATGAAAGAATTAATAGATGCTCAAAAGGCTCAAAAAAATCTCACAAAAATTATGGCTTTTTAATGTTTAAAACTTGTGAATTCCAACTTAAAGTAATACCTAAACTTTGGGGAAACAACCTAAAATTTTAAATTCTTAAAAATCAACTTATCATGTTTGATTCTCTAATGTCTTAAAGTTTAAACAATCAATGCATAAAAGCCTATGTTTTAATTCAAGATGTATCAATCAAAATCATAAATCAATCAAAATTTATCCTAAATATGATATGAGAGCTTTTCAAGAGAACAAGGCAGCCCTCCCTTCCTCCCACAGTACTTATCACAAGACTTTGGTAGAATGTGGGCTAATGCTCGCCGAATATCTTTTCTCATTTTTTCTTTCTTTGTTTCGCTCCCTTTTTATTAATCCAATAAATAGGCGAGGTCCCTGTAGTTTTTCAGCCTCCGTTTGCAGGCTGCCGGATAAAGAAAATTCTACAATCCCATTATCAAGCAAGGCCTAACTCTCTTCCAATCCGATCACAGCATCCAGACAGATATGTGTGCAGAACAGAGCCCCTATAGATATAAAGGTTTTGGTTGGTCGGGCAGATAATAAGTCGCCAGTCCACATTGGATCGATTGCTACTCTAGGAAAATTGAAAAAGGGTGTTACTTCGATTCGTTTACTTTCCCTTTCTCACTCTGAAAGAAAGAAGAAAGCCTTGCTTTGCCTGCTTCCTTCCTCGCTAATTGAAAGCAAGACTCACACGTCTGCTTATGAATCTTATGGGTTCCTCACTTTTTCGGGGAATCATTTTTCTCCGGTCCTTGCAGGGCCCTACTCAAATAAATAATATCTTGCTTGTTCATTACCATCTCCGTTCTTTTGCGATAAGAATGCTCCCAACGACTCGTTTGAGGCTGATGATATGTATAGCCGTAGCCTCCTGGCCGAGAAGAGAGCTTTCACTGGGGATTTCCTCAGTCTATACTGACTCTCTAACCGCTATCGATGAGGGGATGGTTAGACTGTCCTTCCCTAGCTTAAGGAAGCTAAGCGCGGGATATTCTATAGAGCAAGCCAGGTTCGAGTAAGCAGCGCCGTAAGCCTAAAGGGAGATGAGAAGTTTACTTGAAAAGCCATAGAGTAAGGAAGATGACTTTCAAAGGATATGTATCCCAGGTGCTATCTAATCCCTTGTTTCTAGCTTGTGTGCTAGAATAAGGATAAGCCTACCCTAAAACAGCCCTGTATGAGTAAGAAAATGAGTCTACCACTGCCTTGTAGTAATTAGTAAACCGGCTGTTGAAATAATGAGGGGCTAGGTTATTCGATACCTTAGGGGCATCATCTTCTTCGCTCCAAGAGAAGGCCACTATCCATCTGTCATCGGCTAATAGCACCAATACGGGTAGAGTACTTGGCTAGCCTAATTGCTGAGGATAAGTCGGCAGAGATTTCAACGTGGAATCGATAGTGAAGCCAGTAATTGTCATCGAATGCTACCCTAGAGCTAATCCATAGAGCACTTCGGAATTCTCTTCTGTATCATCACTAAGCATGTTCCCCGTTCACCAATATTTACCGTCTCAGTATTTTCGAAGGGAAAGGATAGATTTCCCCAACGTAACGGCGGCAGAGGTGCCTTCCGGTCAAAGCATAGTTCTTATCCCTTCTGGTAACCAATCAGAATGAAAGCAGAGCTATCAGTGACATCAGCCTTGGAAACTGGTAACGATGAAGGAGAGGCTAGCTATAATCGCTTGCATGGGACAATTCCAATTAACAAAGCTGATACAAAGTAGAAAGAGAGAGGTCACAGAGAAATTACGAGAGAGAGCACAACGCAAAGGAATAATGCGACAGCAGGGCAATACCTCACCAAAAAACAAGCTAGCCATACCAAAGAAGCTAGCATAGCTAGCAAGACTAAATGCTTTAGAAATTGCCTCAAATAGCCAAGGTCAGTATAGAGCTTGCTAGCCAGCAAGCAAGCGAACAAAAAAGCCTCCTCCCCTCGGAAGGAATCAACCGATACTGATTTTGATAGGGTAAAAGACAGAGGAAAAGAAAAGAAAGCTAAAGACTTGGTGCGAGGAACATTGTTTAAAGCAAGATGTCCAGTAACAGATGCTGACAGCAAGCATTCCATCGATCAAACAACCATGCTTGGGAAGTCTCTCCTTTCTTTCTCTTACCTAGAAATGGAAAAAGACTTCAAACAAGTAGCTCGTGGAACATCTCCCACTTGCCCTTTTTTCTCAATCTTACATATCAAACTACGTCATGATCGGGCAGCCACACAATGTATTTCACTCCTAGCGGTAGGAAGAGAGGTTCAGCGCAACATGTACACAGGCACTAAAGCCCTTGTTTCGACCTCAACCTGATATTTTAATTTGATAAGCACTGGAAGAGATCTAAAAGCAAACATTCCATTGATTGAGCACTCATTCCTGTGTTTTATGACGATCCAACCTGCTATCTCAATGCATGGGATTTCCTTGGGGATACAAAGATTCACATAAAAATAAGTAGTGAGATTTTAATGGCCTAGTACGACCAGACAGAAGCAGAATCATAGTCTTCCTCCAGGGATTGGTCATTCATGAGCCTTCCTTTCTTTACGAGATAAGGCCAAAATAATAAAGATAGGCCTAGCTAAGCAAAGTAAGATTGCACATTGAGAGGCTTCCCAGTCAACATAGAGAAGGGCAGTCGATAGAAGCTGAAAAGACTCAATCTAATACATTCCCTTGGCCCTAGATTCCGTTTCTGAGGAAGGAGATAGGGTTGCCTCAGTGGATTCATATCCTTGATTACGATGCAGAGGAGAGGGATCGATCGCACTTCTTCTATTCAATCTTAGTTATCTGGAACTGGTTCACAAATCATTTCCTTTTATGCGGTTCGGGAGGGCTGGGCTTTTTGCAATTGGTCTGTCCGGCTTTCTTGCCTAGAAGTGGAAAAACCTGACCGCTACGCGCCTGGCTTTAGTTAGTCCAATCCATATTCATATCGAGGTGTAGAAAAGAACTTGATATAAAAGAAGTGTTACGTGAAAGAAAGGAAAGTACTACAAAATGAGACGCATACACAAGGGAGATACTTCTAACTATACCTGAGCGGAAGAGCTCTTCAGTTTTGTTTTGCACCGACGACTGGAAAATGACTTCTGACAGTAATGATTTAGCATCTGATACTTTTTTTACCCTTGCTTCGGCATGCTTTCACTCAGTATGGTACGCTACGGCTTGTTCGGTGCGCTAGTACCAGGCTTCCCGAAACCATTGATTGAATGTCTATCGCTTTAACATCCCTTGTTTTGAGAAAAAATCCGTTATTTCATTGATTCTCCTTAATGAGCTAATGATACTTCCTGTCTTGCTTGAGTCAACTAGATCGTTTCATTTTCATATATAGTATAGTGCATCTGTTCTTCGATAGTTTTGTGTTCGGGAATAAGATCAGAAGGAATAAAAACCTCTTTCTTTGTGCTTGCTTTGGCGTCCAAACAAAGTTCGCGTCTTGACAAGAAAAGGATTGACATCGAGTTCTAGCTTTTGAGATCAAAGGCTGGAGCCGCCCCGGCAGACTACGCAACTCTTGGAGGTTACGAGGTGACGGCATAGATTCACAATGGCTTTCACCTTAGCTGGATCAGCCCCAATTCCTCTCTCACTCACGATGAAAGCTAAGAGCTTGCTCGAAGACAGCCCAACTAGGGGATTTTACCTCTTTTTGTTAAATTGATTCAAGCGCTCAAACGTAGACTCAAAAAGTCGTAAGATCATGCCGAGAAAGTCGAAAAGCCACAGGCTCTCTTTCATCTTACCGGTCTACAAGAAAGAAGGCAATGAGCAGTGAATGCTAGGTAGAGCAGCTTTATAGATAGGGTTAGTAAGGTAACAAGTGCTCTTCCTCGGGTGGTTTCTGCGAACTGATGTCTACGAGTGTTACGAGCCTTGAGTCTGCTCCAACCATCCCACCCAATCCTGAGTAGGCTCACAAGTTTCATTTTAGCCTGATTTTCGTTCAGTTCTTACTTTCCTTGGCTTACTGTCTTTCCTGATGGTGAATAGCCGCTCTTTGATTTGATAGAGGAAGTGACATCTAAGGGGAAATAAGAGATGGCATCGAAAAGAAGAAGGCAAAGGGACTAAGAAAGGATGTCTCAAGAAGGGGCTTTGAGGGACGACTGATTGACCTTCGACGCAGGAAGCATCGAATTGTATTAGTGGGATAGCTTACTTAAATACTCCTCCAAGCCAGGAAAGCTAGTGCTCGTGAATGCGCTCCTTACATGCATATCTAGTACCAGTCTTATGCCGAGAAAAGAGTCCTTAGGCCCCATCTGAGAAGGAAAGCCTAACGCCCTTGCTTCGTAACCCGTGCTTGATGCAATAACCGCAACGAGAGTAAGCGCTGTTGGATAGAAGACCACGTAGCCTTGCTATGCTAAAGGAATGGATTTAACTCTTTAGACAGTGCAGAATCTACTAGGGTTAACCTCTCTTTAGCCTATTTGTCCTCATGCTAGCCAATCTCTAGCAATTGGTCTATGGCAAAGGGATTAGACTGATTTAGTGAAGTATGCCATGCCATCAGTAGTAAAGTAGGCAGTTCTCGAATCATCTGTGGCACTTGCTCTTAGCCTTGATCTTTTTCTTTTTTTTTTAATCTGTCTATTGTTTCATCAGATGTGATTGGAATGCTTTTCATCAATGTGATTGAATGCTTTCCTTGGTTTCAAAGGCTTAACTAGACTGCTTTCAATGGCTAGATGGTAAAGATCCCACACCCGAAACAAGAGAATCAAAGGGGCGTAACGACGGAGAGATCTTTTAACTCTTTCTCGATGCGACTCGATAAAGGTTATTCCCAGATATGTTGATAGCTTACAGTCAGAAGCCAGCTCTTTTCAAATCGACTGGAGTAGAGGGAAAAAGACCGACTCTTTACTTTAGCATCCCAAAGAGTTCCATTTCTAGGCCCTGGCCCTTCGTAGGCGCTGCTCTGTCGGACATTTTCTTTGACTTTCCTAGGATGAGTCTTTCGCACGAGATGAAGACCACTCTTTCGAGCTGTATTCGTACATTTCTTTCAAGCGAGCCAGTCCAAGTCCAGGTTTAGGAGTGAAGATGGGAAGAAGAGGAGTGTAGGGAGAAGTCATGAAATGAAGACAAGACGAAGGAAATCGGGTTTAGACGGATTCAGACTTCCTTCTGTGATGACTAATTTGTTTTTGTATAAGTTTCCGCTTTCCTTTTCTAATGAAAGAGGCCAAGAGGGGCCAATGCTGGAGACTTGGAAGAGTGATCGACCGGACTTCATTTCAAAGGAAAGTTAGCAATTTCGATCGAAAAATAATACCTCACTCTGACTAGATAGACACCTACCTTCATTCCATACCAAACAAAGGTAGACAAGACTGCTCTATCCGTAACGTAAGAGAATGCTCGAGAAAGTTCTAACATTAACTAGATTAGATCTTAAAGATAGAAGAAAGATGGGAGACCTCTTCAGATAGACTACCACATCCTCTCGGATGAAAGGCATGGGGATAAAATAATTTTAACCTAAAACTGTTGTCCTTTCGTTGACTATTAGACCTGCTTCAATCCAAACCTCAAGGCTAAGACCACTTATTTCGCATCAACAGAAAAAAGACTGGCATATGTAAGAGCAAAAGCACTGACACTGACTACCGCTCATGCCCCCTAGCCAATTCAAACTCGGATCCTAAGGCCGATGGGTGATTCTCTATAAAGTTTTAATATGACATCACTTTTAGCTGTTGGGTACGAACTAGACTAGGCTATGATTCACATATCGAAAGGTCTCAGATCTAGACCTAAGGCCTGGGACTGCTTCTTCCTTATCGCCCGACTATTGCATCGCCTTGACTTGGGTCGGGAACTCAAAAAGAAATTGACCTTGAGCCTGCTAATTAAAGTCAACCTTTGCCTTTTAAAACAGCTATTGCTTGTCTTTCTAAATCATTATGAAGAGTGCCACATCTCTCGATCTCTATCTTTAGTGGACATCGAGGCTTTAAGACCAATTGGCACGTGCCCAAAAAGGGAGACCGGAGACCGCGTCTGAAGCCTTTGCCAACTTTCCGTCTCAGGTAAGAGCTACGGAACTAAAGCACCAACGGCTCCTCTTTCGACTCCGAATTGGCTACTGCTATCAGGTATGAACTTATAAATTAAGCAGTCGATGCCCTGATCCCGGGAATAAGAGAACTTTATCTTCCAGGTATTCACTCATCCCCTCTCAGTGGCAAGAGTGAGTAGATAGCAGAAGTTCTTTCATCCCCATTCCTGGTATATTAGTGAAGCTTCCCCTTAAGGGTGTTCTCACATGTGCTATCAACAAGAAGGAGCCATTTCCCTGGTAGGCTAAGCCAGAAAGAGAGAAAGAGAATGTTAAAAGGCTGCGCACCTTGGTCCAGAGTGAGGATTGGGATAAGTTGAACCTGTTCTCTTTAGTTCTATTTTCACTAAGCCGAATCGCTATCTTAGAACCAAAGTCGTATTTATTCCATATCCTAATGTAATGCCCTTTAAACCACCAACAGGTCCTATTCCGCCAACACTGAAAAAAGGGCTCTCTGCGGCTCAGTTGGTTAGTACCTTAAACTAATTAGCCATTTCCAAGCTGCTCTTTCATAAGTTGTGATGGCTCTTTTGAATAAACGGCATAGTCTATGTCATCTTCCTTTTGCCTAGGAGCATTCGACTAAGAAGTATGCCATTAGTAAGACTCTCTAGAAGCCTTAGGAGCAATGGAGTCTGGTGAGGTAGCTCTTGTCTCTTGGTCAGCTGTTTCCGCTGAGTGAAAATGCTTGATGGGGCGAGATTTCCTTGGGTGAGGTTTAATGAAAAAGTAAAGTAGGACAGCGGTGACTGCGAATGGCTATAGTTCGTCACTCGCGGTATAAAAAGAAGTAAGGAGCATTCCTAAGCTAAAGCGCTTTCTAGTTTGAGAGATGGAAATGCCTAATCAAGTAGCCAAGAATCATCGATTTGGAGGGAAAGAACCCAGCTCTAGGGGAAATGAATTTTGGAAGGATCCGATCCCAAGTGACATTGAATCAGTTGGTGTTGGAGGAGTGAATGCCAGTCGAAAGGCGATCTATGACTTAATACCGAATTTGCCATAGAAGGGCTCGATCCTAGACCTAGGGCGAGAAATGCTTTTTGATTGAACAAGCCAAGGGCGAACGGGAAATGCTTTAGGGAACAACCAAGTACCATCCGACAGTCTTAAAGAGTGAAAGAAGCAGGTATTCATAAGCGGACGACAGCTCAAAATCGCACATTTAGCTTTGTCTGCCAGACCCTTAGTTTCAAGCAGAAAGGGGGAAGGAGGCCTATCGAAGTCACTTCCTAGGTTAAGGTAGGTTCAGTGCCCCAGAAGAATCGGTAGTTGTTAGACTAGCTCTGGCTTGATGACTGCTTTCCTTGGTTTCAAAGGCCTGGCTAACAAAGCCAAACTCCTAATTAAGGGCGGGAAGCGAAGTCACTAACTAGACCAGAGGAAAGAAAGGATCGATCCCAGACCTAGGCAAAAGGGAATTGATTTAGGTAGGAAAGGCTCAAGGCCGAGCTCTTTAATATTAAAATGAAACCCCAGCAGCAAGCCTAGCCCTTAAACTTTGAAGCCTGCTTAACTTCAAAAGAGTTGCGTAGGTAGACTATACTATAAGGAATAGTTTAGGGGTTTAAAAAGAAGACAGATTTATGCCAAAAAGACAGACTTTCCTCGTGTTAGCGAAACTGGAACTGGGATAGCCTCGGGTAATTCAATTGTTTCAGTTCCTGTGACTAGGCTTTCTCTCCGGTGATATTGAATCTCTTGGAGTAAGATCAGTAGGAGGAGCTCACCCCAGGCAAGCTACTTATTAATTAGAACCCGGATAAGTCCGATGGAAATGAATTGAAAAAGAAAAGTATGTTCTCACGGGCTAGGCTAAGCCAGAAAGAGAAAGAGAAAGAGAATGCTAAAGTAAAGACTAGTTAAAGAAGAAGGCGAGCTAGCAGATGAGATAAGCGTAGAAATTCACCCGAGTAAGGCCGACTTAAAGTGGATATAGTTGATCCCGTTAAAAGGGGTTCTCTCTCTTGATTAAGTCATTTCTACTGGCTCAAGCCCAAGGTGAGAAAGACCAGGGGTAACACCCTTTCTAAAGCGAACGAATGGAACTAAACGACTAGCAATCAATGGGAATGATTAAATAAGTCCGATTCCTCTCGGCGGCACTCTGCTCATGGTTTTAAGGTAAGGAAGTTGAATGTGAACAAGGAATAACAGTCTTAGCTGCAGTTACCGTTGAAGGAAGGGAAGACAGCTAACCGCCTTGTAGGCGTAGTTCTTAAGTAATCCCACGCTCAAACCCTATAACCCAAAAGTATAGAGTCAGGCTACGTTCTAACCCCTAGTGCTGGTATATGAGTCTATCCCTCTAACCTGGAGCTATCGTATCCCCTCGTTGTAGTAGGAGAACCAGTCCACTCTCTAACCCTCATCTAACGCTCTAACCTTTCGTCGCTGTAAGTAATTCCCTCTAACCCTTCCTTTAGCCTACTTTCTATCCCGCTAGCAAGGAAGCCACAAACTCATATCCCTAGCCCGCTAATCCATCGTTCTATGGTCACCCTTTTCGGAAGTAGGGTAAGGTGATTCAAAGTAAGCTAGAGAAAGCTATCCTGTAAGCTAGCCTTGTATGAGTAGGAGTAGGAGTCGGCCAGTGAGTCTCCCCCTGGTTCTAGAGTGAGCAAGGTTATAGAGTAATTCCGAGCTGGAGGAAGCAAGTAAGGAAGAAAGAGGAGCTATTTTACGTAATTCCCTGCCCGAGTAAGCCTCATGTTATTTTAAGGAAGCGGGTGGAGGGTATAGTTATATTTTACAGTCCCCAGTTCTAGAGGAAGGATTGGGATTACTCCCTCGTGCTATCGGTTATAGAGTCAGAGTTGGGAAGTCCCAGGTTCTGGAGGCATTAAGCAAATCAGCTAACCCAGGTGCTAGAGGTTCTTAATCCCAGTAGATAAATAAGTAAGCTAGTCCCAGGTAAGCAAGGTGAGAGCAAAAGGCTTAAGGCAACCCAGGTGCGAGAGTCTTGAGTACGCTAATGAGTAAGGGGATTCTTCATAGAGCTAGAAAGCTTTTAGAGCTAATCCCTGGGCCAGCCAATGAGTATGCCAGTTGATGACTCCCCAGGAGATATTGAATTTGAAGGAAAAAAGGGAAGACAGAAGGAAGGATTGGACTGGTGCTATAGCTTTCCGAGCTAGAGGATATAAAAAGAGTCTTGAGTCAGCCAATGATTAGCGAGCAAGCAAGCCAAGCCGCACGGAAAGGGTCACCGAAGTAGGGGACCGAAGCTAGCGAAGTGAACCGTTAGAAACCGGGGTATAAATAACAACAAGTCAGGCATGAAAGCCAAGTGAAGTGACCAGAGGTTTAGGGTGCGGTGCCAATTCTTAAGAGTGGTGTGAGGCAGTGAGCTAGCCCGCTACAGATGATTGCTGCCTTGCACTTCCAACCGGAAGATAAGATGCCAGGGTCAAATGACTTAAAAAACCCGATTATTTGCACAGATCTGCTAAAATAAAAAAAAGCCGATTTGAGATCGGAAAGGCAACATCTATCGCAAACCTTAAACTCGTGATTGAACTAAAGAAATGAGGCCATGAATAAGGTTTTCTCACTACACGAGTAAGAATTTACTAGCCGCCTACTCTATATCTATAAAGATAGACGGATTTCGCCTGCCACTCTACCGAGCTAACCAGGGCGGATGAGCATCTATTTCAAGAAAGGATTGAACAAGGTGTACTTTGTGAAGCGGCTATCGGCTTTAAGAGCACCACGTTAACGCCTAGCCTATTACCTTTACTTAACAACACTACTTCTCCTTCCCCTCTTTCCTGTGCTAGCAAGAAGGAAAAAGAAGGAAATCTAACTCATTTAAGGTAGAGCTCTTAGAGTCCTACTTCAAGGCAGTTCCTTAGTTAAAGCAAGGAGAGCAGAAAAGAGGGAAAAAAACCCAATGTTCTTACGCGGGTTGGGAATAAAGGCGACTAAGATCGTCAAGATGTTGATCGGAACACACGACACGACCTAAGTAACCTTAAAATGGGGATGCCAATCTTATACATAAAATACCGCTATCTAAAGTAACAGGGAGCTGCGCTATATCATGGAAGAAGGAGCAAAAAAGCCAGGCATAAAAATGAAAGAATTGATAATCTCCCCGAATTCTTACTTCTCCATCAAGAATCCTGTCTTCTTCTCTATCTCGACGGAAGTATTAGCAGAAATTTTTAATGTTCTTTTATCTTGTTTATATATTGGGTTTAGTATTTGGTGGGCTTTGCCCCCGGAGGTCAGTCTCAGTCAGCTTCTAACAACACCAACGGGATTTGAGATTATGGAGGGGCTTAGAAAGACTGTCGAAGTTCTAATTTCTGCTTTGGAAGAAGGCGAAGCAGCCGAAAGAGCGAAAAACGAAGAAACTCGTGAAGCCTTAAGTGAGCTGCCTGAGTCCCCATCCGCTAGGCCTAAGATGGAGGCTGTGTTGATTGGGTCCATAACACTAGCGTTCTTACTTACCTCGTCTCGTCTTTGGTGACAAAACTTCTCTCGTCCATCTCCGTCTGTGAAAAGCATCGGCATTCTAATTCCATTACCTTATCCTCGTCTTAGGAAGATGAAGAGGAACTCTTGACATCGAAAGCAATTCTTGGGATGAAATAACTCTTCTTAATAAGGAGATGGATGAAATGACTCGAACAATATAATAGAGGAATGAAGTGACTGTACTTACTTTGATATGGACGGACTTATTCGTATTACAAGGAAAGAGACTTAGCCAGTGAGATCAGACAAGGGAAAGATAAGATTATGGGCTATTATTCTTTCATCGTCTCCCTAAGTTTAAAAAGTATCGAGGGAGGAGAAAGCTCAACAACGGAAGAGGGACTAGATTTCCGTACTATATATAAGTATCTCTTCATCGTCACCGTATGCTGTGGTCGAGAAAGCCCTTGTCAGGTCATTGGAAGTTCATATTCCTTTGTATAGGAGATTCCAGTGCAATATCCTATTTCCGCATATTTACAGTTCTTTCGAAGGAGGTCAATAGGAGGTAATAAATAAGGGCTTTTTTCCCCATGCTAATCCCCATATCTGACTAGCAAGGAGTTGATTATGGCAGATTTATAGTAGGCTTCTCCGATTGTGAGTGAAAAAGAAAAGAGATAAGCACTGATGGGGAATACTCTAATGGGCTTAGGGAATAATACTTTAGTATGCTTTACTTTTAGCACTCCTAGAATAGGCTGCTTTGGAGGAAGACTCTATGTAATATGCCCCTCCCTAATATGCTTTCCTTCTTTTGATATAGCAGTGCTTTCCTAAAAGTACTTTTGATACTGGCGTAGCTTCTCGAGTTTAGTTATTCCATAGTTCATCCTAGTCGTCTTGCAGAGGGAGTTCCATCCAGCTGTATACGAGTGCTAAAGCATCTAGTTCCTGTGGTAAACCATGTCGCTCCAGTCTACGCCGAAAAAAAGTATTAAGGCAAGCAAGAAAGGAAAGCCAATCTCTTACCTTTTAGGAGATCAAGCGGGCAAGGGCAAGCTAGCATATTCCAATAAATTACCCGCCCTATTCGCTAGCCCTACCTATAATAGGATTATAAAAAGTAGTAGTACATGTACAGGAGGAAATAGGGCGGGTAATTTATTGGAATATGCTAGCTTGCCTTGCCCGCTTGATCTCCTAAAAGGTAAAGAGATGGCTTTCCTTTCTTGCTTGCCTTAATACTTTTTTTCGGCGTAAGACTGGAGCGACATGGGTTTACCACAGGAACTAGATGCCTTTAGCACTCGTATACAAGCTGGATGGAAACTCCCTCTGCAAGACCGACTAGGGATGCAACCTATGGAAATGAACTAAAACCTCGAGAGAGCTACGCCAGTATCAAAAAGTACTTTTTAGGAAAGCCACCTGCATATCAAAAAGAAGGAAAGCATATAGGGGAGGGCATATACATAGAGTCTTCCTCCAAAGCAGCCTATTCTAGGAGTGCTAAAAGTAAGCATACTAAAGTATTATCCCTAAGCCCATTAGAGTATTCCCCATCAGTGCTTATCTCTTTCTTTTCACTCACAATCGGAGAAGCCTACTATAAATCTGCCATAATCAACTCCTTGCTAGTCAGATATGGGATTAGCATGGGAAAAAAAGCCCTTATTATTACCTCCTATTGACCTCCTTCGAAAAGAACTGTAAATATGCGGAAATAGGATATGCACTGGAAATCTCCTAATACAAAAGGAAATATGAACTTCCAATGACGCTGACAAGGGGCTTCTCGACCACAGCATACGGTGACGATGAAAGAGATACTTATATATAGTACGGAAATCTAGTCCCTCTTCCGTTGTTGAGCTTTCTCCTCCCTCGAATACTTTTTAAACTTAGGGAGACGATGAAAGAATAATAGCCCATAATCTTATCTTTCCCTTGTCTGATCTCACTGGCTAAGTCTCTTTCCTTGTAATACGAATAAGTCCGTCCATATCAAAGTAAGTACAGTCACTTCATTCCTCTATTATATTGTTCGAGTCATTTCATCCATCTCCTTATTAAGAAGAGTTATTTCATCCCAAGAATTGCTTTCGATGTCAAGAGTTCCTCTTCATCTTCCTAAGACGAGGATAAGGTAATGGAATTAGAATGCCGATGCTTTTCACAGACGGAGATGGACGAGAGAAGTTTTGTCACCAAAGACGAGACGAGGTAAGTAAGAACGCTAGTGTTATGGACCCAATCAACACAGCCTCCATCTTAGGCCTAGCGGATGGGGACTCAGGCAGCTCACTTAAGGCTTCACGAGTTTCTTCGTTTTTCGCTCTTTCGGCTGCTTCGCCTTCTTCCAAAGCAGAAATTAGAACTTCGACAGTCTTTCTAAGCCCCTCCATAATCTCAAATCCCGTTGGTGTTGTTAGAAGCTGACTGAGACTGACCTCCGGGGGCAAAGCCCACCAAATACTAAACCCAATATATAAACAAGATAAAAGAACATTAAAAATTTCTGCTAATACTTCCGTCGAGATAGAGAAGAAGACAGGATTCTTGATGGAGAAGTAAGAATTCGGGAGATTATCAATTCTTTCATTTTTATGCCTGGCTTTTTGCTCCTTCTTCCATGATATAGCGCAGCTCCCTGTTACTTTAGATAGCGGTATTTTATGTATAAGATTGGCATCCCATTTTAAGGTTACTTAGGTCGTGTCGTGTGTTCCGATCAACATCTTGACGATCTTAGTCGCCTTTATTCCCAACCCGCGTAAGAACATTGGGTTTTTTCCCTCTTTTTCTGCTCTCCTTGCTTTAACTAAGGAACTGCCTTGAAGTAGGACTCTAAGAGCTCTACCTTAAAATGAGTTAGATTTCCTTCTTTTTCCTTCTTGCTAGCACAGGAAAGAGGGGAAGGAGAAGTAGTGTTGTTAAGTAAAGGTAATAGGCTAGGCGTTAACGTGGTGCTCTTAAAGCCGATAGCCGCTTCACAAAGTACACCTTGTTCAATCCTTTCTTGAAATAGATGCTCATCCGCCCTGGTTAGCTCGGTAGAGTGGCAGGCGAAATCCGTCTATCTTTATAGATATAGAGTAGGCGGCTAGTAAATTCTTACTCGTGTAGTGAGAAAAACCTTATTCATGGCCTCATTTCTTTAGTTCAATCACGAGTTTAAGGTTTGCGATAGATGTTGCCTTTCCGATCTCAAATCGGCTTTTTTTTATTTTAGCAGATCTGTGCAAATAATCGGGTTTTTTAAGTCATTTGACCCTGGCATCTTATCTTCCGGTTGGAAGTGCAAGGCAGCAATCATCTGTAGCGGCTAGCTCACTGCCTCACACCACTCTTAAGAATTGGCACCGCACCCTAAACCTCTGGTCACTTCACTTGGCTTTCATGCCTGACTTGTTGTTATTTATACCCCGGTTTCTAACGGTTCACTTCGCTAGCTTCGGTCCCCTACTTCGGTGACCCTTTCCGTGCGGCTTGGCTTGCTTGCTCGCTAATCATTGGCTGACTCAAGACTCTTTTTATATCCTCTAGCTCGGAAAGCTATAGCACCAGTCCAATCCTTCCTTCTGTCTTCCCTTTTTCCTTCAAATTCAATATCTCCTGGGGAGTCATCAACTGGCATACTCATTGGCTGGCCCAGGGATTAGCTCTAAAAGCTTTCTAGCTCTATGAAGAATCCCCTTACTCATTAGCGTACTCAAGACTCTCGCACCTGGGTTGCCTTAAGCCTTTTGCTCTCACCTTGCTTACCTGGGACTAGCTTACTTATTTATCTACTGGGATTAAGAACCTCTAGCACCTGGGTTAGCTGATTTGCTTAATGCCTCCAGAACCTGGGACTTCCCAACTCTGACTCTATAACCGATAGCACGAGGGAGTAATCCCAATCCTTCCTCTAGAACTGGGGACTGTAAAATATAACTATACCCTCCACCCGCTTCCTTAAAATAACATGAGGCTTACTCGGGCAGGGAATTACGTAAAATAGCTCCTCTTTCTTCCTTACTTGCTTCCTCCAGCTCGGAATTACTCTATAACCTTGCTCACTCTAGAACCAGGGGGAGACTCACTGGCCGACTCCTACTCCTACTCATACAAGGCTAGCTTACAGGATAGCTTTCTCTAGCTTACTTTGAATCACCTTACCCTACTTCCGAAAAAGGGTGACCATAGAACGATGGATTAGCGGGCTAGGGATATGAGTTTGTGGCTTCCTTGCTAGCGGGATAGAAAGTAGGCTAAAGGAAGGGTTAGAGGGAATTACTTACAGCGACGAAAGGTTAGAGCGTTAGATGAGGGTTAGAGAGTGGACTGGTTCTCCTACTACAACGAGGGATACGATAGCTCCAGGTTAGAGGGATAGACTCATATACCAGCACTAGGGGTTAGAACGTAGCCTGACTCTATACTTTGGGTTATAGGGTTTGAGCGTGGGATTACTTAAGAACTACGCCTACAAGGCGGTTAGCTGTCTTCCCTTCCTTCAACGGTAACTGCAGCTAAGACTGCTTATTCCTTGTTCACATTCAACTTCCTTACCTTAAAACCATGAGCAGAGTGCCGCCGAGAGGAATCGGACTTATTTAATCATTCCCATTGATTGCTAGTCGTTTAGTTCCATTCGTTCGCTTTAGAAAGGGTGGTTACCCCTGGTCTTTCTCACCTTGGGCTTGAGCCAGTAGAAATGACTTAATCAAGAGAGAGAACCCTTTTAACGGGATCAACTATATCCACTTTAAGTCGGCCTTACTCGGGTGAATTTCTACGCTTATCTCATCTGCTAGCTCGCCTTCTTCTTTAACTAGTCTTTACTTTAGCATTCTCTTTCTCTTTCTCTTTCTGGCTTAGCCTAGCCCGTGAGAACATACTTTTCTTTTCAATTCATTTCCATCGGACTTATCCGGGTTCTAATTAATAAGTAGCTTGCCTGGGTGAGCTCCTCCTACTGATCTTACTCCAAGAGATTCAATATCACCGGAGAGAAAGCCTAGTCACAGGAACTGAAACAATTGAATTACCCGAGGCTATCCCAGTTCCAGTTTCGCTAACACGAGGAAAGTCTGTCTTTTTGGCATAAATCTGTCTTCTTCTTTAAACCCCTAAACTATTCCTTATAGTATAGTCTACCTACGCAACTCTTTTGAAGTTAAGCAGGCTTCAAAGCTTTAAGGCTAGGCTTGCTGCTGGGGTTTCATTTTTAATATTAAAGAGCTCGGCCTTGAGCCTTTACCTACCTAAATCATTCCCTTTGCCTAGGTCT